>NC_056726.1:49685039-49725039 GCF_019279795.1 Protopterus annectens
TTTGGTGCTAAGGCAGTATTTATTTATTTACTGGTTCAGCATCTTTTATAATTATATACATTATGCATTTATGCATATAAATACTTACATTTATTTCCCTTGGGCTTTGGCTCTCTACAAACTAAAAAAAGTCAAAAATGAAACATACATAGTAATATAATAAAAAGAACAAAGGGAAATAAAACATTCAGCATAATATCTATCCCCTAGATTTAATTAATTCCATGTAGGCATAGTGTAGAGCCTACATAGAATGTTACAATGTTCATGTACACGGTTCCCCCTTGGCAGCGTGCCATGCATATTTATCAGGGAGCATTGCTGAGGGAGAGCCGTGGGACATGGTTATTGAATCAGTATAGGGAGTGTACTGCTAACTGTTTCCGCAGATAAGTAACATACTCCCTGCATTGTCCAATTGGAGTATAGCAATGTAATTAATTTTTTTTACATTTTTTCAAAAATCATGTTTGCCCAGTGTGGCACAGAGCACAGCAGTGCTAAGCAGCACCAAGACACCAGACATCTACAAATAGAAAACGGATGTCTTTATTTATCCAAAGGTCAGGTTTAAGTGTAGCTGAGCAGTTTGTGCGGCACAGCGTGGTGCTCAGCACTGCTTAAAGGTAGTTCAGAGGTATTATGTAAAGGTATAGCAAAATTCCAGATATCCACATGGCTAAATGGGTAGAGTGACGGCCTAGTGTGCAGTAGGAGCAGGGTTTGAATACATGGGAGGGCAAGTTAAGATTTTTGTTCAAAATAGAAATTATGCAAATTATTTTTAAATACTGGCCTACTGCACTCAGCTATGCTCTGCTAAGACTTGCTAAGCCCTGCTAAGCACTGCATAGACCCAATAATGGCTGAAATTGTTTATGCACTGCTTGGCGTCGCTTGGCTGGTTTGCACACTGTTAATCACTGCTAAACATATAGGTTTTAGCACTGCTCAACTCAGCTGCACTGGTTTGCATGCTGCTAAGTGACACACCACATTTTTAAATATTGCTCAATGGCATGTAAGCGTGAGAAAACAGGCTATATTAAGCCAAATAGGTTGGAATACAAAATAATCTATTGGAGTTCTGTCTCTGAAGGATACAATGGCAGGTGCTGGAGAGGGTTTGCACTTTTGGGCACAGAGGTGGGGCATGCAGGAGGCCAGGGTCATGGTCAGACTCCTTGTAAAAGCCATGAAGGTCGGCTGATGCAGAGAAGTTAACAGGGTGCAAAGAGGAGGCCTGGGACCGGCTGGCTAGGGATCTCAGCAGTGCAACTGTCATCCCCCGCACAGGTAAGCAGTGTTGTCACTGCCATGATGACCTGAAAAAATGGAAAGGGGCTCCCTTGGACACCTGGGTCCAAGAATTCCAGGCTAAGAATGTCCCACATGTATGTAAGTACCATTCCCTGTGTTTCACCAATATCTAATATTGAATGCCTGATAAACTGGTATGCATAATGATGTGCTTCTCTCCCAACAGCTGCAGGGGAGAGGGCTCAGAACATCAAGGCGCATGCCAGGCACTTAGCCAGGTTGTGCCATGAGTGTGGTGAGTACAGATGTATTTTGCTATCTATAATCAAATAAGCAAGAAAGAGTAAAGCTGTAACTGCGATTAGGTATATACAGTAAAGATTGTATTGCAGTGAATGTGGACTTACATCTATACTGCAGTAAGTGCATACTGTCAACTGTAGTGCCATAAGCAGAGAAGACTAAAGTATTACCCATAAAAAGTATATGCAATAAAGTCTGTAGTGCAATAACTGTGGAATTACAGCTGTGTTGCAAAACCTGCATAATGACAACTGTTGTGCAATAAAGCATGAAATTATAGCAGCAACTGATTGACGTTTTCTCTAATAAAGTCTGTTGTGCAATGCTTGTGGAAGTAAGGGGTGGTTTGCAAGAAAGCAATTAAAACTGTTCTGCAATAAAAACACGAACTAGTATCAGTACCTGCATGAAGGCATGTCTAATAAAGCCTGTTGTGTAATAGGGCTGTTTTGCATGAAATCAATTATTACAACTGTTTTGCAATAAAAAAACACGAAATACTATCAGTACCAGCATAAAGGTTTGTCTAATAAAATATGTTGTGCTATAGGCCCCTCCAGGGCTAAATTACACCATTTCTATTAAATCTTTGCTCAAAATGAGAGCTGACAAATTGTAAGTTGGGAATATATATATTTTCTGGAGTTTTGTTGATTGGCTTCTTGCATATGATCCATGTATTTATTTATTTATTTCATGCTTTATATTTTATGTATTAAGTGTTTTTAATTTGTGGTGTCCAATAACAGTCTAACAGAAAAAAAACGTACATTTTATTCTTTAATTCACTCTTTTTTCCCTTTCACTGTTTTCAATAGCAATTTGTATTTTTGCCACAAGAGGGAGCTTGAACACCCCTTTATAATATAACAAACATACTTTAGGTTTTCAAATTATGTTTTTAAATTCATAAATTCAAGTTTTAAAACTTTCTTATTCGAATCAAGTGTTTTTAATGGTTTCATATGGATTTTATAGAATGTTTTACATAATGTTTTGTGTTTAAATTGATTCTAACAATGTGTTCTGAATTTTTATGTTCATGAATTAATGGAAGCTTTTAGTAAGATAACAGTGAATGAGATTTGAATTGTATTCTTCATCCTTATTGGCTAGAAAGGATTAAGTGGGAGTCTCATTTGTATAACTAGAAAGGGGTATAGTCATATGTTTATCTGATGAAGTTACAGATTTACTGTGACGAAAAACATGCATGAGATTTTCTACATTTAATTGCTATTGTTTAAGCTGGCTTTGCATCGCTTTTGGAGAATTTGATTCATCATGTATTGTTGGATTAAAACTGAAAGAACGCTTCGTTTTCCCTGGATGGTTTTTTACAAGTTCTTGGTGTTTGTCTTAACCATTGTTTGCTGTTCGTTTTGAGTTCTAAGAAATCAATTATCACAACTGTTCTGAAATAAAAACATGAAATACTATCAGTACCTGCATGAAGGTTTGACTAATAAAATCTGTTGTGCTATAAGTGTAGGCTCTGTAAGAAATCACTTATGACAACTGGTCTGCAACAACACATGGAGCAATAGCAATAACTCCAAAGGTAAATTGTGTACAGCAGGATTGTCTTGTTTTCACCATTGCATATCAGCTACAAGCATTCAGGCTCTAAGGTATGGTGCTGCAGTCAGGTATAACACTGCACTAGTTGTACACTGCAAATAATAACCTATAATTGCATATTGTTTATTGACTTCACAGATATTTCAACACGCTAACAATGTAATTTGTACACCTCAATTCTAAGTAGTAATATATACTTTACCTAGTATCTCTGTCATGCCTGAATGTCATCCATGTGTGTGTTCAACTGACACTGCAGTCAAGTATAAAACAGTACCAATATTAGCAGCTCATATTCTGGTGCCAGGTGAGAGCTAGGCAAATATCAGTCAGTCAGTAATCAGCAGTGACTCAGTGGTTCAGTTTGCTAAATGCTGTGTATGAAGTACAATTTTGACACACACAGACCAGGGTTCAAATCCAGTGCTATGTTGATCTAAATATTACAGTATCTGTCACGTAATGTTTTCAGATATTCTCTCCACAGGAACTACAGGTAAATTGGTTAGGTAGCCCATATTATGAGTACATTATTGTGTGTTTACATGTTGCAGACTATTACAGTCATTACCAGGAATGTGAAAATACAGCATAAAAAACAGGAAACAAGTGTAATAATAATAAAATAAAAAAAAATAAATAAAATGTGTTAGCTCTGATATGGCTGAATGCCTGGAGATTGTGTGTTAAAGGTTGCTGCAGTCAATTAATACATTTGATGCAGATGTCCGCTGCAGCAACTGCTATTGGGTTCTATCCACATGCCTGTCAAGCAAGGCATGATAGCTGTTTACTGTCTGCACTGTATGCATACATGCCTCTCAAGTGTCTTGCTGTCAAGGAATGTAATTACCATTGCATAGTCCCTCTATCACAGATGTATTATCCACATATATTTGTAAACAACAAAGTCACAGTACATCATTCCACAGTACACCTTGGTAGTTATATACAGGTACAATTGACGTGCAAGTGTTCTGTGTAGTTGTGTATCTGCAATTGTTATTGCTTGGCCCGTACTGTCCCATGCGGATAGCTTGAGAGGTATGTACATGCTACAGCAACTATAGGGCATGTTTACACATAAATAAAGGGCAGACCTGTAGAGTAGATAGCAGTACTGTTGTCAACTATAGAGCCTAGAATTGTATTAATTGACTCTATTTCTCTCTCTCCCCACCCTTTATCTTCAATATTTATTATTGTTATGCATTGGTTATGGTTTAATATTAACATACGTTGTTCCATAAGCTTTATTTTGGGGCATGTGTTCTATTATTGTTATGTATTACAGTGGTTGCATATTAACATATCTTGTTGAATTACCTATCCTAGTGGCCATATGCTGTAACTGTTACTCTACTCATCACTCATAAGACCCATTATAGAGTACAATGCCCCTTTTGGAATGTACCTCACAAGACATCTGCAGCAGCTGGAAAGGCCACAGAAGTACCTCACAAAGAGGATTACTGGCCTCAAACAAATGCCCTACACTGACCGCCTCAAAAAACTCCAGCTTTACTCTGTAGCATATCGCCTACTCTGAGGTGATCACTGCCTAACATATAAAACTATGTCAAACCCAGAGCTGTTGGACATGCTCCACCTAAAGAAATCCCAATCCCTCTGAGCTACATGCTCTAGATACCTAAACCTTGTCACCACAATAAACCGGACATGCTGGAGGGATAGATTCCTGTCCCAGAGACTTCCTACACTCTGGAACAAGCTACCCATCTATGTCAAGCAAAGTTCTTCATTAGCACTCTTCAAGAAAAATCTTGATGAGTGGATGGAAAATAGGAAATACACCCTGAGGATCACTTCTGTGACTCTGCTGGATAGTAGTACAGGAAAATAACTTTCCTGGATGGTGTAAGCTATGGAACCTTGCTGCCTAGGCTTACATAGGCCCTTGGGCCAATAGCCTAGTACCTACCTATGAACCTATGCTGGTAATATACTGGCTGTTCTGTTATTCATTTTTGTCTTTCACATAATATGCATTGAAATGTAATGGGGTTATTTCCAATGTTCTGGCATGCTGTTATTATTAACAATGGTTTTATTCATAACTAACCTAAATGTATTGCTTCACCTCCATAACCACAGCATGTCAGGGTAGGCTGGTTCATGCTGATCCACCTAGTTTAGCTTAGCTGGCTATGGTACCATGTCCCAGCATGTCTGGGAACCAAGCCGATGGTGCCCCCTCTGCTGGAACTGCACCACCTTCAGATGGAATCACCTCAGGGGATGGAACCCATCCCCCCTGGGAGTGGTGGCAGAGGGGAGGTAGTCACCCAGGCTTGACTACCGGCCATGGTGCATCGGACTTTTCATAGGAGCTATGAACATCGCCTGTGTCAGATTGAGGTCAGACTCGACAACCTGGTGGGACCTACTGCCCTGATGTCAAGGCTCCAGCACAGCCACCTTCAGGGCAGTGAAGGAGCAGTGTTTACTGCCCATGGGTGGGGACCTCAGTCATGCTGCTGCAGTCTAAAGACACATGCACTTTAGATTCCACAACACCCTCCCCATCTAAGGTGTTTACCCTCCCTCATGTTTCACACACATCCCCTATCTGCTGGCTTGTCTGTCTTATTTATCTGCAATTGCATCCTCTCATACCCAGCTTACCTCCCAACATGCACTTATATCCCTTCCCCAACATTCCATTCTCCAGGCACGTGTCCCACAAAAAAAAATAATCACCCCATACATAGCTCTCCATTTTGTACATGTGTCCACTGGACACAACTAACTTGGCTCAGTTGGCTTGACAACACATTTATGTTGTCCTCCCCCCTCTCTCTTCAGTTTGAGAGTCCAAATTCATACACAAAATCTGTCAAACTACACAGCTGTTGCTGTACAAGAAATGGAAAGCTATAGTCCTTCCCTACACCCATCCTGCACATTCCTATCTGCCTTTCACTATGTTTTTCCCCCTGCTTGCCCCCATTTTTTGGTGTGGGTTTGCATGGAGCTAAGTAGACTGTTGCAGTGCTGCACTGTGCACAGTGCACAAACTCACTTAAATATGCTTTAAAGTGCCTTAATGATCCTATGTGTTTCTGACAGTGTCAGGTACATATATAAAATAATCTCTGCTGCCATGTTTTGAACCCAAGCCCCTGTCAATTACAGCCTACTGCATTAACCCACTAGGTCACACAGCTCTTAATTAAAGAAGGTGTTTCCAGCAATACATACTGATTGCCACTGACAGAGCAAAATCAAACCTGATGTGACAAACGGGAGTGTACCTGGGACTCTGATGCAAAAATACACCAGTAGACAGCCACATAGATAATGGCAGTATGTGAGGCATGGGATATCAGGTAACTGTTCCCTTTTACTTTTAACATCTTCAAACACACCTGTTAAGGTGTCAGTGACAGAGTACATATGTTCTCATGGGACCATGCTGCAGAACAACTGCCTTTGAAAGCCATGCACATATTGATGGATGCAGACAACGTGTGTCACCGCCTGCATGTCAGCACATATATCAGGCAAATACACATGCTGCAGCACCAACTCAGTATCTCAGTCTGTTAAATGCCTTGCATACAGAACATTTTGTCACACACAGTACTGGGTTCAAATCCAGTGCGTTGCACTTCAATTACATTGTTGTGAACACAGCAAGTAATGACTAACTCATGCAATTTTAA
Organism: Protopterus annectens; assembly: GCF_019279795.1. Classification (NCBI taxonomy): domain Eukaryota; kingdom Metazoa; phylum Chordata; order Ceratodontiformes; family Protopteridae; genus Protopterus; species Protopterus annectens. Next base: position 49,691,870 of record NC_056726.1, read on the forward strand.
TCCCCATAGGTTACTGCTACTGAATTACCAGCTACCCAGTTTTGCAAGTCATAGGCCTGCAGATAGGGACAGACTATACATATTCGTAAAGCCTAACTTTATCTCACCTACTACTCTGCTATTTGCACTGTTCCATAACATATGTACTTTAAACACCTGCCTCAATTGGACAATAATGGGTACTGTTACCCTGGCTCTGCTGTAACAACAGGGCTGCCACAGCTGCCACAGTTACACCTACAGCTTGCAGGCCTCCAAAGTGTTCACACTCCATCCCATTGTGTCCTAGGCTACAGCAGCAGCTGCAGCCTGGAGCATACATGACTGCATGTTAAGGTAGCTGCTACAGACCGACCATACCTCCCAACCCCATATAAAAACCATACATAAGGGGGGTCAAAGGCCCAGAGATAGGTACATGTTTCACAGTTTGCCCCTACAAAGATAGTAAGTTGATAGAATAGCAGCTAATGCATTGCCATGCATATTCTGATGGGTATGAAGTGTGATACTCACATGTCTCTCTCCCCCTTCAAACCTCAACCCACAATGTTTGCCAGTGACCTGCCAGATGACCACACTGTCATGGGACACTGACCAAATATATGAGGCAAAACTGTGGACATACTTCATACATCTCTACTGTGGACAGTATTTGTACTTACCCTCTGAGCTGTTATAGTCTCCACACCTCAGTAATGTCTATCTCAACAACTAAGAAAGGAGCCAAGACCTACATGGAGGCCTTATATATTGCACTGTGGTGCCATGTCATAGGCTAATGATTCAGCTGTTTTGGATGCAATTAGCAATTCTGAGCCACAGATTGTTGCACAGGCATTTATGTGTTAATGACCATTACCTATAAAAGGCAAGAAATGTTTTATGGGGAACAGGTCTGTATGTGGTTTTACTCACACAGACAGCGTATGTGCAAAGCATTTGTAGAGGAACACTTCAATAAAAAGAATACATCACTGGTATGGTATGCGCTACATCCCCCCATAAAAAAGGGACGCTGATGGGAGGATGGAGGTATGGAGAATGGGAATTAAAACAGTAGGCTTTATTAGATCTATGATAATGACATGTTAGTGACACTCTGCTGTCCAACACCTGCAGGCATGCCTCTCAAGTGTCCCTGCTTTGAATCACATTGCTGCTCTGTCCCTGTCAATCCCTCCTACAAAGGGCAGCTGTTGTAGTAAAGATAGTGGATTATAAGTAAGACATATAGTGATAATAAGTAAGGGTGTACACTCTGTAACATCAAATGATGTACTGTAATTCACCTCTTCTTAGTTTGTAAATGTCACACATAAATAGTACTAACATTGTAAATGTGTCCCTGAATGTCCCTGATGTACTCTGGCTAAGTCCCTGTTCTGTGGACATTCATCCCTGTCTACCTGAGAGCCATGGCTAATATACCTCTAAACCTCCTACACTATGAAATCAGGACAAAGTTATATGTAATGGGGGGACAAAGGGGCCAAACACAATGACAGAGTATACATATTGGCCATACAAAGTAAGAATGTGATTAGAGTAACAGATATTACTGTAGCATAAGTGTTGTCTGAGGGGTCTGACAGGTGACAGATTCTGTGTCAGTTTTCTGACAGCAACCATCAATCAGTGGACAACCATTTGTCAGACATGCACAAGTTTGTACAAGAAGGACCACAGCTATGAGGCAAACATGGTGACATTCTGCAAACATCTGCATAGCTGAGGGTATGATGCCTACAGGGAAGCTATACAACAGCTGATTTGCATTGCTGTCTGTCATTGTGGCACAGTGTGGATGGACTGTCCTCATACAGTTGATGGACGAGCACATTACTAGTTGTCCGACAAATCTGTCACAGCACACAGGAACATTACTCAGTGATGCCACTCTCTTGGTAATAGCCACACATGTAATGTGTTGCCAAACTGTGGGGTATGACATGTGAGGAAGCAGTGAATAGTGTAGGCCATTATGGGTGTGTAGGGTCTGTACATAGTGGACATCTACGTAGCTGGTTCTATAATGTGTTCCCCTCTTGTTGTCTTGCAGGAACGATGTACTGATGGAGACATCCTCCATTTTCATCTGCAGAAAATGATGCTATACTAGATGCCCTCAGACTCAACCATCACATCCTGCTGTTAAGGGGTCACCACAGTCATGAACAGCAGGCAGCATTGTGGGCCAAACTTGTAAGGGCTGTTAATGATACTGGCCAACAGGACAGGACCTACGAGCAGGTTTGATACCAGACCACAGACATGGTTAATGCTGCACATCAAAGGGCAGCTGCTGTTGCCAGGGATCCTGCTGCTGCCGGTGGAGGGCCTGCAACAGAACAACCACTCTCAGCCACAGAGGAATTGCTGGCTGACCTAGGATCAACCCACAGCTCCCAGCCAACCATCACACCATACAACCTAGAGGTGGGTGCCACCACGTAAGCTGACTGTGTTCACCAGTATAATACATTAGCAGTCATTGTGGCAGGGTGTACAGACCAATACATTGGTGTCAGGTCTATCTGCACTGGAGAGAGGGTTGGCTTTTACCCACAGTTCTGCACACATACTCAGAATGTCACGAATATAGCCAGTATCACATTAGCTACTGTACACTTGGATATAGACACATATTACCTTGTAACACTGCAACATTTGGTGTTGCTGACAATACCTCTCGCTCACCTTTTCACAGGAACGTCAGGTGTAGCCGGAGTTCATGGTCTTGTACCTGGTCAGTGTGATACTGTGTTTTGCCAGATTAGATATATCCTATGAATGTTAAGGGCTACCATTTTGCCTTTTGCACAACTCTTGTGTTTAGATAGAGTAGAATAATTGTATGTTCCATTTCAGATCAGTTATCTAAGGTGCATAGCCTTGAGAATGTCAGGTGTGTATTTGTGCAAACATTAACATGTTTGAACTTATAGTTATACATTAGGCAATTACTCCAAGATGCCCATTTGAACACATTATGGAGAAGGTACATACCTGAGGCAGTGTGACTACAACTGGCATATCATTATCAAGACAGGTGTATTGGGTTTTATGTGTACTTCTGTCACATACACTGTCATATTGCATATGTCACAGATGTATTGAACTAGCAACATTACCCAGATGTAGGTGGTGTGTATGTTACACAGGGCTTGTGTTGTCTGTATATGTTGCTGTGAGTGTGTGTGTTGTGCATGGGATCAGAGATGAGAAGATTTGGGTCATGTAATGCAGTTGTGGATCCACATTTGTATGAGTCTGTGTGGATTACCGTACATAATAGTGCAGGTGGTAATGTACTATTTTTGTCTTGCTTCTCACAGGGTGGAGTCTGTCCCCTCACAAACTGATGTCAGTGTCTCATCAGACTCTGATGATGATGGTGGCCATAATGAGGCACAGGTGGGGTTGTTGGTGGCTGAATCTTTCCTAAAGGTTGATATCCCTCTTCTTCCCCCATTGTCCCCTCACACAGTCAGTATGCCCAGACATACCCAGTCACCAGAAGCCACAGATATTAGACAGTCAGAGGGTGATGACATAGTACAGGACAGTGTGAGAACTATGGCATCAGTCAGTGTAGACACTGGCCATAGCCAGAGAACTGGTGAAGTCCCACACAGGCAGATTCACAGGGGTGCTCAAAGGAGGACTGCTGTCCATCCACTTCTGTTGTAGTTGTGACATTGTGGGTCACTTGCTGCATGTTTCAGGCTGTCATTGTGGCACAGGCGTGAGCTGAAAGCAACACCAAATGGATGCTTAGGGTTATGGATGCAGCAAAGTCTTACATCTGTGACTGCCTCCACTGCATTGGGGATGCCATGGAATGTTTCACTGATGTAGTGGACAGACAATGGGCTCAGACAGTGTCTGTCTTTGAGTGCACGTTGTCTTTGCTGAAACATGTGGTTGAGGTTGGGTGTCAGACACGTGGATGTAGGCCAGCAACAGCATCTACTGGGATTCCACATGGCCATGCACACTCACGTTCCCATAGTGGCCATACCTTCAGCACTACAGAGGGAGGTGTGCTGTCCACACCATGATGTTGAAGGCCATGAGCATGTGGTCCTGGGCAGTCCTGTGGGGGACACAGGCCCAGCAGATAGCAGTCACCATGAGGTACTAGCACCGCATCTGACCTTAGGCATGGTACTGCCCATGCTACCCATGGAAAAGCCAGTTCCCATGTTCATGACTGGAGATGTTGAAGTGTCCACTCCACCATGTATGGTCCACAGCTGTCCACCATATGCCCATGTAGGGCTAGCACCGAAGTTGACTGTGTACACACACACTCCAACACCACTGTCACATGCAGGTCATCTACAGACACACACAGCACCTCTCCATAGCCCATGTCACCAGCACACCTTTCTGACTCACACACATGCTGTCAACTGTTTGGCACAGCCTAGGCCTCCGGCACCCCCACATCACACCCCGTGCATGTGATGGTACCTGTGGCACATCCCTGCCATCCATGCCATTGATGCGGGGACCTGCATATATGTGTCTGATGCACAGGGTGACTATATACCTTTACATGTATTTCTGTAGTGTGGTAGTGTTAGCCATGGCAGTTGTTGTGGGACACAACAGGTACTGTATGCTTGTATGTGTCAGGACTACACATCAAATGTTATGTATCTTTGTTTCCTGATGGTACACTGTTGATAGTGTTACAGAATGACAGGTGTGGCATGGAGCTGTGTGTGGTTTTGTCCCAGAAGTCTGAGCGGTGCAAATATGGGCACATGGCAGCAATACAGCGGCACAGGATGGCAAGGTAGCACAGCAGAGATATGATGTCTAAAAGGTATGCCAGTATATGTGTATGGCTTCCTAAGTGCATATGTGTAGAACATTGTGTCACGGACAATGAGGACAGTCAGCGCCATCATGCTTTCATACACTGTGACACACTCTATTACCCTTGATACATGTCATCTGGGTAGTCTGCATGTAGAACTGTAGATGGTGGTGAACATCAATTATGCTTATGTAGAGGAGGACATTTTAGGGCCAGCAGCTAGTTACAGGGAAAAAAATGCATAACCAGTGCACATAGGTAGGCCACATGGGAGTGTCTCTAGTGCTATCAGGGGACATATTTACACACATGTGCACACATGTTGGATGCTGGGAGATTACAACCCCTACCTACGTAGTATTACATACTATAGCTCGCAGTATGTATTGCATGTGCCACACTTTTTACCTAATACACTCTCAGCCAGTGCTCTTACGGTGGATGACATCACAGGCCTTGTAACGGAGGTCAATGATGAGGCCAGCAGCTAGTCAGTGGGTATAAAATGCATAAGCATTGTACAGAGATAGTCCATAAGGACTTGTCTGACATGCTGCATGGGGATATAGTTACACACAAACACAAGTTGGATGCTGTGAGATTAGAACCCCTACCTGTCCAGTATTATGCACTAGAACTTACAGTACTTATCACATGTGCCACACTGTGTATCTCATAATACACTGTCAGCCAGTGTTCTTAAGGTGGATAACATCAGCAAGCCTTGTAACGGAGGCCAATGGTGAGGCCAGCAGTTAGTCAGTGGGCATAAAATCCATAACCATTGTACAGAGAGTCCCATAGGAACATGTCTGACATGCTTCATGGGGATATATTTACACACAAACACACACACACACACACACACACACACACACACACACACACACACACACACAGACACACACACACACACACACAGACACACACACACACACACACACACACACAAGTTGGATGCTGTGAGATTAGAACTTCTACCTATTTAGTATTACACACTATAGCTTGCACTAATTATTGCATGTGCCATGGAGTTTATCTGCTATTAAATAGTCAGCCAGTGCTCTTAAGCTGGATGACATCTGCAGTACTTGGAGAAAAGGGAATTTAGAGGCCAACAGCCAGTTACAGGGCCATAAAATGCATACCATTGCATTGAGATAGGCCATATGGGCCTTTCCATAGTGCTGTAAGGGGATAAATTGAAACACACACACACGCACACACACACACACACACACACACACACACACACACAAAAGTCGGATGCTGTGAGATTAGAACCTCGACCTATTTAGTATTACACACTATAGCTTGCACTAATTATTGCATGTGCCATGGAGTTTATCTGCTGTTAAATAGTCAGCCAGTGCTCTTAAGTTGGATAACATCTGCAGGCCTTGGAGAAAAGGGAATTTAGAGGCCAACAGCCAGTTACAGGGCCATAAAATGAATACCATTGCATGGAGATAGGCCATATGGGCCTTTCCATAGTGCTGTAAGGGGATAAATTGAAACACACACACACACACACACACACACACACACACACAGTTGGAGGATTGAGATTAAAACAACTACCTATCTAATATTATGCACTACAGCTCACAATACCTATCGCACATGCCATAGTTTATGTCTATTGTATATGTTGATGCAGGCACAGTACTTGTGGAGTACACAAAGTGGCCTTGTGTAAGACAACATGTGTGGCCTGCAGGGTGATACTGCTTGGTACTGTTATTGTATCTAGTGTCCTAGGGGTGGTATACCTGGTAATATCCCTGCTATGTGTGTACACTTAACAGTCTGGTCATATGTGGCTGTTTGCAGTTTGATATTCAGACATGTAGCCAGGGACAATATGGCCTGTCCAAGGACTGCATTGCACCCATTGTACATTACACCACCAGTGTACCTGTGTCTGTCTACACGGTGATAATCCGCAGGCACAGAGGTCTGTGGGTGAGTGGATTATGTACTGCTGCGGCCTTGGTCTGGTGCCATCGGACAGCTGTTGTGATGTACTTGTGCAGATAACCACACCATTCAGGGGTATGTGGGAATATTCTTACATCCCTGCCCATATCTATATCAATGGTGTATAACAGGGTTGTCTCCTTAAGTTTAGTTGTGTGTGTCAGTAATCTAAATATGTTTTGTAGATGTATGTGGGGAGTCTATGTATTATTGTACTTTAAATAGCTGTATATACATCTTGTTTTATATATGTATATATATATATATATATATATATATATATATATATGTGTGTGTGTGTGTGTGTGTGTGTGTGTGCAACATACTGATAGAGACACTAATCAAGCATAAGGAGGATAGGCAGAGACACATATGTATATGTAGCTGTATGTGTGTACAGACATATTTCCATATAGCAGGTCTTTGGGACGTAGAGGCAACAGACTTGGGCTCATGTTAGCTAAGTGTAGGAGCATGCCCAGTGTGATTGTCAGTACTTACATTGTGACTGCAGGCCAGAGCTACCTGTACTCCAGTCCATGATTATTATATACAGCAGGCCATTGGCTGCTCCACCTGTTACCACAGTACTGCAGTTGTCTGATATTGTCCAAGTCATTCCCCGGTTGTCTGCTGACTTAATATGTGACTCAAACTTCAGAACTGTAGAGAGCTTCACAGACTGTCCAGACTCTTGCCACATATTTTTGGTCCACTTCACATAACATTGTTATTTTCTGGTAAATTAGTGGCAAATCAGTAAAGACTGAAGTAAACTAATACTGACAGATATTTGAGTTTCAAACTCCATGCACAGCAGGAGAGTCATGTGAATGCAGGACCTGTTCTTTTATCCACATTCTGTGCTTGAAGGAAAAATGATTTAAAACCTGTCCCAAGTTGTGGGCCTTGGTCCCACATTTATTCACTTTATTTCAACAGATTTTCTGCTGTCAGAGGTTGAGAGGTATGATCTGACCTGGGTATATGGTGAAACACCACACACAGGGTGACAGTATCCATAACTCTCCCTGTACATTTTTTGCAGAATGTCCAGCATTTTGTCCCATATCGCTGCTGTGTTCCTCATACATTTGTGGTTTCCCAGTGCTATACTGTACATCAGTTGCTGACTTGTACCAATTGACACATTTAACTCATGACCTTTACATCTTTCAGCTAATTGGACCTGTTGCAGCCTGCTGTTAAACTAGCCACCTGCGAGGTTACTCAGGGCGTGTATAATGTCTATCTGTAGGTATGGCCCTCTGTACCCCCATTCACTTTGGCTTTGTACAGCTTTCTTGCAGTAACAGATTGAGGGGTTCTAACAGTCTGTGGGACTACCACCATATGTGTACTTCACATGCAAAAGATTTTTGATGCTGCCACATTTGAATCATCAACACCATCACACTTACTACTGTCCCTGGCCCACTGAGCCACATCGGCTGCCAGAGAGAGAGGTTTTATCCCTCCCCCTATCAACCAGATAGGTGAATTTTCTTGTCTGCTGGTATATTATTGCAGACATATTGTTACAGCAGTTATATGGCAACACTGATATGTTTGAGGTGGGGGACGATCAGCCTATGCTCTGCTAGCATAGACAGTTATGCAGCTGTCCTGTGACCCTACTGTTTGGCATCTCCCTGGACTACTGTCGTGGAGTTTCCAGCCATATGGCTGAGTGGCTATTATGGGGCACATACTAGTGAACAGAGTACCTGTTGTCCGAAGTGTCTGTTAGATCTGTACAAGTAGCCCAGTATCCCACTCTAGATCTCTGCAAGTAGCCCAGTAGTACACTATATATAGCCCACTATATTCCCTTGCATAAATGCAGCAGGTCCATACATATGATACCATAATATAGTAGCCCTTACAAGTGGAGTACAGGAGAGTGACTTACTTTGTGAATGCAGCAGTTGACAGACCTGTAGTTCAGGGCTGACTCTGATGCAGGCAGAGGTACAGGTTGTGTGGCCTGGCTGGCATCATTTTTATTGATATGTATGTGAGTCAGAGTATGGTGTCAGTCCCTAAGCCCCTAGTTTGTCAGTACATGTGCTATGTGTTGTCTCTTGGCCAAGGCCAGAGCATATTGGACACAACTATGTCTGCCTACAGGGACAGCCTCAGGGGGTTCCTCCTCCGAGTCCCCCTGTTGGTGCAGCTGTGGTGACCCAGGTGAGGGGCTGTGTATCCCTTCCCTTTGCTGATCCTGCTGCAGCTGTTTCCTCAGCATCATATTGTGTAGCATGGTACATACTGTGGACATGTGTGCACATGTGGTTGAACAGTACTGCAAGGTTCCACCAGATATATTGAGGCACTGGAACCATGACTTTAACAGTCCAAATACACACTTTATGATGTTCCTGGTTTGTGCATGTGCCTCATTATGGCATTCTTCAGTGGGTGTGTGTGCAATTCTGATGGGTGTCATCGTCCACAGTTCCAGTGCGAAGCCAGCATCCCCAAACAAATGGTGAAGTGGGATGCCCCCCCTAGCAAGCATCTGGTACAGCTGTGATTTGTGCCAGATATGGGAGTCTTGATAACTTTCAGGGCTGCCAGCACACACGTTCATGATAATGACCTAGGCATTGCACATGGCCTGGCAGTTGATGTTGTGATGCCCCTTACTTTTGACGTAGATTCTACCCTCTTCACAAGGTGGTGCCTTGATATCTATATGAGTGCAGTCTATGGCACCCAGTACTTCAGGATAGTGTGCCACACAGCAGAAGAGTTGCATACTGCTGGCCCTCTCCTCAGGGGTGTGGGGAAGATAAATGTGCTCACTGGCATGTCGTAGCATGACATCCAGGAACTGGTAGTGTACCCTGGAAGCAGATGTCTGTGAGACCCCCATCATGTCCCCAGTTGGTTTCTAGAAAGTACCTTGTAGCTAGTATCCTAAGGGCTACACATAACTTTGTTGGCTCTGGGTCTGAGTTGAGGGTAGCAGAGCTCACTGAGTTGTTGTAGTGTGTCCCTGTTCACCCTGTAGTGCTCTACAATCTCCAGCTTATGTAGTTACTGGTAGGTTACCCCGGGCCTGAACACTCTTCTCCTTTGCAGTCTAGGCCTATGGTCAGCATCAGCAGCAGCTGCATTGACCTCAACATCTAGCACATACAGCTGTAGCAGACCTGCAGCAGCCCCTAGCATTCTATATGTTAAAATTCCCAAGTCTGCACTCCAATGGTGCAGCCTATGAGTGAAAATCAGATTGTAGGGTGTATGCATACTTTATAGTGCTCTGCTGTAGGTGTACTCTGTGTGATTGGCTAGCTGCATTCCACCTGTCAAGTACATCATTAAGGGCTTTAATGGCCTTATTGTAAGTGAAACAGGGCTCACTAGCCATTAATATCTCATTGGCTTTCTCAGCCAATTTTTTTTTGACAGCCTTCCTTGCTGAGCACTGCAGCATGCCACTCAAACTTGCACCGCAAAGATAAACAAAGCTCAGCAGTCAGTAGACACACCCCTATGGCAGGTCATGATCAGCATGGCTATGCACCACGTGAACAGGATCGAATATGCTCAAACCCACTGAAACACACATCACTCAGGTAAACAAAGCTTAGCAGTAAACAGACAGACCCCCCTGCTCTACAGAGCAGTGAGCAGTGCAAACAGGTGACGCTGAGCTCCAATGAGCTTAAAAGTTTGCGGACACCCCCCCCTTTTGATGTCAGCTACCTCTTCTATGGACACCAACATGGTTCTGTGCCTACATAGATTGGATCTGCAGACACAGATACCTGTTTGTGATATTCTGTAACCCCAGGACATTTGCATACAGATCCGTGCACAGTACCTGGTAACTGCATGGATTCAGGCCCTGCTTTGTTACCAGCCACAGCAGTCCTACATTGTAGATACCCCACACAGGGTCCTCCAATGCACTACTGTTACATACTCACAAATTCTGTTTTTTACAGTATTTTTTTTTTTTTCCATTACTACATGCTTGCACACTACAGCACACAGCACAAACATAACCAGGATATTAAAAATATATTTTATATTATTCTCCATATGGCTTTGGACATACAGTGGTTACTTTTGCACATATCTGTGTCCCCTATACTATTTCTGCCACTGTAACTCCACTTTTACAGCCCCTGGTGTCATTTTTACTTCTTGTACATGGAATACATTACAGACATCAACATAGGCTCTGCATGATTGCCTATCTGCTTGCTGGATCACTCTATCTGCCTCATTTGCATGCATTTCACCTGCTTATGAGGTGATTTGCATGCCACCAACACTTCCGTGTTTGCATGCTTTTTTGCAGGGTTGAAAGCACCTCTGCACCCCACACTCCCTGCTAATTAAATATATACTAACTGCAGGACTGTACAATCTTGGGAAAAGTGCATATTTCCCTAACAATGAAGTTGTGTGATATTTCACACCTATCAATCATCTGATTACTCTATCAAATTTTGTCAGCTAAACAGATGTTGACCAAAGGTAGAATCAAACAACCTCAGCTGACTCATCTGTATAGTTATAAAAAGGGGGAATGAAATTAAGGGAATCACCCAACATATTTTGATTAGGGTGATCCCAAGAAGGACAGTCTGTTGGTTTCAGTATCTTCAGGTGCCTCTGGCTTGAATCAAGGCTAATCCAAGGCCACAGTGAGTAGTAATCCAAGCCAATTTGGTAGCCTTAATCTGGATTGTCAGTATATACCTTGTATAACAGTTTAGAAAGGGAGTGGTTGAAAGATAAGATAAAAAAAATGAATAAAATTAAGTTATAGCACTTGTTTAATGATGTTGTTTGCTTTTCTTTCTAGTATCTGGCTACAGCGGATTGCTACACCTATCCTTCTGGCTTCCCTCACCACTCATTCTCTTTCTTTTAGATCTCCCAGTGGAAGCAATTTGAATCAGTGTGGTGTGGGGGAGGGTGATGTTTTTATAGGTCATAATTTAAGAGCAAAGACACTAGTTTTGTCCTTGATTTTTTCTGTCTTTTTTTTCTCAGGGGTGCAATTCCATTCCTAGATGAGACAAGGAGTAGATTCAGAGACATTGCAGATCATATGAAGGCAGTCTGTGAGACATTTGCAAAAGGGAGGCATGAACAGGAGAATAGTCCATTCAGCCCAAGATGGATGTTGGAGTCCATATGTTGCTATGGTGACAAAAGAGACAGAATTTGTACTAAAAAAGGCAAAGCAAAAATCTTACAAAGACGCACCATCAGGTAATGAGACCAAACTTATATTGATGGGTTTGATAGAAAGTTTGAACAAATAAGGGAGGTCTAGGCTGTATGAGATGATAGTTAAGAAGGGGTTACCAATGAAGCTGCCAGGTAGGAGGAAAAGAGGGAGGCCTAAGATAAGGTTTATGGATGTGGTGAGAGAGGACATGCAGGTGGTTGATGTGACAGAGCAAGATGCAGAGGACAGGAAGAAATGGAAACAGATGATCTGCTGTGGAGAACCCTAATGGGAATAGTTGAAAGAAGAAGAAGAACTTAAGAAGGGGTTACCCAATAGTTTGCAAGTGGTTAGTTTAGAGGTAGGTGATGAGATTGGAGATATTGTCGGCCAGCCTCTGTGGCATATCTTTTATACAACTTCCACTATGCTGCAATAAGGCAGGTAGAAGGAGCCTGTCAGTAGCAGTTGGAGGTTACTTGGTGCACAACATCAGTGTTACAGGGTCCAGTAGCAGAAGGCCGTGATTTAGGGGTCATATTCCCATCACATTTAACGAAAAAAATTGCCTTGGAAATGCAACATTTTCAAGTTTTCTTGCTGCAGACAAAGGTCAGTGTATTTTGTACTCTGAAGGGCCAGGGGCTAAGGATCTGGCATTGGTGTTAGTAGGCGGAGGCAAAAGGCCAAATTTCTGTACAAGACCTCGGACAACTGGGTAGTGGGCTTTGTTCATTAAAAGCAGACAGTTCTCAGGAAAGAGTCTTATGTAACCCTATCATTATTAATCTATTTTCTATATCTGGGAGGGGCTCTTTGACTGAGATGGCAGAGTGTCTCTAGTATGACCAGAAATTTCATAAGTACTGAGCAGTCAACAAGTCAATGAAATGTAAAGAGTATCATACTGACACATGGAGGTTATAACTTACAGACCAATGCTGACTGTCTTGGGGACATTGCACCGCTCCCCCATATGATGTCCTCCCTGGTAGGATGGGACCATAAGTCAGTCTTGTTCTATGTAATTACAACACCAGATACCCCATCAATCTCAAAAATGATTAAGAATTTTTCAAAGACAAATTACCTCCTACTAAGTGATCATATAAGAAGTTTCAAAACCCCCTTGAATGCAGATAACATGGACTCTTATGCAGTGGTTTACACCATTGCCCTGTGTAACCACTTAAGCAGTTGTATACAATCGACTGTACCTGACCGGATTAAAATCAAGTCTTGTCGAAAAAACAAGCAACCCTGGTGGACCCCCTAGTATAAACAAACTATACAATGAGAGAAAGAAACTATTGCACAAGAAGAAGAGATAACGGACACAGCAAAATAAGAAACCCCTCTCTAGCTTAAACAAACAAATTAGAGATCTTGTCAAGTTCTCCAAAGCTAATTATTAAGCAAAAATAGCCTCCTATCTAAGGATAACCACATGGTATTCTTTAACTACATCTGAAATCTGAAAGGGAACACCCAGCTATGTGCTGAACTGGCAGTGGATGGCACCACCCATACTCAACTGGAGGTAATAGCCAACTTGCTAGCTGACAGATTTGGAGCAAACATCAACCCCTGCCCCTGTCCTCTCCCCTCCAGTCATTCCCCAAAGTATACCTGCCACCATTCCTCAGCCTCAACAGACCAAAGAAATAGGAAATCATGTAAGACCCGTTGAAACAGAAACTGTCCGGTCGTTCTCAGATAAATGCAAAAATCAAATGATGACATAAATCCTCCAGAAATAAAGATAATTTTCCGCACTTTATTTAAGCTTCAAAACATCTAGCTTTTCGTCAGTTAATACTAACCAACTTCCTCAGAACCAAGAAACACGTCACTAACATTCAGAACTTACTTATAGTTCAAAAAACGTTCCACGTAGTTAGTAAATTAGGGACTATATGCTACTTTCGCTACATCAGAAAAGCATGAAAGACATCTATTAAGTTAAAAACAGTGTCATAGACAAGTTCATGGACATACAAACTGTAAAATTCAAACTGGTAACATTTAAAACTTACAATTTAGAATATCTAAAACGCTCTGGATCTCCGACAGCTGAGGACTCTGTTGTTCAGTCTTGCTGAGTCACTACTCAGCAACAAACGAATGAACACAGGTAGAAATAACTAGTGATAGGCATATGCAATGAAAAATAAGATTAAAAATACAATGCTAACTATTCAATTTAGAACTGCCATCATAACTATTCTTTAATGACAATATCGTTTACATGCAGCAAAATTACTAAAGCTGCATGTAATCACGAAATAGCGTTGTAGCAAGGATCGGAGAATAACAGAGACTCCTCTGTTTTACACTCTGATACACTAAAGCATACACTGTAGCATACACTCATTAAATCATCACATTCCAGGTAACCGAGAAAGTATATATACAAGGTATAGAAAGTATACATAAATCCTATACTATAAATGATATAACAGTTGCTAACTTTTTTACTCTATCTAAAAGGACACTAAGGGAATGAATAAAATGAATAAAATAAATCAATGCCTCTATCGTAGAACCAATAAACCTACCATAGGAAAACCAAAAGAAATGTATATGCACGAACTGTGATGCTATACATATACTGAAAAATATCAATACTATAAATCTGTCATTAAAAACATAGAAACATGTGCAAACACTGTAAGTATACAAGAATGAAAACCTACTACTGTATACTAGACTAGGATCTCATCTTTCCAAACTTTTTGATTTGAGTATACATGTTATAGACAACGCACCATTTAAACCAGGGTAATGGCAAGCATCTAGTTTTAGCTGCCATACCAATTCCTTCATCTCTAACCTCAGAGATCCTGGTCCCCCCTTTTTTCTGGTACTATCTGGTCAATGACAGAGAAAACAAATTCATGATGAGGGTTTTCCATAATATGTTTGGCCAGGGCGGTCTCCATTTTTTCTTTCCTAATAGTGTATAAATGTTCATACATATGTTCCTGCAATTTCCTATCCCTTTTTCCTATATAGAAAACAGGGCAATGTACACACCTGGCCAAACAAACAACGTGGGTACTGGCACAGTTAAATCTATCCTGGATGCCATACTTGATACCCCCAACTACAAAGAATGCACCTGTTTGGATAAACCTACAGTATCTGCACATGTTGCATTTGTACATACCTAATCTAACATTTGAAACTCTCGGTCTCGTCTCAAGTAAACTTTTGAGGTTCAGTCCCCTTTTAAAAACTGCCTTAGGGGGTTCAATCAATTTCTTTTGAGCTAGACCATCTTGTATCACTAAACTCCAGTTTTTCTGGATAATAGAAACAATCTCTTTCGCATCCAGGCTATATGTTAGAATAAATCTGCAAGAATGGACAACTCTAGACACCTGACCAGGTACAGCAACTGCTTGTTTAATAGTGGTCTGATTAAGAATGGGTAAATAGAAACCTCTCTCCCTCTTATTATGTACTTCCATACAGAGGTCAACAATCAACTCTTCTGGGTAACCTCTATTTAAGAAAAGACTAGCCATAAACTCACATTCCTCCAAAAAGTCACTATCCTTGGTCACCATCCTGACCGCCCTTACCAGTTGACCTTTGATAACAGACCTTTTTTGTTGAAATGGATGGCTACTCCCGAAATGTAAGTAACTATTGGAGAAAGTTTCTTTACGATGGAATTTAGCTATATAACAATCATGGACTCTATCTTTCTCCAGGTCCACATCTAAATATGCTATCCTGTCAGTGGCAAAACAAGAAGTGAACCTGAGGAACTCAGTGGATGAATTAAAAAATTCCAAGAGAGATTTTGCTACCCCTTCATCACCTTTGAAGATGATAAATATATCATCGAAAAAACGAGTGTAAATCAGTACCTTGTCTTTGACGAAGGAGTTGGTCAACACATACTCCCTTTCCCAATAAGCCATTACTAAATTTGTCACACTGGCACCACACAGAGACCCCATAGATATCCCAATCAATTGTAGAAAGTATCTTTTGTTCAATGCTACATAGTTGCAAGATAAAATGATGTCTAATAATTCACTAACTATGTGGGTCTCCTTAATAGGGGCCTGTTTGATGTTCATCATGGCCGGGATCCATTCCAGAGCCATGGCATGTCATATGGAGGAGTACAAGTCCTTTAGGTCGATAGTCAAGAAATTACTATCAGCACTGTATGGTATTCTATTAACACTAGCCAAAAAGGACCAGGAGTCCTTCGAAATTTGTGGTTCACTTGCCACATACTTTTTCAAGATTGAATCTACTACCTTGGCACCAGCATAGGGTATACTACCCATGGCACTAACCGGTGGGTGCATAGGAGGATCTATTATATTTTTGTGAATTTTAGGAGAACTGAATATAACAGGAATCCTTGGGGCTGGTGTGGATATAAAACTGAATGCATCTAAATCTATCACTTTATTAATGAACATGTCATTGAAGTAAGTGGATACCCAGAATAGGCCTACATTCAATTCATTCCTTGATACTTCCTTTTATGTTTCAGAGGCCAAGGTATCCTCCATTCTTCTATTATAGTCATCCACATTCATAACTACCAGTCCTCCTCCTTTGTCAGGTTGCATCACCATGACATCGGAGTCACACAATAGATCTAACGAAGACCTTTCCTCCTTACTAATATTGAATTTAGACGCCTGTTTAGACATCAGCAGATGGCGTATATTTAAATCACAAATCTGCTCAAAAAGGTCCAGGGAATGATGCAAAGGGGGATTGTAAGTACTGGGTATGTAAAAATCACCCTTATCCCCTGTTAAATCTCCCATTAATAGCTGTAAGTTTTGTTTTCTCACAAACAGTTTAAAGTCTATCAACGTTCGGGCCAGATTCACCCTCTCTGAAGGATAGTCCTTTTGCCAATAAAATCGGAAAAATTGTATATCTTGAAGTCCTGACCAGTATTCATTATGATGTTGCATGAACTCCAGGAGGGTTGATCATGACCAGCTGTAAACTGGACTAATTCCTCCTGTTCCTGGACCTGTTCCTGGATTTCCAGCCTTGGGACTGCAATTGAGACGAGGCTGAGTTCCGAACATTTTAACTCTCTGTCTCTACTGAGAGGTTATTAGACCTATTCTGAGATGCCAAACATTCACTACGTCGGATCTGGTCCGGTTGGTCATTGGCATCCTCAGATAAACACTCCGGTCCATGAGTGTTCAAACCCGATCTCTGGCCGGTATTACTAGTTTGGTCAAATTGACGCGTTGGAAAAGCCAAATAATTCCCTTGGGACTTGGGGGGCTTGGGGTAAGTCACTCCATCTTGGTATGCTTTTACGTCCCTATGTAATTTCTTGATCTTATTCGCTGTAATTTTAGATATATGTTGATTGATACTAGTGAACGAACATTCATAGTCATACCTATACCTCAGAAAATTAGAGTCGTTTTTGATCTCCTCATCCAGCTTATTGATATCTATAATCATTTTGTCAGCAGCCAGTTGGTAATGTTTACATATTAGCTTAAGAAGTTCAAACCCATGTCTGTCGAAAAGCTGGATTAGATCCAAGTAGAAGGCAGAACCCTCCACTAACCCTGTAGGGTATTGCCAAGATCTGCATATGCCTATCACTAGTTATTTCTACCTGTGTTCATTCGTTTGTTGCTGAGTAGTGACTCAGCAAGACCGAACAACAGAGTCCTCAGCTGTTGGAGATCTGGAGCATTTTAGATATTCTAAATTGTAAGTTTTAAATGTTACCAGTTTGAATTTTACAGTTTTTATATCCATGAACTTGTCTATGACATTGTTTTTAACTTAATAGATGTCTTTCATGCTTTTCTGATGTAGTGAATGTAGTATACAGTCCCTAATATAGTAACCACGTGGAACGTTTCTTGAACTATAAGCAAGTTCTGAATGTTAGTGACGTGTTTCTTGGTTCTGAGGAAGTTGGTTATTATTAACCGACGAAAAGCTAGATGTTTTGAAGCTTAAATAAAGTGTGGAAAATTATCTTTATTTCTGGAGGATTTATGTCATCATTTGATTTTTGCATTTATCAGAGAACGACCGTACAGTTTCTGTTTCAACGGGCCTTGCACCATTCCTCAGCCTATTATCTCAAGAGAGCAGGTCATCTCTCTGGTCTCCAAGACCAAACTCACAGCATCAATGGGACCAGACAACATCCCAGGTCAACTTTTAAGCAACTTAAACATCACCTAGCAGACCCACTTGGATCTCCGTTTAACCATAGCCTATGAACTGGCTATGTTCCTGTGGAATGGGTGACATCAACAGTAATCTCTCTGTACAAAGGGAGACCATCAACCTACCATGGGAATGATAGACCCATAAGTCTGACTAGCCTCATCTGCAAGATCATGGAAAGAATCATTATTGAGCTTATTAACAAGGACATAGGTAATCTCCAAACTCTGGACCCAACCCAGTTTGAATTCATTAAATGTAGGTCATGCCTGTTAAACATGGCTGCCTTCTTTGAGAAAGTCAGCAAGGCCCTGGACAAAGGAATGATGCTGCATACCACATATCTTGACCTAGCCAAGGCATATGACACAATCCCTCACTCAGGTATTATAGAGAAACTCTCCCAGTTGGGAAGTTACCCCTACATTACCAGATGGGTAGCCAACTAGCTCACTGACAGGACACATACTGTAAAATTGGGTGACTTCACCTCTACCAAAAGGCCATTCACCAGTGGCATACCACAGACTGCTGGCCCCTTTCCTATTCAGAATTTATTTCTCACAAGTCCAGGCAAACTTGCATGGACTGTGGCTGACCAAGTTCACTGACAATTGCAAATTGGGAGCAATCACAGAGTCCCCCAGTAATGTTAATATACTGCAGACAGGGTTAACACAGACAAATGATTGGTATCAAAGCCACAGATTAAAGCTACATGCAAATAAGTAAATTATTATTCCCTTTGGGACAGCTGACATCCCTGCTAATTACATTACAGACAGCAACCTCCTAAGTGTAAGGAAATTCTTCTATGTGGTGCATTGTATAAGTAAAGGCATCACACCTAGATCTATCAATGTTATAATTCCATTATACTCAACCCTCATCAGATTAATAATTGGGTGCAATGCTACCTTTTGCATGTACCTCAATAGACACCTGTAACAATTGGAGAGACCACAGAGGTTTCTCACCAAGAAATTACAGGGTACACAAAACAAGTCTTACACAGAAGGACTGAAAGCCCCATCACTATATTGTTTCTCCTACACATTGCTAAGGAGTGACCTATGCCTGGCTTACAAGGCAGTCTCTCACCTGGTCCTGATGGAAATGCTAAACATACATAAATCAAACTGCATGAGGGTTACTCACTCCAGAGATCTTAACATAGCCTCTGACATAAGCAGTTCATGCTGGACAGAGAGATACATCTCCCAGAGACTGCCACTTCTCTGGGTCAAGCTTCCAATTCATGTGAAACAGAACCCCTCCCTGATCCTCTTCAAAAGCAACCTAAATCAATGGATGGGTGACTGCAAATTCACTCCTTGGGCAGTGCCCATGTCCCTCCTGGTCAGAGAAAGTCTGTATTAACTACCATAGACCCTTACCTCTGTAGAATTCACTCACCTAACCACTGACAATTGGGGCAACTCAGGATAAACATGGCTGGGCTTGTAAGGGCTCTAGGACCATTAGCCTAGTAACCTTCAATGAACCCATGAACATATAGCTGGACTTTCAGCTGCTTCCAGTTTGTAAACAAGACTGGACTTTGTGGGGTATGCAGCTTGAGGGGCAATTTTATTTTAGTATGATAATGCCTATGAGCTGTGCTATAGCATGTGACACTTTTGAAAATTACAGTACAGCATTGGTCTTTGACCAACATGTGTCCAAGGTAGTAAGGGAATCCTTCTATGATGCTTAACTTATAAGTAAGGGTGCGGCATCTAGATCCAGATGGGTCATCATACCACTGTACTCATCCCTCATCAGACTCATCATAGAGTACAATGCCTCTATTGGTATGTACCTGATCAGATACATGCAGCAACTGGAACATCCACAAAGGCTCCTTACAAAAGAAAACAGACAGTAAAGAAAATGTCCACGCTGATCACCTCAAAGTCTTGTCTCTTTACTCTGTATCATAAAAACTACTGAAAGGTGATCTTTGCCTGGCATACAAGGTATCTCTGCACCTTGTTTTGATGAATGTTTTCCACATCAGCAAAACAAGCAGCATCAGAACTACTAGATCAAAAGGCCTACATTTTGCTTGTGACAGAAATTAGCCACGTTGTAGAGAAAGATATTTCCCATTCTCTAGAAAAGGTTCCCCACCCATATGAGGAAGAGTTCCTCCCTAACCCTATTTAAGCTCAACTCGGACCAATGGTTGGGTAGTAGGAAAACACCCCTGCTGTATCTCCCATGTCTCTGATGGACAGAGGCAGTCAGTAAATCACTCCCTATATAGATCACATTTGTAAGTTACATTCAGGCTGCATGGCTAGGGTTATAAGGGTCCTAGTGTTTGTTAGTTTAGTATACACCTCTGAACATTTGTTTCTTATAGGGAGTGCCTCAGATTTAGCTTGGGGGGGGGGGGGTCAGTCATTATTCATAATTAAATGAACAGGCAGCTGGCCTTACTAAGCATGCTTGAGTTACATGAATTTGTGTTTCAAAGTTTTGTATAGTAAGGAGGTGAGAGATGAATTTATTCCCTAATCATTTGCTGTTTTGCAGGTGCAAGAAGTGTCTTAATATTAGCCTTTTGTTAGTTTTCTTGGCTAGCTAAGAGAGGGGGGTCGTCAGGCAAGAAGATATTTATTTAAGTCTGGATCCAGGCAATTTGCCATCATATGGAAGGGTTTTGGAGGAATCATGTGGGATTAGATGTTACTGACAGTGCATCAACTTATTGAGGAAGTAAGCCAGCCAAATGTTTTAATAATTCACCTACAGGGTAAAGGTATTTATAATGCACTAATGCATAAGCTATTGTCTAGGGTGCTGAGGAATAGCAACAGTTATACCTCAACAGAGTGGCAGTCTGGTTGGCAGTTGTGCCTAGACTAGTTTGGAGTGGGGAGTGGAAGGAAGAAGCCTTGGAAACAGCAAGAAATATTAAAAAGCACAGGGGTGAACATTGTGATTCCAGATTTGGAGATCCAAGTCCTTAAACACTGTGATTTCACAGACAAAGATCTCTATTGATAAAGATAGGATGTGGTTTGTCTTTGCGATGTTGACTTGGACTTGTTTAATTTTCATTTTGCATTCTTCTTGCAATAGTTTTTAAACTCAATTTATGGTAAGGGAGTTTGTTTTATGTGTGTGTGTATATATATATATATATGTATATATATATATATATATGACATAAGCAGTTCATGCTGGACAGAGAGATACATCTCCCAGAGACTGCCACTTCTCTGGGTCAAGCTTCCAATTCATGTGAAACAGAACCCCTCCCTGATCCTCTTCAAAAGCAACCTAAATCAATGGATGGGTGACTGCAAATTCACTCCTTGGGCAGTGCCCATGTCCCTCCTGGTCAGAGAAAGTCTGTATTAACTACCATAGACCCTTACCTCTGTAGAATTCACTCACCTAACCACTGACAATTGGGGCAACTCAGGATAAACATGGCTGGGCTTGTAAGGGCTCTAGGACCATTAGCCTAGTAACCTTCAATGAACCCATGAACATATAGCTGGACTTTCAGCTGCTTCCAGTTTGTAAACAAGACTGGACTTTGTGGGGTATGCAGCTTGAGGGGCAATTTTATTTTAGTATGATAATGCCTATGAGCTGTGCTATAGCATGTGACACTTTTGAAAATTACAGTACAGCTCTGCATTGGTACTAGTAGCAGAGAGTTATTTTTGGATTGTGGAATAAGGTGATTGGGTTATAAAACAAAGGTATGGAGAGGCTCCCTGTGTTATGCCATCAGGCTTGGGTGCCACTGGTGCATGACTAGATATAAACACTAGTAAAGTCATTGGTATACCAGAGCCTAAAGCTGGACAGGGTGTCCTCATCATTCAAGTTGCCACAACCTAAACTAGATCATTTGAAGCTGACAATTGTGGAGTGTCTGGCAGTCAAGAAGGAGAAGGTTAAGGAGGTGATAGAGCTCCTTGGGCTTCTCAGTTTTGAATGCAAAGCAGTTGCCGCATTGAAGGTGCTTATGTGATCTCCCACTAACTTGCTGGAGGGACATCAAAGGCTTTATAGAGTAAGAGTCACCAGGAGAGTGAAAGAAAATCTTTGATTGTGGATCATCTTCTTAGTAGACTTTAAAGTTATATCCATGTGGAAGGAAGACTGGGCAAAGTTTGGCTCATTACAACTGCAAAGTGATGCAGTTGGAGGTCATGGCATGGGTTGGGGGGTCTAATTTAAGAGGAGGTGTTTTTCTATGACATTATTTTCCTGGATATTATCCCTACTTGGGCAGCTACCATGGTGAGTCAGGATGAGTCGTACAACATAAAAGACATTTTTCTTTCTGACAATCAGGTAGTGATGAATGTCTTGACTAAGACATTTTCCAGATCAAGATATGTACAGTCTTTATTTCGGTTACTGGTCTTGTATAGTCTGTGCATAAATATGTCATTTACTGATCAATATAACCCAGATAATTGTAACATCTTAGCTGATAGCCATTCTCATTTACAGATCTCCAAGTTTTGTAACCTAGCTCCAGAAGTGCAGGAAGTATCCTCTCACATCCTGGAGGAGTTATGCATGATTGGCAAGGAGTACCAGGGTCACTGTGTTAGACTTATTAGTCTACCAACACTAAAAAATCTTACTTACAGGGAGAACTCTGGAGATCCCAGTTATTTTGTATGAGTTTACAGTGGTCAGAAAGATTTTGGTTGTCACAATTAATTGTGCATTTTATTGTGTCCTGCTGTGTGAAACAGAAAGCTGCCAAAACAATCATGGAGCACTTAGCTGCCTGAGATTGTTAGCTAGATTGGTGAGTATGCAAGACATTACTAAGAGATGGATGGTCACCAGATTCTTAAAGGGCTGGGACAAATTAAGAGGTACTACTAGATATCCAGTGTGCCCAAGAGGAAAAACTTATTTCATGTTACTCTGACAAGTACCCATGCAGTAGTGTTGGATTAACACTCATTCATCTTGTTAGACACTTTGTCAACCTGCTTCTATATGGATACATTTTGGGTTGGTGAAGTCTTAGGGTATCTCAGGTGGAGGAATGTGACTATAGTGCATTATGTGGTTGTGGTATGGCTTGCAAGGTAAAAGACTGACCCAAAGGGTTTAGGACACCAGGTGATACTGGATAAAGCCTCCTCATCCAATTTGGTGGATTATTCTGGGGTGGGGTGTAGCTTACGGTACTAGGAAGGCTAAGTTAATATATGTGTTCTTGAGTGGATCAACTGTAGTAATTAAGGATCTAGATTGCTTGTTGCAGAGGCCCTTGCACAATCAAAGCCTGTTGAGTCATGTTTATTCCACAGAGAGTACCCAAGAAGTACAAGGTTTCAGTGCTGTCTACAAATTTAGACCAGTAGCTGCACAGACAAAGGCTAAAGGTGGAGGTGTCTCAATATAGATCAGTTACAAACATACCTCTAGATTGGTCAAATAGGATGAAGCACTGTAGTTCCTCCACATGCAGATCACCATAGACAAAATCCCATACTATAGACTATGCTGCTATAGGTCATCTTCTATGTCCCAAGAAGCTCACAATGCATACTTGGACCTTCTGGTGATACGTACCATCCAACCTAACATTCTGCACATGGGAGACTTTAATTACCTCTCCACAGACGTGGAATCCTGCATGGCCTCAAACCTACAGGCACAGAAATTCCTGGACATTGTAAATACAAACACCATTGAACAAATAGTGAAAACGCATACTAGAGGCTCCAACACACTGGACCTTGTACTCCAAACATGGAATAATGATATACCCCCCTCAATGTCTCATCCTCCTTGATAAGGTCCAACCATAAAACTGCCTCCTATGAAATCAAAAATCAATTCTTTAAACCAAGTAAAACTAGTAACAGGTAAGAGCTATTCCAAGGCAAGCTACCTTTCATTAAGTGATGGTTTGTCAAAATTCACTGCCCCTCCAAACTCCAGGAACACAGCAGACTACACTGAATTGTTCTCTGAAGTCTGTACAACCATGTCAATGGTTGCAAAGATGATGATGTACCTATCAGAAGTAAGCACAGAACTAGCCCCATAAACAAACCACATTGGTGGCATCCCAAACCAAACAGGATATACAACCAAAGGAAACAAATATGGCAAAAATCAGGAAGGGTAATTCCCATAAAGTTAAAAATTCTCTCATCAAACTAAATAGGCAACCAAGAGACCTAATTAGGTCAAATAATGCCAACTTACAGCTTATGATAGTTTTCCATGTGAAAGATAACAATAAGGTGTTCTTCAGCTATGTCCGAAACTTCAAAGGCAGCACACAACAATGTGCAGAACTGGTGGTTAATGATGCCTCATTCACTGAGCCTAGCAATATAGTGAACCTGTTAGTGGACAAATTCCATTCCAACTTTACCCCCAATCATCCCCCAAGAAATACCCTGAAACATAACCCCTCCAACTTTAATTAGGGAGCATGTACTGGCTGCACACACATGCAGCTCCAGTGGGTACTGATAATATCCTGGGATGCCTCCTGAACAGTCTAAAATATGACTTATCAGGAGCCCTGGAGTTATTATATAACTATAGTCTTAAAATGGACTTTGAGCCACAAGAATGGAGGGCTGCAATGGTCATCCCCCTTTGCTTTGCCAGGAATGGTCTGCACCTCTCCCCTGTAGGCTTTCAAATATTAGCTATAACATTGTCTTCCCCCATACTGCCTGGTTTAGGCAATGCCAAACTGAAAGTACTTCTGACATAGCAAATCAAGACCAAGAAAATCTAAAGGTATTATTGTTTAATACTACGAATCTAAATAACAAACTCCACTGCCTAGAAGCTCTCTTCACCCTAGAGAATGCTGATATCTGTATTGTCACTGAAACATGGTTTAAAGCTACAGAGAGCACACCAACAGTGCAATTATAATGCCTTCAACATATTTAGACCAGCTACTTCACAGGCAGGGACTAAAGGTGGAGGTGTCTCTATTTACATAAAAAATAAATATACTTAAGGCTAGTCAGACAGGACAATGCACTTCAGCTACTCCATGTTCAAATCACCATAGGCAAAATCCAGTACCACTTCCTTGCAAGTTATAGACCCCCCCCCCCCATGACCCAGGAAACCCATATCATGTATTTAAACTTATTAGAAACACTAACCATCCAACCCAATACCATATTCAAGGGTGACTTTAATTACCCCACTATTAAATGGGAATCCTATATAATGCCAAACATACAGGCACAGAGATTACTGGATTTTGTAAACGCAAACTCCCTGGACAAGATAGTCAATACACCAACCAGGGGTACAACCATACTGGATCTGGTCCTCACTAATATTGGAGAGTGTTGCACACCCTACTGTAATGTCTTCCCTAGTAAGATCAGACAACAGAATGGTTTCTTTTGAAGTAAAAATAAATCCTGGACCCCCAGCTAAACCTGGAATAGTCAAGAACTACTCTAAAGCTAACCTCTTGCTATTAAGTGATAACCTGACAAAATTTCAAACCCCAATAAACCCTGAGAATACTCCTGCCCATGCAGAACTGTTCATAGAAATTTTCTGCAAGCATGTTAATAGCTGCACAGAGGCAGCTGTACCCACCAGGAAGAAGAAGAGAACTAACTCAAAAAAGCCACCCTGGTGGAATCACAACATCAATAGGCTGTATAACAGGAGGAAGAAAATCATGGGAAAAATTAGGAGGTGCAGCACCCAGCAGGATAAAAACACTCGTCAAACTAAACAAACAACTCAAAGGACAAATAAAGTCTACCAAAGCCAAATGTGAGGTACATTTGGCCTCCCAGGCCAAGGACAACCACAAAGCATTCTTTAGGTATGTCTGCAACCTCAAAGGCAATACACAATCGTATGCAGAGCTCATTGTAAATGGAGCCACCTATACTGAGCCAGAAGATATAGCAAACCTCCTGGATAATAAATTCAGCTTCAACTTTATCTCCTCTCCCCCTTAACCTTCCCTCTGGAAATGCCATCAAATATAACTCCCACTATTATCATTAGAGAACAGGTCTTTAATGCTCTCTCTAAGACCAAAAACACGCCATCATTGGGCCCAGACAATATCTCAGGATGCCTTCTAAATAGCATGAAACCTGACCTATCAGGACCTCTGGAATTACTATTTAACTGTATCCTCCAAACAGGCTTCATGTCTCATAAATGGAGAACAGCAACAGTCATCCCTCTGTTCAAAGGTGGGTCATCTACAGACCCTGGAAACTACAGACCCATAAGTCTCACTAGTCTTGTATGTAAAGCCATGGAAAAAAGTATCATGGAAATGATCAGCAGAGAAATAGTAGAACCTCCAGACACTGGACCCAATCCAGTTTGGTTTAGTCAAGAGAAGATCATGCCTCCTCAACCTGGTGGACTTCTTTGAGAAGGTAACCAAAGCAATGGAAGTTGGGTCACACTGCCTACCTTGACCTGGCCAAGGCATTTGACATAATAGCCCACTCAGGCATTGTTGACAAACTCAAGAAGTTAGGTACAAACTCTTATGTCACCACGTGGATAGCCAACTGGCAAAGAGACAGGGCCCAAGAAGTTAGAATTGGGGAGTCTGCATCTACAAAGAGGCCAGTCACAAGTGGTGACCCTCAGGGATCAGTCCTTGGACAGCTCCTTTTTGACATTCACTTCTCTGAAGTCAAGGCCAATGTCAGTGGTCTCCGGCTAACTAAATTTGCAGATGATTGCAAATTAGGAGCTGTCATTCAATCCAACATGGACACAAATGTTCTACAGGAGGGGCTGACACACACAAAGAACTGATGTCAGAGCCATGGACTAAAAATAAATGCCACAACATGCATAATAGTATCTTTTGGGAAGTTATCCACCCCTGGTAACTATCATATTGACAGCACAGCCCAGTAGTCAGGGACATAAGGAAACACATAGACAGTAATCTAGCTTTGGCCATCATGAGTCTACAGTAATGAGGAAGTCATTCTATGTTTAGCAACTTATAAACAAAGGTATGGCATCTAAGTCCAAGGAAATCACTATACTTTCACTGTATTTGGCATTCATCAGACCTATCATATCAGAACTTGTCAGTGATTTGGGATGTATGGCTAGGCTTAAAACCCTTCTTGTCATTAGCCTATTAAACACTTATGAACCTATGAATCTATGAAGAAGGGAAGGCCTTCAACAAATCCTGGAAACTACAGACCCGTTAATCTGACTAGTGTTATTTTCAAAGCCATGAAAACAATTATTGTGGAAATTATCACCACGGACATAGGAGACCTTCAGATACTGGACCCATCCAATTTTGGCTTTGTCAGAGGAGGGTAATGCATACTGCATCTGCTGGGCTTCTTTGAAAAGGACACTAAGGCAACAAATGAGGGGAAAGCAGTACATACGGCCCACCTTGATCTGGCTAAAGAATTTGATACAATACTCCACACGGGCATCATCAACACAGTTAAGGAACTAAGCATAAACCCCTAGCTATGGATAGCTAACTGGCTCATGGATAGGACCCAAGAGGTTAGGATTAATGAGGCCACCTTCACAAAGATGCCTGTCACCAGTGGAGCTCTTTAGGTGTCTGTGCTGGGCTCACTGCTCTGAACCATCTACTTCAATGAGGTCAAAGCCAATGTCAAAGGCCTCTGGTTGTCCAGGTTTGCAGATGTTTGCAAACTGCGATCACTCACTGAATGCCCCAAGATGAGAAATCCCTTCAGGAAGGTCTGCCACAGACAAAATCTTGGTGCCAAACCATGGCTTAAATCTCAATCCCAAAAACTTAATTATAGTACATTTTAGGATGTCAGCCACATGGGGTAACTATGTCATCAATAAAATACCCCTAAAAGTTGATTCACTAGTCAGGGATCTGGGAATTCATATAGATGGTAACCTAGTCTTTGACCAACATGTGTCCAAGGTAGTAAGGGAATCCTTCTATGATGCTTAACTTATAAGTAAGGGTGCGGCATCTAGATCCAGATGGGTCATCATACCACTGTACTCATCCCTCATCAGGCTCATCATAGAGTACAATGCCTCTATTGATATGTACCTGATCAGATACATGCAGCAACTGGAACATCCACAAAGGCTCCTTACAAAAGAAAAAAACAGACAGTAAAGAAAATGTCCACGCTGATCACCTCAAAGTCTTGTCTCTTTACTCTGTATCATAAAAACTACTGAAAGGTGATCTTTGCCTGGCTTACAAGGTATCTCTGCACCTTGTTTTGATGAATGTTTTCCATGTCAGCAAAACAAACAGCATCAGAACTACTAGATCAAAAGACCTACATTTTGCTTGTAGCATAAATTAGCCACGTTGTAGAGAAAGATATGTTTCCCATTCTCTAGAAAAGGTTCCCCACCCATATGAGGAAGAGTTCCTCCCTAACCCTATTTAAACTCAACTTGGACCAATGGATGGGTAGTAGGAAAACAGCCCTGCTGTGGCTCCCATGTCTCTGATGGACAGAGGCAGTCAGTAAATCACTCCCTATATAGATCACATTTATAAGTTACATTCAGGCTGCATGGCTAGGGTTATAAGGGTCCTAGTGTTTGTTAGTTTAGTATACACCTCTGAACATTTGTTTCTTATAGGGAGTGCCTCAGATTTAGCTTGGGGGGGGGTCAGTCAGTATTCATAATTAAATGAACAGGCAGCTGGCCTTACTAAGCATGCTTGAGTTACATGAATTTGTGTTTCAAAGTTTTGTATAGTAAGGAGGTGAGAGATGAATTTATTCCCTAATCATTTGCTGTTTTGCAGGTGCAAGAAGTGTCTTAATATTAGCCTTTTATTAGTTTTCTTGGCTAGCTAAGAGAGGGGGGGTCATCAGGCAAGAAGACATTTATTTAAGTCTGGATTCAGGCAATTTGCCATCATATGGAAGGGTTTTGGAGGAATCATGTGGGATTAGATGTTACTGACAGTGCATCAACTTATTGAGGAAGTAAGCCAGCCAAATGTTTTAATAATTCAACTACAGGGTAAAGGTATTTATAATGCACTAATGCATAAGCTATTATCTAGGGTGCTGAGGAATAGCAACAGTTATACCTCAACAGAGTGGCAGTCTGGTTGGCAGTTGTGCCTAGACTAGTTTGGAGTGGGGAGTGGAAGGAAGAAGCCTTGGAAACAGCAAGAAATATTAAAAAGCACAGGGGTGAACATTGTGATTCCAGTTTTGGAGATCCAAGTCCTTAAACACTGTGATTTCATAGACAAAGATCTCTATTGACAAAGATAGGATGTGGTTTGTCTTTGCGATGTTGACTTGGACTTGTTTAATTTTCATTTTGCATTCTTCTTGCAATAGTTTTTAAACTCAATTTATGGCAAGGGAGTTTGTTTTATGTGTGTGTGTGTATATATATATATATATATATATATATATATATATATATATATATATATATATATATATATATATATATTGCATATTTGTACATATATATATATATATATATATATATATATATATATATATATATATATATTATAGATATATTATATAGCTATATATATTTTACAAAAGACAAACCCACTGCCATAAATAGCACAAGTAACAAAAAACTGAGGATGATGTTACTCAATGCCAGAAGTCTAAACCTCAAAATGCACTCACTCAAGGCACTCCTCAATATGGAGAAAATCAATATATGTGCAGTAACAGAAACCTGATTTAAGGCTCCAGAGAGCACCCCAGCACTACCAGGCTACCACTCATACCATACATCTCGGCCACAGAACCCGAACCAAAATACAAAAGGCAGGGGCGTATCCATATTCATCAAGGATACCCACACCTCCAGGTTAGTGGCACAGCACGATGCTTCAGAGATCATCCACGTGCAACTAACAACAAGCAAAATTGCAATTGAAATTGTAGCTTGCTACAGATCACCCACCATGTCCCAGGAACCCCATTCCACTTTTCTGGAAACACTGGAAAACATAAAGGTCCTACCAAACACCCTAATATTGGGTAATTTCAATTACCCAAACATTAACTGGGAGAACTACTCAAGTACTAACTCCCTTGTCCAACATTTCCTAGAATTTATAAACTCAAAACGCCCTGGATCACCTGGTCAACACTCCCACCAGAGGTGACAACATATTGGACCTGGTCATCACCAACATGGGCAACCAGTGTTCCAGATCGGAGGTCAACCCCTCGCTGGTTACATCTGACCACAAACAAATCACTTTGGATATCCACATTCTGCCCCCACCCCCGGACAAAGAAACCACTGTGAAAAACTTTTCAAAAGCAAACTTGACGTTACTTGGAAAGTAGTACATACTGCCCACCTTGGAAAACTTTCAAAGCCCCCATGCTGAAGGATAATGCTGTCCAAGCATCAAAATCCTTTGCTAATGTATTCTCTGGGCACCTACAAGAATGCATGGATTGTGCCATCCCAAGCAAAACCAAGACTCACTCCTCCAAGAAAAGGAAACCAGTCTGGTGGATTCCTGCCATAAATAAGCTATACAATAGAAGGAGGAAACTATTACAGAAAAGAGTAAAATCCCAAGAAGGGAAGACACCCCTGAGCCGTATCAGCAAGAAACTGCAATCCCTCATAAAATCATCCAGGGCAAGCTTCGAAAGAAAAATTGCCAAGGACTCCAAAGATAACCACAAGGAATTCTTTAGCTACGTCAAGAATCTAAGTGGCAATGCTCATATCTGCTCAGAGTTTGTGCAGAATGGCACAAAATACACTGAACCGACTGATATTGCCAACATCCTGGCAGACAGTTTCAGTGCAAACGTCACACCAAAAAGGGCCCATAACCATACCAGAAGAATGTAGAGTCCCTGAAATCACAGACACTCAGGTTAAAACAACCCTCTCCAAAGCCAAAAACACAGCATCAATGGGAGTGGACGGTGTCCCAGGCTGTGTCCTACATGAGCTTGAAGATGAACTAACCCCTCACCAAAACCCACTGCTCAAACTCAGCCTCTCCACAGGCTACATACCCATATAGCAGTGCACAGCAATGGTTATTCTGCTCCACAAAGGTGGAGCAAAAACAGACCCCAGGAACTATCGCCCTATAAGCCTGACTAGCTTGGTCTGCAAGGCTATGGAGCACATCATCATGGAACTCATTAACAGAGACATTGGGAACCTCCAAACACTGGACCCTACCCAGTTCGGCTTTGTTAATGGCAGATCATGCCTCCTAAACCTAGTGGACTTCTTTGAGACAGTTACCAAAGCTATAGATGAGGGAAAGGTGGTACACACATCCTACCGAGACCTCGCAAAGGCCTTCGACACCATTCCACATTCTGGTGTTATAGACAAGCTCACCAGCCTGAACATAACTCCCTACATCACAAGATGGGTTGCCAACTGGCTCACAGACAGAATCCACATGGTGAGAGTTGCGGGAGTTAGGTCAGACTCTAAACCATTTACAAGTGGTGTTCCCCAGGGCTCAGTCCTACGACCCCTCCTGTTCGGCATATACTTCTCAGAGGTACAGGCAAGCACAGGAGGGCTATGGCTGGCCAAGTTTGCAGACGGCTGCAAACTATGGAATATAATTGACTCTCCGGCTGACACAGACATCCTCCAAAAGGATCTCACTGAGACGGATACCTGGTGTCAAAATCATAGCCTCAAGCTAAATGTCAAAAAGTGCATAATCATCCCCTTTGGAAAAAACAAAGTACTCACAAACTGCCACATAGGTGGTAGTCCCCTAAATACGGAAGATGTAATTAGGGATCTGGGGACCCAAGTAGATAGTAATCTCACCTTTCATAATCACATTGCCAAAGTGGTTAGAAAATCCTTCTACGTGGCCCACCTAATCACAAAAGGGTTCACATCCAGATCAAAAGAGGTCATTGTACCCCTCTACTCATCACTCATCAGACCCATCATAGAGTACAATGCCCCATTTGGGATGTACCTTACAAGACACCTGCAACAGCTGCAAAGACCACAGGAGTACCTCACCAAGAGGATCACTGGCCTCAAACAGATGCCCTATGCAGCTCGACTGAAGAAACTCCAGTTGTACTCAGTTGCATACCACCTACTCAGAGGTGATCTCTGCCTGACATACAAGGCCATGTCCAACCCAGAATTGATGGACATGTTCCACCTAAAGAAAACATTATCCCCTCGAGCCATACGCTCTAGGGATCTAAACCTCACCACAACAATAAATAGGATGTGCCCCAGAGACTTCCCATGCTTTGGAACAAGATTCCAGTCTACATTAGGCAGAGCTCCTCACTAACATTCTTCAAAAGAAACCTTGACGAGTGGATGGGAAACAGAAAGTTTACCCCGGGGATCACTTCAGTCACTCTGCTGGAAAGAAGCACAGGGACCTAATCTAAGGGGGTGGCGAAAGCCAACACATTCTGGCTAGGCTTATAAATGCCTTCAGGCAGATAGCCTAGTACCAACCTATGAACCTATGAACATATCAACACCTCAACCTCATGAATATGGCCAAAAGGCCGTGTTCATCCATAGTGGTAAACATAAGTGCTGGGTACCCTAGTAGTAAGGCAAGATGAAGAGATATGTGTCTGAGTGTATGCAAGGGACTGGAAGTGTGAGTGAGTGTCTGCCTGAGAGATAGTGGTAAGTGAGATAGTTAAGCAGGTGTGTGTGTGTGTGTGTGTGTGTGTGTGTGTGTGTGTGTGTGTGTGTGTGTGTGTGTGTGTGTGTGTGTGTGTGTGTGTGTGTGTGGGACTATTTTGTGTGGGAGGGCTGTCATTCTTCAAGACTAATGATCATAGTCTTCATCACTGGGTGGGGAGAACCATTAGCCAGCAGAGAAAGCTCTTTAAATGAGTGCCTGAGTGTCACATAAACAAAATGGGGATCTGGGGGGTGGGCTAAGCACTATACCACCAGAAGTAACTTTTTAAATGAGTGCCTGAGGGTCAAATAAACAGAATGGGG
>NC_056726.1:49730039-50000039 GCF_019279795.1 Protopterus annectens
GGCTTACTAAAACTCTTTAATTTCCTCCTCTTGCCCATAATTCTTTCCAGTCTACTTCTATCTCATAGCCTCACAGACTATGAATTCCTAAGCTCCTTTCAATTTCAGCACTCCTTTAAACAAACATCCCCTTTCTATCTATCAGCCTCACAAAGCCAGAGTAACATTACATCCTCATCAGCCTACATTCTCCCACAGTTTCACAGATTAAACCATATTATTTCCAAACCAGAAAAATAGACCCTATTTTATGTAAACTAGCAAAACCTTCACACAATCCTCATTACCTACTACTACACAGCGACATTCACCCAAACCCAGGGCCTGGTAATACATTCCCTGACTCCCATTCTTCCTTCACCTCTATTTCCCATACCCCCTCTTCTTCCTCAAACTCTCTTCGCATTGCCCACCTCAATATCCGTAGCTTAAATAACAAAATTACCCAACTTCATGCCCTACTAGACTTACATTCCTTTGACATCCTATATCTCACAGAAACCTGGCTCTAACCAGTTAATAAAGACAATGATATCATCCCTCCAGGTTATAACATCCTTAGAATTGACCATCCTAACAAAAAGGGTGGGGGGTAGCGAGATTGTTTAAATCTGAACTACAGGTAACCTCACTAAACACTCAACCTCCATCACCTAGCAATGCTGAAATCTTAATATCTAAGCTCCAAATTAATGCTAATAAATCTATATACATCATTTGCTCTTACATCCCCCCAGGCAACAACATAAGTACTCTTGAAAATATCCTTAACTGGCTTTCCACATAACTCCAACAAGAAACCATTCTCCTTGGAGACTTTAATATTGACTGGAACTGTTGTATTTCTGACAAACCTACATCTCACATTAATCTCTATGGCTTCTATCAAACTATCACTGACCCTACCAGAATCCATAAACCCAGCAAAAAACAAACTACCTTAGACTGCATACTAGTCAACAATAACCCCCAATCTTACAAAATAGGCATACTTCCTGATGATATTAGTGACCACTCTCTTACCTTTATAACTAGACAAAAGATCACCATTCCCACTCAACTAAACTTTAGAACCACCCAGAACAAAAAGAACCTGAACCTAGGTAACTTTCAAGCAGAGCTAAAAGTCTGCAGTTGGTCACCCCTAAAATATCTACCTCTCAATGAAGCAGTCTCTTTTTTTAACAATACATTCCTAAAAATCCTTGAGCACCATGCCCCCTCTCGTACTATTAAAATTAGGAACAAACCTGCTTCCTGGCTCTTAAATGAGACAAGGCAAAACATGAGACTGAGAAATAAAATCTGGAATATATGGAGAAGTACCATAGACCCTATTGATCATTTAAACTTTAGACAGCTCAGAAATGCCACTAAAAATCAATATGCCTCTATAAAAAACTATTACCTTAAATTCCAACAAACCCAATATTTAAACCCACAAAAATTCTGGTCAGGATTACATAAATTACTCCATCCTGGACAAGCCAAAACACCTACCCCCTCTAAATTGCTGATATTTTTAACATTTTTTTTTTCAGAAACTGTTCAATCTTTAGCAAATACCTTACCACCTGTTACCACCACTGACTCATCCATGCCAACCACTGACTCATCCTTGCCAACCACTCTACCCCAAGTATTACAACCGCAGCCTGTCCCAACATCTCTCATACACTCCCTACTTTCCAAGCTTAAATCATGCACTCCACCAGCTGACCTCCTCCCAGCTGAATACCTTCAAATGGCAGCTGGAGTGCTTGTCTACCCTGTTTTCACCTTAATTAACAGAACCATTACAGAAAGTTCCATCCCATCCCTCTGGAAAGTCTCATATATTATCCCACTGCATAAGGATGGGAACTCAAATGAACTCTCAAACTTCGGCCCATAGCCCTACTTTCCCCCTTAGCTAAAATGATGGAGAGATGTATTCACCGTCAGCTACTTGATCATCTCCTCCAAAACCACCTGCTAGTTGACTGCCAGCATGGTTTTAGGCCTTTCCATAGTACTACAATTGCTCTACTATCCTTTTCTGACTGCATTAATAAAAATCGTAACAACAGCTTACTGTCCTCAGCCCTCTTTATTGACCTCTCAAAAGCATTTGAATTGGTTAATCATCAATTACTGTTAAACTCACTCAAATCACTTTCACTAGATACCCAGACAGTTAATTGGGTCAAGTCCTATCTAGGAAATAGACAACAAGCAGTCCTCTGTGAAAATAAACTATCTACTCTTCTCCCTATGGTGGTGCTGTGGTAGCATTGTCGCCTCACAGTTAGACGTTGCCCATTCGATTCTCAGTTAGAGCGTCTTCTGTGTGTCAACAGGCGTGAACGGGCATTCCTTCATTGAAGGTTGTGCGTTAGGCCCGGCAAGCCAGCATGTAAAAATCTACTGCCAATCATTAGCGGACCGGAGTTCCGCTGTGGCGACCCCTAACCGGGAAAAGCCAAAAGACACAAACAAACAAACTCTTCTCCCTATAACTCTTGGAGTCCCACAAGGCTCTATTCTGGGACCCCTCCTCTTCATTATTTTCATAAATGATCTGAAAATCTCCCTTCCACAAACCACCTGCATACAATATGCCGACGACTCGACATTAATATGTTCACCCTCCTCACCTGCTGGACTTCATTCGAGTACCCAAGCAGTATTTACCTTAATTGAAAACTGGTTCCATCAATGCTGTCTCCTCCTTAACCCTAAAAAAACTAAATTGGTACTATTCTCTCCCACTCAGAAGTCTCCTGCTATCAACTTCACAATTACATCTAATAATGGTACTGTAATAATTCCGGACACAGCCACCAATCTTTTAGGTGTAACAATTGATCATAATCTAAACTTTGATACACATATCAACCTAACCATTAAATCAGTTAATAAAAAACTTGGTTTCCTCTACAGACTTAAACCCTATCTCACACCTCTAGCTAGGAGTGCTACTGCCCAAACTCACTTAATCTCCACCCTTCTCTATGCATCCCCAATCTATACCAGCTTATCTAAAAATAATCTTCATAAGTTGGAAACAGCCTATAATAACATAGCGAGATTTGCCACCGGTGCCCCTTTTCGAACCCACCACTGCCAAAATCTTAAATTGCTAAGATGACTGGAATTGCAAAGCCAGATTCTTTTCCAGCAACTTACTACTATACACAAGATCTTACACCATCCCACAGATACATACATACTCTCTACCCTTATCTGCCCATAATAAAATCTAACAAACCTTAGATGAGCTAATAAGGTACTAGTAGCTACCCTAAAGTCCAACAACAAATCTTTGAGATAGCTTGTTCTCAAACTCTATTGGTAACTCTTGGAACACTCTTCCAACTGAACTAACAGCCCTTTCATCTACCCCACTTTTCAAGAAGCAATTAAGAATCTTCCTTAAAGCCCAATGGCTTTGCCCATGCACAAATCCTGACTGACACGTTCTCCCCTAGCAAGACCATTCTTTATTATCTATCTTTAACATGCTATTTCAGGTGCTCTGATATTCTCTCTTAATTCCTACTGTAGTAGCTCATCTCCTAAGGTTTGGTAAACTATATAAACAATGCTACCCTCAAAAAAAATGTTTTATTAATCCTTTTACTCAAAATTTTTAACTTATTTTGTCGGGTATGTTGGTATGTTACTGTAACAGTACTATATAAATGTTCCTGTATTTGAAATGTTTTATCTGTCTGACATTATCTGTGTTATATATGGTCAATATTTCTGTCTTGTAAATTGTCTTAATGTGGATCTTTTCTCCCCAGGCCTCTGCTGAAAATGGACATACATCCTGATCAACAAATGTAAAATAAAATAAATAAATAAATAAAATTAATAGAATAAAAGGTTTTGCATTAGAATCAATTTTCTAAAAGATATGAAATCGGAAACTCAAATGTCTGCCATTATTTTCTGACTTCAGTCCTCAATGATTTGCTAGTAATTTGCCAGAAAAGCAGAATTTTATGAGAAAGAGGTGAAAAATATGAGGCAAAAATCTGGATATTCTGTGAAAATCTTGGCAGTTGAGAGGTATGCTATAGTGTGGGAGAGTGACCGAGGGGAGTAGTGCCTTTGCTAACAAGATGCTGACACCACTTTTAACTCTCACAATAAGTGGTAAACCTCACTCTTTGGTAGGTAACTGTGATTCACAGATGTAAACTAGCCACTAACGAGGTCTTTCCTCATTACCGTGTCCATGAATCACAAAATACCACATCATGCAAACAAGGGATTTTTACTGAAGCTCTTAACATGACACAGTAGAAAACTAATGAATCCTCAGAAATGTTTTCCTACCTCATAAAGCAGTCTGCATTGTAGTAACTTAAATGAAGGAAAACTGCAGTAACCTAGTGCAGAATGTAATGCACTTTAACTAGAAAACAAAACAAAGTCATCCTCCTAAACCAAGATCTTAATATTCTGCCCTCACTTAAAACTTTCCCAAACTAGTTCTGGGAAGACTATCTTCAGTTTGAAAATTCATGTAATGCAAGTTTCATAAAATCTAACAGAATTTCAATGTGCAAAATATGTCAGGAGTTTAAGTGTGAGCATTAACCTGTGTTTTTCAAACATGTACACTCTCTGTTCTGTTTTAATAGAATAGTCGGTAAAGCACTTAATATGTCCATAATTATTTGAATGTTAGTTGTTTCCTAAACTTTCACTCCTGTATGTATGCCGAAATGATGTTTTGAGTTCTGTGGATGGATATGAGAAAAAAGATAAGATGCACATTGCCGTATTGACAAAGATCAGCTACGATCAAAATGCAGATGTTCCAAAAGAAGTCTCTTGTCATTGCAAAAGCAAATTATCGAACGAGTAAAACAAAATCTACTGCAATTAATTTCTAAGTGATGATGGGAAGTATTTTTTGTTTGTGCAAATTTGTCAGCTTTTGTTCATTTTTCTATTTCATGAGTTGCAATAATTTCAGTTTCAGTTTTGAAAGGAAATCATTAGAAGGTTGTTGTCTCTTTCGGCTTATGGGGTTAGGGGTCGCCACAGAGGAACTCCGGTCCGCTAATGTTTGGTAGTGGATTTTTACGTGCCGAGTTACCGGCCCTGACAAATCGAATGTGGCAACGTCTTGCTGTGAGGCGACAAATCATTAGAAGGTAAAAAAAAAAATATATATATATATATATATATATATATATATATATATATATATATATATATAATATATATGAGTGAGTGTGTGTGTGTGTGTGTGTGTATTAATTTTCTTATACTTCTCTCTTTGTTGTGAGTGGAGTAGGATGTGTTTGTACTCTGACCAGTGAAAGCAATTTGAGAATTTGGTAAAACATTCTATTAACTTTTAGGAAATGCTGCACATTTCTCAGTATATGCAGAAGTTATCTGTAACTGCCTTGCTGGAGTTATGCTAAAATTTACATATGCAGGAAAGTGTTTTGTGGCAATAAATTACTCTTGTTTCCTTTGTATAATAACATGTTATCAACTAAAGCAGGCACTTGACAAGTAGTAAACAAAAAAAGAAAAAAAAAAACTTCTGAAGTGAAGAAATTGTAAGGCTAAAGTAGCTTTTGTGAAGACAGAATAAAACGTACAAGCCTCACATATTCAAGAGTGTTAAGATATGAGTTTTTTATTCTTAATATGAAGTGGCATTACTGCAGGTCAAGGAGGAAAAATTAGAAAAGTACCAGAGCAGAAACAAATTTAGACTAATTGGGCTGAAAGAAAACACAGAATGGTCTGATATGCTTTCTTATCTGTAGAATAATATACAACTAAGGATCAGAATCTGAGATTCCAAATCTCCTACAATTTGAAAAGGTATGTAGGTCCATTTACCTCTACCCCTAGAAACAATTATTGACTAAGTGAAGTGGTTTTCAAGATGCTGAGCTATAAGAATAAGAACAGCATACTTAGAACAACAAAGGATGGTGGGCCTTTTCAGCTGTGGAAATCAGAAGACCAGCTATTTCAGGATGTTGCGCCTAGAACTGTACAAGTGAAAGGCATGTGTTGAAATCATTTGACCTTTTTGTAAACAACAGTCATTCAGTGGGAAAATACCCAAACAGACTTGTGCATTAAATGGAAAAAATGCATATATTTTCCTTTTCAAAGGCTCATCAGCTTTTATGGAATAACTTGCTGACAGAGTGCTGTCAATGTATACTCTGCCAAATTTGCTTAAATTACAATCCACCACATGCAAACAGTCCAAGCAGTTCAAACATGGAGAATTTGGTCTCTCTCAAGAACTACAGTAGAAGGCTTCAGCACACTAATGGTTTGTTTTTATGGTTTCCCCCATAATAAATAGGAGGTCTTTTCTATGACTGGTGAACAGGGTGCACATGGGATGGAAGTATATAAGAATAAATAAGCCACCTCAGAAACCTCACTGCAACTGTGAGGTTACAGCTGCAGACATCTGAAAGCACAAATGTCCAGGCAAGCTTACATAATTTAATTTTTTAGAGAAAAAAGGCTGTAAGACTCTGGCCCATGGGGATTGAGTCAATAATTAACACACATCCTGAAATAGTATATTTAGCCCTTGAGGACAGTGTACAGCTGGCACATATGTAATAAACACTAGATGAGACTTTAGCTGGTGAGTCTGGTATTTTTTGACTCCAAGTGTGGAGGTATTTAATTGTGAATGAATCTGTTTTTCTGTGTTATTTGATAATTGTGCATCTTTGAATGCCAGAGGCTTCAATGCACCCAGTAACCGTGAAATACTTAACAGATTTATTACTAAGCATTGAGTAGTGATAGCTTTTTATCAGGAGGTAAAGAAACACTAGGAGAGTAGGACATGTTTAGTTATTATGGCCCTTAATCCTAAGCATGGGGTCTTAGTTTGGATTAACCCTAAAGTGGGATACTTCATCACTGACAGTGCACATTGAAGAAAAGATGGATGCTTATTAGCCATTTAGCCCTCTCACAGAGAATGCAGTTGTTGTCAAAGATTTTGGTCCCAACTTTGACTCCCCTACCTTTTTCAGTAAAGTCTCTCCCAGTGGCAAAATATTTTACTCAGATAATTAAATGATACACAGCAGATATTTCAATGCATTTTTAAATGTGTTTTAAACTGCAGTATTCTAAAATGCATCATTTATCTGAAATCCCTGAAAATTGTACTGAAGCCGGACATATTTGACTTGGAACTTATTAAGGTGTTGAGGGCTCATAATGTATCCAAAGGACCAGGGGTACACATTTACCATGCCGGGAAGAAAAAGTTTGATTGCAGGCTAGTTCAGGATATGGATTAAGTTCTATATTGTCCTTTTACAGATTATGAGGTAATATATTTAGAGGTGATATTCATGATGAGAACTATGTGAATATGTCACTGAGGAGCCAAGCCTCTTATTTTTAAAGATCCGGTGGCCTTAGTTGCTCTTTTTGGTGAAGTGCAATACTTTTGAGACAGCAACCTGATGGGTTCTATGTTGCTAACAGAATGGTGATATCCCTTGAAGCTGACATTGATGTTTAGTTATTGGGGGGCTAGAAACGTATTACTAGTACATAAAGAAGAAGTAATCGGTAAATAGGGGATATAAAGGGATGACACTGAGAAAGTGTGCCCTGACATGCTTAAAAGATAAATACACATTATTGAATTGGAACTCCTGTCAAAGGCATCCAGGTAGAGTAGTGTAAGTAAAAGTACAATTGTTTTTTGGGAATGTAGTGACCCATACTTGGAATCTAGGAAATAACATGGAGAGTTTATAGGTTCTACCAAAGAAGAACATAAGAAACCATTCAAAGTTTAAATGATTGAGGACGGTACAATTTTTGCTGAAGCTCATTGCATAAACAAAAAAACAAATCAAACCTTTTGCAGCCTTAATGAGACTTTACATTGCGATTACATTTGAAGGAATTAGAGGTGGAAGAATAAGGTACAAAAGCTACTCAGAAAAGTTTAGTTACTAGAGGTAATTAACCCAGAAACAGCACCCCTGTCTCCTTGGAAGCAGAAAGGGAAAGCCACTGGTCCACATGGAATTAACTCTGAAATTTAACATAGTTTGATGTACTTGTTTCTTCAAGTGTGGTAGTTTTATTAGGAGTATCCAGAGGGGTGACGTGATTCCAAAAACAACAACTGTTGCTAATTTTATGACCATCCCAAACCTGAGGAAAATTCCCCAATTGGTGTTGAACTACAGACTCATTTATCTTGGTAATGTAGACATTAAGATTTATGCACATAGTTTTAGCAAAGCATTTTCAGTCCCTTATCAATCCATCCATCCATCCAACCACAACCCCGTTTTTCCCATTTTTATACATGGGCTTGGGGTGTTATGTCAGCAGTGACAATCAACTACAGTAATACAGCACAAATGAAAGAGGCTGACCTGAAGCAGACTTAAGACAAACCAATGTCTTAGAAACAATCCTGGACTGCCTCAGACAGCCTGACTCTCTGAGGCAGTCCAGAATTGTTTCTAAGCTGTTGGTTTGTCTTAAGTCTGCTTCAGGTCAGCCTCTTTCATTTCTGATGAAGTCAGCCTGTGGTTGCTGACAAAACCGCTTAACTGTTGTGGTTTCCTGAATAAAAGTTTTTAAGTACAGGACTGTCAGCAGTTTTGGGATTTCTGTCAAGTTTTCTGTTGGTTCCTGGTTTCATACAGTAATACAGCACTCACAGGCAGAGCTAGATCATGCTCTTAAACAAAAACGTACAAACCAATAATGACAAAACTATCCATTTCAGAATATTTCAACCATAAAGGACTGCTCAAACTTCTGTTATTACAGTCTAGCAATATCAGTCAATATGCACAATCTCTGCAAAAGTAAAAGACATCTGAATAATTCCACATTAAAGAGATGTGTAACTAATGAAGATGTTGCTGCTGGCAACAACTTTACATTTCAGTGTTTTATTTACAAATTCATTGCCCGGTGCCCTTAAAGAATAAATTGTTCATGTTACAGTAAAAGAAATGGTAAACTAGTAATAATTGCAATAGGGAATGGCTGGCAAACCAACGACAGGTGCATGGTTACTAGGCATCTCATCCAAAGGATGAGGAATGCAGCACCCCATCCCCCCGTAAATTGCACTACAATATCAACAATCCAGTAAATGCTATGGGAGTAGAACACAGAGCCTTCTGCATCAAAGGCAAGTATGCTTCCTGCTTTGTACTAAAACTGCTTTCAGATCCTCTAGCACAAACATTGATCATGGCCATTTGCTAAACAAAACAGTTGCACATTCAAAACAGACTTAGCATGAACAACAGCAAACTTCTCCTCCCTTGAAACTTGCATTTCCTTGTAAAATGCACTGAAACTCACAATTCTTTGCAAATGCACTCCTGATAACAGTCTGGTAGTTGGTGTAGAGCAGGGGTTCCCAAAGTGTGTGCTGCGGGACCCTGGGGAGCCACGGCTTCCTCACAGGGGCGCCACAAACTAATAAGCTTAGGATCACAAAAAGTGGTGCAATTTACAAGATATCTGCCAGCTTTTTTGTTTTCCTAGATCAGTACATCCTGCGAGCGCAGGCCCGCCAGCTTTAGGAGGCAGGTAAGAGCCAAAAGTCTCCACCTCTAACTTTCAGTTTCACTGTCTACCGGGGACGCATTTATCGGGAATACTTACATTTAACAGACAGTACAAGTATGGAGGTCAAATACCCGGTACATTGTAGGGATGAGTGTAAGGTTAGTTCCAGTCTCTCAAGAAAACACATATCGACAGTTTTAATGTATAAGGTGAATTTTCAGTGTTGTTTTCTGTGTTTGTCCAAATTAAGGGATCAAATGGTGAGGTTTTGTCTTAAATGTAGTTTCCTCCAGTTTACTGGGTATTTACAGAATATGATAATAATGTAATGATTCACTGCTCTTGCTAGAATACAGGTCAACGTGACAACTCGAGATTCACTTAATAACCGGGAAGCATAATGCTTGAGCTACCAGGCCTGCTGCAGGCGTCTTCAGATCCACAAGATTGTTTTGTGGTCATAGGAATGTGTATATTAAGTATTAGTGGCTGTCTCTGTAGATACTCAAAAAGGTTCTGACTCTATAAACTAGGTCTTCTTTTGGTGGACCTTTTGGGAATTTGCCACCTTGGATAAGTTTTTTGGACCTATTCAGAATTTATAGGCTAACCCAGGAACTAGGAATCTTCTATCTCATATCTGTCATCCGGGTTTCAGTTAGAGAATGACATATGTTAAGTCTGTCCACTATTCCCAGATTTTATTTTAAAAGACACAGAGACTTTGTAAAATATTATTCATTCAGGGGGAGGTGTTTAGGGACTGGAAGCACTTGAACATTTAGGTTAAGATAATTGTTGTTTGCTGATTACTGTTTACTACTGACTTGCAATCCATTGAAAGACATGCCAAACTTTGTGTTCTCGATGCATATTAAGACAAATAATATTATTCTGGTAGCTTTCTAACTTTATAAGAGCAATATTTAAAATTTGTCCCTATTTCTGGACCATTGTGCCCCCCATTCTGTGAGGCTTTGTCCAGATTTTTTTCGCTATGAGGCTGAAAGGTGTGAGTCTTATCTGTAAGGCCATGAAGATAATTAACATGGACCTAATTAACAATGACATAGGAACTCTCCAAACACTGGACCACCTGCTCAATCTGGTAGATTTCTTGGAGAACGTCACCAGGGCCATGGATGATGGTAAAATGGTACACACTCTTCAGTTAGCCTTGGCCAAGGCTTTTGATACAATTCATCACTTGGGGATCATAAATAAACTTACTGAGTTAGGTATAAACCCTGACATCATCAGGTGGATAGCAAACTGGTTCATTGACAGGACACATGTCAGGATAGTGAATCCTCTTCCAATAGGAAATTTGATGCTAGCGGTGCCCTTTAGGGGTCATTGTTGGAATCCCTCCTGTTTGCTTATTACCTCTCTGAAGTGAAGGCCAATATTGGGTTCATCTGGCTCACTAAGTTCACCAATGACTGTAAGCTGGTAGCAATCACTGAATCCCCTAACAATGTTGATATCCTACATACAAGCCTAAAAATGATAAATGACTGGTGCCAAAACCAGGATCTGAGACTAAATGCTAAAGAATGCATAATCATACCAGTCAGTAAATCAGATACCCCTGCAAATTATAATATGAACAGCATATCCCTAAAAGTAGACCCAGTGGTGATATAAGGGACCTAGGAACACAGATAGCTAGTACCCTAAGCTTTGACCACCAGGTAGCTACAGTAGTGAGGAAATCCTTCTGTGTGGCTCAACTTATAAGTAAAGGCATGGCATCAAGATCAAAGGAAGTC
Source organism: Protopterus annectens (assembly GCF_019279795.1). Lineage (NCBI taxonomy): Eukaryota > Metazoa > Chordata > Ceratodontiformes > Protopteridae > Protopterus > Protopterus annectens. The sequence continues at coordinate 49,741,379 of NC_056726.1, forward strand.
ATGGTGCCCAGACTTCTCTCTCTAATACCTACAGGGTTCCATCAATATGCCTGAAAAGTGCTTATGGATGATACTTGTAGTGAAGAGATGTCTTAGATAAATCTTCCACGTGCAATCAGATAACATTAGGTAAGGTTTTCCTTATAGACTTCCTTGTTAAACTGCTCTCTGTAGAAAATAAGTTGTGAATGATTTATTTATTTGACTCAAAAGGTCATATACTATCTTTTTTGACTGCTGGATTCAAACTACAAACTTTCAGCATAAAACTCAGTCAGAAGTCTTTTCCTGCTTAGCTAATAGCATTTATTTATAAAATGAACAGCCAAGCAAGAATGTTTGCAAGCAATTTTAGTATAATAGCTATAACGTACATGTGTAGACAAAGTCATCTGTGAAACAAATTGTAAAATATACTGAATAAAAGTACTCAGAATTGATGAACCCGGCTTTCTTTCTGAAAATCTTATACCCTTTCTCTGTGTATAGCTTGTGTGTGAAGCATGATGAAACAACTATTTTCTCTTATTTTTGAGCTCTAAACACTGGGGAAAATACATTTTCAGAATAAGATATGTTTTCTCAACCCATATGGTTTTATCAACAAAGGATCCACACAGTCTGTTTCTACAGTCATTAATAAAAACTGTTCACAAGAGAAACCTGAGAATCTGCACAGCTTAATCTCAATTTAACCCTGAGGACAATCCTAGCTGTATTCTCCCCGCAATGCTACATATACTGCATACACTGTCAAGCCTTTACATATATATATATATATATATATATATATATGTGTGTGTGTGTGTGTGTGTGTGTGTGTGTGTGTGTGTGTGTGTGTGTGTGTGTGTGTATATGTGCATGTATGCTTGGGCTGAGTGTCAAAAAGTCCTAGCCAGAACTATACTTTGTAAATGAAATGTGTATAAAGATAGTGGGATATAATTTATATTAGATTGTAATATTTGGAATGCCTGAATGACTATGCGTCTGTTGCGTTCTTTTAATTCTGTATTACTTTCTGATATATTTCTGTTATATCTGTAGCATTTATTCAGCTGACATTTATGTAACTCTGTTTATATTTTGCAAGCTTCTATACTGTTCAATAAAACATTATTAATAAGAAAAAAATACAGTGAGTGTGGAGCGGCAGAATGTAGTACGGAATATAAAAGGGGTAAAAGAGATGACAGCAGTAATGGAAGAAACTGAAGGGGGGCTTAACAAAAGGAAGACTAGACAGAGGGAACTGGAAGTGGAGAGTCCTGCTGTGTAATATCTGAGGTATGAGGGACAAGGTGGTGGAACTAGAGAAACTCTTAAGAGGGCGACACTAGAAATAAACATGATTACAGAGGATTGGCCTGGTAAGATAAATATGGGATGTACAGTGATGACACCTGGGTGCAAAATGTGCAGAAAATATAAATCTGCAGGAATGGATGAGCTGCCAATTGGTATAAAATAGGGACTTATAAGTGAGGTTAGGAAAAACGAGAAAGATATAGAAGTGAAATTGGTGGTAGATGGGGCAGAAGTGAGCAAGTAATCACATCAGAAGACAAAGGAGGAGTAGGCATCAGAGAAATACTATATACAGGTCTATTGTTACAGAAAGAAAGATTGATCTGTCTCTCATTCATATAATAAGGACACAGAAAAACAAGTTGCACGTTTGGTAGATTTGTGCCTTTTGGAAGAAGTCTGGGTCATTCAGGAAGGGAACATGAACTGATATAAGTCTGGATCAAGAAAAATTTAATTTGCATGGACTGGACTGCAGCTGGATAAGCAGGGTCTCATACATAGTACTAACCAAGGTAGTAAAAATACCGCCGCAAGTGGTGGTGCAATACAGGGTGCAGCAAGGGAGTGGACGAATAATTATATGTGGGACCACAGTGTTTGGACTCTAAGGAGCTTAGACCAAAAGGAGAAACAGAGAGTGCAAAGCCGGCAGAGAAGACTGAGCACAAGTGAAATATTCATGAATGCAAAGGAAATATGACAATGGAGAAGAAAGTGAGGAGAAGGCAAAATGAAATGGAGAATGAAACCTCAGTGGCCATCGGACATGTAACAGAAGAAGTAAGGTACAAAGACAGGCCATACTAGGCAGTGGTGATGAGGGTAAAAGCTACAATATGCAGGTGCAATGAAAAAGGGAACTAGAGAACATCAGAACAGTTCAGTTCAATGTGGAAAGGGATTTAAGAGAAGGAGCAGGATTGAAATTTGCAGATACATATCTGTAAGGAGAAGAGGAGGAGAAAACATAGTTAAACTGTTCAATAAAGGGAGAAACATTTCAGAAGAGGGACATGCTGAAGTTCTGAATATCTATGTCACCATCTTCAAAAGGGATCCAGAGGGCTGAAAATGAATTGTGAAGTTCACGTAGCTCACCTAAAGGAAGGAGTATAAGGTTTGGAAATCAGATAGGTTACTAAAGGATATCTTTCCAAAGCTGGGAAAGCTTATGATAGAATAGTGCAGCTGATAACTGACCACAGGAGAGCTACCAGAATACTGGAAGAAGGTACTCATGGTGCCTCCCTACAAAAGATGCAGCAAAACCAGTCCTGAAAGCTACACAGCACTCAGCCTAAGCACATTGTTTGGGAAGGTGACAGAAGCAGTTCTCAGAGAATGGATGGTGTCACTTCTGGAAAGCAGCTAACTTCAAGACATAAATCAACATGGATTTCTAACCAGTTGGTGCTGCTAGCACCACCTACTCCAGTTTGGCAACAATGTTACATTTTGGCTGTGTATGGAGTTAACTGGATGATGGGGTCAGCATAGATTTCATTAGGGAATTCAACTTAGTTCCACACAAAAGGCTAATAATAATAAGTAAGCTTCAGGGAGTAGGAGCTAAAGCAGAATACCGAATGCATGAAAATAGCTGGAAGAGAAAAAACTTAGAGGATAGTAGTGAAAGGTAACCAATAAAGGGTTATGAGAGTGAAGAATTGTGTAACACAAAACTATTTCTAAGCCTTTAGTTTGTTCATCTCTGAAACAGGAAAAGAAAAGCAATTTGCAGAGGTTATGAAGCAGATGCCAGTGTACAAAATAGAGACAAAGCCTAAAGAGGAATCTGGATAAGCTGACAAAAGAAATTGCTGTTCAGATTTTGGCCAAACAAATGCAAGATGCTGTACATGGGGTGCATTTTCCAAGGCTTGAGAGCAAAATAGGATGAAATGAACTCAAGCAATCAGACTAACGACATGATTTGGTTGTGATGGTAATAGTGGTGTTGCATAATCAAATGCAGGATGAAACGCTGGCAGACCAGTCTATATTATCTCTGGATACATCCTGGCACTAGACAGACCTATTCTGGATATTCCCTGGCAAACAATGGACATTAGGTAGGAACTAGTCTGGGATGAAATATATGTCTAACAAAAGACATGTACCTTCTCACACATACACACACACACACACACACACACACACACACACACACACACACACACACACACACACACAAGGTCCAATTCTCACCTGTATGTTCATATGTATAAGGAGTTGCATACACTCACATATATATGTTTTTGGGCTGCTATCACCACAGATATATACCCATTCACACATACTGGCATGCTACATTGTACTACTTACAGAGAACTCTGCAACACTTTTCCATTATTTCAACTACATCCAGAGCCATCCAAGCTTCGATAAGAATATTTTCCTTATTAACTGCAGTTGTGCTTGCTGTGATTTTGCATCCTGTTGTAGAAGGTGTTTACCTGGACTCCCTGAGTTTGGAAGCACTGATAGTTGTTTGTTGTTTAATCTGCACTTGAGAGCTGCTTTTGCCTTACTTTTACATTAAGAAATTCCAGGATCAGACATAATGTGGCAGAAGGTATAAACCTGGGCTCTCTGAGTTGGGAAGCACTGAAGGAAGCACAAAGTGTGCTAGAAGGCATAGAAATCAGTTTACAAGCTTTGTTTTCTACTATAAATCAGGGAAGTTGCAAGGCTCTTTGTTCAATTACAGAAAACTCTGCAATGCTTTTCCAGTGTTTCAACTGCATCCAGAACCATACAAGCTAAGATAAAAATATTTTCTTGACTAACTGCATTTATACTTGCTTTATGCAGTGAGCATTCCTGTTTTTGGGCATTTTAAAGCATTCATTTAATTTTGTGGCAAAAATAGTCATTTCTTTGTTTGTTGGCTTTTCTAGTCTGTGTGCCTCCAAATCTCTTTGTTGAAGGGCGAATTTAGCCAGGGGCTTGCGTTGTTTGGTTGTTGTTTGTTGTTTAATCTCCACTTGAAAGCTTCTTTTGCTGTACTTTTACATTAAGAAATTCCGGGATCAGACATCCTGAGGCAGAAGGAGCTTATCTGGACTCTCTGAGTTGGGAAGCACTGCAGAATGCCCAAAATGTATTTTTTATCGGCTAGAGGGCATAGGCGTCTGTTTTCAAGGTTTTTGTCTCTGCGTGGAGCTGCCCACTGCTATGGTTAGCACTGCCCTGTATAGTAGCACATGCCTAGATAGTAAAATTTTCCTATAAAGTTAGAATTAGATCTGAAACATGTTAAACAGTGTGACATTGTGCAGAAACCAGCTTAGAGCAGCTAGGTTGTGCATCAAATAACACTATCATATCTTAGCATTATGTCACATCCTGCCCTTAACCTCAGAAACTATCCTTGGAGACTCCTGTTAAAAATCAATCCTTAATCTTAAACAGCCAACCCTATTACAGGACCAGACAACATTGATATGCAATTTCCATATGTCTTTGGGGCTAGCTTGGTAAATCTGGGCATTCAAGGTCAATGTAGAAATTGTCTTGTGTTCTCAGGTAGCCAGTTAATCATTAAAGAAAATGGCACAGTATGCGAGAGACATAAACATATATCTTTCTTGGAGGCAAAAGTCTCACATAAAAATGACATTGTCAGGAATACCCACACTATATCCCTCACACATACCTTTCACCACACACACACAACTTGTCTTAGGCTGAAGCATGTGAAAGAAATCTTCCCAAATCTCGAAGACCTCCAAAACCACCTAATGTCAACAGTGCTCCTCAGCAATCACTGAAACACACACCAAACACAACACCAAACATCTCAAATAAGCCTGCACCAAATGGTTCCCCAAGTGCAAAAAAATATATCTTGCACACACTGATGTTACTGGACCCGATGTACCAATATGATTCTGTCACAGTCCATCTGGGTGTAAATGACCTGAGACATACCTCACTGGACTATATGAAAAAAGACATAATGGCTCCCTCAGAATATGTGCCACAGATATGTATGAGCCTTTCACCAAGGATGATGCCACAGTATGAAATGTAAACTGCCTCAAGCTCACAGTCACAATAGTTCCTGGATTTTATTACCACAAACACTCTGAAACAGACAGTGCACTCTCTAAACAGAGGATTAAACATACCAAATCTGGTACTCACCAACATGGGAGAGCATTATACTCTCCCCTGTGTCACTTCCTCACTAGTGAGGCCAGATCACAAACCTGTCTCATTTAAAGTAAAATTCTGCTCAGAAAATCCAGCTAAACCAGTACAGTCATCAATTACTCACTCAAAGGCAAACTATATTCTATTAAGTGACAGTTTGTCAAAATTCAAGGCTGCCCCAACCTCAAGACCCCAGCTACCTATGCATACTTATTCACAGGATCAATATACAAGCATGTGAATGGTTGCAGAGAGGCTGCCATAAGTATTAGAAATAAACCCAAAATAAATTAAAAAAAAAAACACTAGTGGAATCCTCAGCTAAACAGGGTATATAATAAAAGAAGAAAACTCATGGCCAAAATCAGGAAAAGCAACTCCTTTAAAGACAAGAAACTAAGAGGTCTAATTAAGTCCAACAAGGTCAACTATGAGGTCAGAATAGCCTTGCAGGTTAAGGACAATCAGAAAGCCTTCTTCTGCTATATCAGGAACCTTAGAGGTAATGCACAACAGTGTGCTGAGCAAATGGTGAATGGTACCACCTACACCAGTCAGGGTGATATAGCAAATCTACTGGCTGATAGCTTCATCTCAAACTTTACCCCGCACTCCCACCCAATTCCCCCAGGTGAAATCCTGTCCAACATATATTCCCCTACTATCTGCAGATACCAGGTGCTGGCAGCACTCACTAAAGACAAGAACACCTCCACAATGTGTCCCAACAACATTCGTGGTTGCCTCCGGAAATGTCTAAAGCATGACGTATCAGGACCACTTGAAGCATTCTTCATCTAGAGCCTTGAAACAGAAACTTCCAAATGAATGAAGGACTGCAAAAGTCATTGCCCTCCACAAGGGTGAACCATTAACCAACCCAGAAAACTACAGATTCATCAGTCTAATAAGCCTAATATGCAAAGCCATGGAACAAATTATCATGGAAATGACAAACAAGGATATTGGTAATCTACAGACACTGGACCCATCCCAATCTGGCATTGTTAAGGGAAGGTCATGCCTACTTAACCTGGTAGAGCTCTTTGAGAGGGTCATGAAGGCAATTGGCAAAGGTAAAACAGTGCGTACTGTGTATATTGATCTGGCTAAGGCATCTGATACAAAACCTCACTCAGGCATTGTTGATAAGCTCTCTGAGTGAGGCATAAACCCTTAAATAACTTGCTGGACTGCTGGCTGGCTCACAGACATGACCCAAAAAAGTCAGGATTGGTGAGACTACCTTCACCAAAAGACTGGTCATGGTGGAGTACCCCAGTACTCCATGCTGGGCCTGTTCCTGTTTGGCATTTACTTCTCAGAAGTCAAGGCTAACATTAAAGGCCATTGGTCCACCAAGTTCACAGATGACTGTAAATTGTGAGCTATTATAGATTCCTACCAAGACTCAAACATCTTGCAGGTGAGTTTAACACTGACAAATGATGGTGCCAAAGCCACAGCCTAAAACTCAATTCCAAAAAATACATGATAATGCCCTTTGGGAAATGGTTAATGCAAGTTAATTACTTCATTGATAAAAGACCCCTAAGTGTTGAACCAGTAGTTAGGGGTGTTGGAACATATGTAGACAGCAATCTGGAATTTGAACAACATGTAGCTAAGATAATAAGAAATCATTCTAAGTCACCCAACTTATAGGTAAGGGTATGCCATCCAGGTCCAGGAAAGTTATAGTACCACTTTATTGGACCTGTCATTGAATGCAGTGCCCCCTTTGGCATGTATCTAACTAGACACTTGCAACAGTTGGAATGCCCACAGAGGACTTTCACCAGGAGAATTCAGGGCATGAACAGCCTGTCCAACATGATTGCGTAAATGCCCTGTCTCTATATTCAGTCTCCTACAAACTGATGAGAGGGGATCTTTGACTAGATTACAGGCCAGCCTTAATGGATTTGTTGTACATGCACAAAACAAACAGCACCAGAAACACTAGATCCAGGGATTTGAAATTCACTTTTGACATAAACAGCATGTGCTAAAGAGACAGAAATGTGCCCCAAAGGATCCTCACACCATGGAATACACTCCCCATCCATGTAAAACATAACTCATCCCTGACCCTATTCAAACAAAACTTTGACATTTGGATAGGAAATCATAAATGTACCTCTGGACTCATCCTCATGCCCCTTATGGACAGAGGCCATCAATAAGAATGGTATTATCCTGACTAGCACCCCCCTACAATTCTGTAGCTTCTTTTCCACAATCATTCCCCCCACCCCCATATACTACTTGGGCCCTAAATGGTTTGGGATGCGCAACTAGGCGCTTTATGGCACTAGTGATCATTAGCCTAGAAAAAGCTTATGAATTACCCAGAATGATGATACGTGCAGGGAAAAATGGGATAGATCAGAGCTGTCTCTCCTACTCAGATAATTCAACTGAATGAATATGCACAGATAACAGCTATATTGCACCTATTCTTTGGACATTGCATAGCATGGATGTTTTTGAATTGCTGTACAAGAAAAAAGAGCTCACGTAGTATAGAAAACCCAGGGAAAAATAATTCAAATAAGCAATAAGCCACACAGTTATCTCTTAGGAAATTCCACATATGTCAATAGTGATCGAAAAGAGGAATTTTAATTTAAAAAAAAATGCCATACTACACAACCTTTGAAGTGTGGTATGTCTCTACGATAGACAGAGACCTTATTTACATAAGTCACACTCATGGAATGCCAAATTTGCATGAGGTTTTGAAAATATGAGCAGCCAACATGCTGTTCAATTACAAATCCTTATGCTGTAACATACAAGCAGTTTGTGAACCACAACCTCCTTGCATAGAATGCAAACTGTTTTTCACTGCTTTACATAGTACTCAATGGGGCTATGAATATCAACTAGAGTTGAAAGTAATAGTAGTAATAAATGTAGATTTGGTTATAAGTTGACATATTCTAGAAAGATACATTCTATATACCACACCATCTACTGCAGTTTTCACATTGCAATGACCATGAAGCAGGGGTAAGCCATTTTGCAACTGAGCCATGATAAAGGGTCAATTATTATCCCAGGGATAGCAATCCTGAGAGTTATAATTCAGGTTGATTTTTTTGTCACCACTGCTGAGTTGTCATACTTTTAACCCATTAAGCTGTTCACTTAATACACTAGGCTGCCATTACAGATTAGCTTCCAGAAACCAATATTGTTCAAAGATATCTCATTTACTTTTAGTGGATGATTTAAAATTGCATAGTTCATCAGACGTGGAACTGAAAGCACGACTACAAATAGTAAAAACCTTTTCAGGTTTTATAAGGCTGATATTTGCTCTGATAAATGTGCTAAAGCAATTTTTATAAAAGGAAAGTTTCAGCACCAAAAAAATATCAACCTGGTACAGGAATGTGATATAAAGGCACTTGAGCAGGGGGGAATTTATAGATATTTGGGAATAGATAAAGAGTCATTAATAAAGCATAAGCAAATGAAAACAAAGGAATACTTTGGAAGACTATAGCTAATAGTGAAAACTGCCCTGAAATCTAAGAATAAGGTCCAAGCTTTAAATCAATTTGCTCTTGTTCTAACTTACAACTGTGGTGTGACTTACTTCTCTCAAACAGCATTGAATCAGCCAGACATGAAAGCAAGAAAAAATACTTCATTCTTATCAAATCATATATAAATAACAGTGCATACTAAGATTATATATTCCTCTGTCAAAAGTTTTTATGAGCCGCCTTTAAACTGACTACAAGTATAGGTCTACATTAATGGTATTACATACATATCTGCTAACGTCATCAGATCCTAACATAGTAAAAGTTCTAAAGCATGAAGAGAAGAAGTCTAAGATGACATGTTTGCTTAGTTTAGTAGAAGCATTTTGGAAGAGAGTGGGAATGGAAATCAAACCAGAAGCAGATGTAAATTAACGTTCAACTGAAAGTGCCAAAACAAAAGAAATGATATAAGGAAAATGAAAGAAAAGCAATAGAAGTCCACAAATATAGTGACAATTCTAGAAAACCCTTATGGCAACTACATGTTGACCAAGATTTAATGCAGGAATACTGATGAAGAGGTGAAAATAAACCAAAAGATGAAAGGCTAATAATAATGGTGCGAGTCTGTAGGTGACATACACATTGGTTTACAAAGTCTATTGAAAAAGGGTGAGAACCTGACAAATGCAGGTTTTGTACAACAGAAATGGTAATGGTCACATATCTCATTACTGACTGTGATATGCTCATGTCTGAGAGTCTGTATACTGAAAGGTACAATAACGTGACATTACTGTTGCATTGCATTTTGTGCAAAAACTACAATATAGAAGTTGCTAAGAAGTATTGGAAAGATGAACTACAAAGCATTATTGACAATAATGAATTTTGGATCACATGAAAACACCTAATATCAGCAGCTGAAAAAAATAGATACAAGAAAACCAGGCATAGTAGTCCAAGAAAATATACAGCAGTAGTGTTAAATCATTGAAATTGCTACACCCAACAATTATAGTGCCTTCCATATTGAGAGATGCAAAGTTATAAGTTATCAGGATTTGCAAGCCAAAATGAAAGCAATGTGGAGGAAAGGTACCCAAACAGTTTAAACGGTAGTAGGAGTAACGGGACTAATAAAAAAGAATTTGCAACCATACTTAACTATGATATCAATACATGTAACCCTGTATGAACTGCAGAATGAGACAAAGCTGGATACATTTTAGGATGCTCTGAAGAGCACTTTACACTAATGTCAGATATTAAAGCAATACTAATTTCATAAACTCTCACTGTGCCCTGATTTTGAAAAGGGGTTTATTACTAATACTGTATTGAGAACCCAAACCACTTGGAGAATTTTAAAAATAAGGGAAAACAATCAATGTTTTACATTTGTCAGTCGCGTATCTGAGAGGTATAATTCATAACAAAAAGTTTTGATCAATGGTGGGTCCAAATATAATAGCCAAAGTAACATAATAAATCTTTTTGTTCCTCAAGACTTGCATTGAGTTCCACCCTACAAGCCATTTATTGATGCCAGCTCCCAAAAACAATTGCCACATTCTGTATTCTTCTGATGCCTCACTAATAAAATGAAACGCATAATGGGCAAAGAAATGCATTTCAAGCTGTTGAGACACATACAATGACTCTGAAAAAACTGTATAAATACCCATTCTACAGGGATCATGTAAATGATCATGTAAATGTCCTATCCTTTCAAAGATAACATGCCTCTTTATCCTCTCTCAAAAAAAGATAGTTGCCTTCTGTATATATCTCTGAGGTTTGATTGCTAATAAAGTGGAAAAAATAATTATCAGACTAATTTATTTTAACTTTTTATTCATAAACACATACTGCTCCTGATAAACCATATCTTACTTTCACTTAGAATCTGTCTCTCTAATCTCACAAAGCAAAATAATTACAATATGTGTACATTTCTGATGTTGGTCTGTGAGGAAACTGCAAGGCAAGGAAAAATGGGGTCACAGTAATGTATTTAATTTTATTGCTACAATCACCTGGTAACCAATCAGTTTGGTTACTAGTCACACACTCCATGCCTCCTGAGAGTTTCATGAAATAGATAGCAAGGTAGGTGCTATAAACAACTTTATTAAATGGGTGTGACCCCTTACTATTCTCTTTATTCATTAATGACCTCCCTTGGGAATCATCTAACATAAAACTATACCTCATGCAAATTATACTGCAACCTCCAGAGCTGAAAGATCACCGAGTTAACACTCTGAAGTATTGTAAAATGCCTTTATCATACTCTGGAACTGGATATGTAATAACAGACTAATTGTGAACACTAATACATCTGCTGTAATGCTTTTTGGAAATGAAAGATAGCTAGCAGCAATGGTCCCAATACAGATGTTTGACCCTCATCAGCAACCACTACAATTTATTAGTCAAGAGAAATACCTAGATGTTATCTTGGATCAAACGCTATAATTTCTACAATTTATCAAAATTAAATCTCAAAAGAGTGCTCATTCATCTTAAAGTGATCCATAAAATATCCAAACTCCTAACTAAGATAGCTAAGGCTAGCCATTGTAATCAATGTCTTACTGCACATATAGAACTACTTACTCCCTGTAAATGGTTTACATTCCTCTCAAAATACACATATCCTCCAAAAGACAGACAAAAAAAGTTATGATTCATTTATCAAATAATTTCTCAATAGCATAACAGTCATACAATAAATAAATGTAAGTGTCTTCCAGTGGCAACTAGAGCCTCCTTTCTTCTTTATGTTCTAACATTTAAAATGGTGGCTGAGTGAGTACAATTACCCTCCACTTCAACAGTTCCTGTTTCACAGAAGGTCTGCATATACTGTCATGAATAGAGATGTTAGCTTACAGGTCAGACCACTCTATAAGCTAGCAACAGTTGAAAAATCCTTTTTCAAACTTCTTCTGGAATACTGGACTGTGATAGCACAGGATATTAGGTCAACCACTACTCTTAGCGGCTTCAAGAAATCACTTGGAAAACACACAATGTCATTACTTTGATAGCCATGGCTCATCAACAAGGCCATACTCAAGGAAGCAGATACTTAAAGTTCTAATTCTTTGGACTTTTACTACTAATCATAGCAACAACTGTTTCCTTCAGCCCTTCTACTGATCTTGCTAACTGTCCTTAACATAGTACTGTGCCATCATGTGTATAACTTCACCCCTTCTGACAATTTTCTCTTCCTACAAAGTGCCTCTGTTTTTTTCATACTACAGACTGTCACCAAATGTCTTCTTACTGTTGTTAGATCAGTGATATTATTCATATCTCACATTGTTTTATTGTATTATTGATGACACTTTTTATATACTTATTATGGTACTATTACCTACTGATTACTTCAAGTTCATTACCATTGCTTTGTATGACTGCTGGTAGAAGTTTACACTCGTCTCGTCTTGTACCTGAAGAGGGTCTTCAGGTCAGTATACTTACCTAATTAATAAGAGTATAAATAAATAAATGCTAAACGTGCCCAAACTCTTATCTCTATAGCTGTGCAGTTTCTAGTGAAGGGCAGTAGTTACTGGACATTAGAGGATGCCAACATAGTAGTAGTACCAAAGGGGATTAGGGTATGTTACTGTGCAGGATTGATAAAATGTTACAGGAAATGTAATTACTGCCTTCCCAATAGCCAGAGCAGCAGGAAAAGTAACAGTTTTCCTACATTAAATTGAAGAGAGTGTTATGTTTAAAGGCACTTCTTTTATTTACAGTAATGGCTGCAAAACAAATGCTATACTGCAAGAAAAGGCTCATTAATTTCTTTGTCTAGCCCATTCATTTCAGCCAGTTACTTTCTAGTTGGAAGAAGCAAGCCACTGGCCTTCATTTATTTATTTATTTATTTATGCTACATTCACTTATTCATTCATTCTTTAAAAGTAACATCGGTAAAACAAATGTAATGTTGAAGAACATGAGTCTTCATAGCATCTAACTTTCCATTTCCATGTTTTAGTGAGAAATCAGCATCCATATTTCAGTCCTGACCTCTAGTTACTATTTTTCTAAAGATTAACAATTTCTCCCAGATCACCATAGATGCCAGTTGCCAAGGCACTCATAAGAATGAATGGAATGTTGCTGTGAGAAATATTTTCTGTTACAACTGCCCACAGATAATAACAGGTTGCATTCTAGTAGTCAACAACCATACTTGTAACATCCCAAGACTGAGAACTGCACCCAGCAACATATGTCCTTCCCTTCCACTTAGTTAGTGATCCTCACAATGTCATTGAATCCCTATTGTCTGTTTGGATTTTCCCAATACCGACATCTCACCATCTACCTTTCTGTTCTTTCATTTCCTAGTCCACATGTTATTCTACAGCTGTATACCACTCCTTTTATTTTTAAACTTTTTGTTTTTCTGCTCCATTTCATGGCTCTTGGATCAATTGCTTTGATTGTGAGTGGATCAGATTAAAGGAGATCAGCATAGTAAGTAAAAATATGTCTAAAAAACATACCCTCACAGGCTGTAATTGATAAAATGATATGGAGTTGGATGTAGTGGGTATTTCAGGTGAAAGGAATAAAAAGGAATGGTACCATACCTTGTGCCAGATCATACATTCCTTTAAGTTTTATTAAAAACTCAGCCAAAATGTGTATAAGCTTGTGCAGTTACCTCCCATGAAGTATTACTACAGAGCAGGCTAGTATGCTCACATTAGGGGTGAACAGGAATATAATGTTTGCAAAACACCTCCCCTGTTTTACTTATACACCTATTATTATAAATAAAATCTACAGTGTGACAACAAAAATAAAAGTACACACACAAACATTTTCAGTATCAATATTATTTTTCATCAGAATAATTAATGAGGAGATGGAAGAACATATGTCAGTACATCAAAATACTTCCAGAAATCTTAGATCTTTGCACTTTCTGCATACAGTTAAAGAAACAAAACCTTTCAGTACTATATATATGTGTGTGTGTATATATATATATATATATATATATATATATATATATATATATATATATATATTAGGCTGGCAGCTAACAAAGGCACAGGAGTGCTGTGATTACGCTCTGATATTGGGCAAAAGACAAACTAGTTAAGTGCTTTAGTAAATCTTAACAATTGTTAAGAACTACCCCCCCCCCCCCAAGCACTGTTAAGATTGGGTCTCAAGGAAGGTACTAAGAAATGACAGTACCAGCCAACAAACAATAGTGGCACAAGTCAAAACATTCTCATTTCTGCCTGTTTATGCCTGCAATCTGTCCATCATTTTGTCTCAGAATCTTACCCTGACATGTTGCTGTCTTTTTCACAGCACTCGGTGTTTTACTGGCCTTGAAAGCCTGCAAACGCTTTTTTTTTTCATTTTTTCTGTAACTAGTAGTAAATGGTAAATCTCCATGCACTACAAAGAATTATGATAGGATCTCCAATCATAACCTAGTATTATGTGTTCTTGACATGAATGTCAAGACTCACTTCTTAAGGTCCTCTATAGAGGTGAATTTCTCGGCATCCATATTTTGAGCACATAATAACCTGGTTATCATCAGAGACCCAGTCATAATCCTTTATGTTAAACTGTGCACACACACACACACACACACACACACACACACACACACACACACACACACACACAAAAACACACTGTTTGCCTCTCGCCACAGGTATGGTGCTCCCTGCCTTCACACATTTAATTATTTTTCGTCTCCATAAAATTAGTGCGCCCAACATCCCTAACGATTATAGATCCACCTCTATTCTTTGCTCATTCTCACAAATGTTTGAAAAGCTTACAGTTAGTCAATACTGGAAAACTGCAGTGTGCTGAATAACCTTTTTCTTCACACTATTGCATATCATTTGCTAAATAAATATCTAAACACAGAAAGTCATGACCTTTAATGTGATCAACAGCACAGATTTTGCAATTCCATGACAAAGAATCATTCAATGGACAGCAACACTAATGAAGAGCCTCTTACGGCAGGTTAGTACACAGATATGAAAAGGGCATTTGCGACTGTAATCACAATCTATAACTCAATAAAGTTGGCAAGCTTAGTTATGGAGTGACAACTACTCATTGGCTCTACAGTTATCTTAAGGACAACAATTTCCAAGTACATGCAGGAAAAAAATATGAGTTAGTGTATCCAGTAAAACTCATCACAGCCTACAATCCAACCTACAAGCTAACTTCTCAGATTTATACCTATGTACTGATTCTAACAGTCTAGTAATCAGGCCTAAAAAAACTGTTAGATTATTTACCACATCTCTAAAAATTACCAGCCTGCCACATCTTTAAGAAAACCAAGATATTAACATTTCCAGTGTCATTGAGCAAAAGTACCATGGTCTCGTACCAGAAGTCTCATGCACCTTTGCGGAACAAGCTGACAGCAATGTTGAATTGCTTCCTCAAATAAAGTTATGTTACATGATATGTCATCTTATTACATCACAAGCTTAGACAGCTATTGCTAAAAATGTCCTTCCTAAATTAGAACATGGGCTTACTCTTCCTGCAAAACACGATCCCTAAGAATCAGAGAAGTGGCCATACACAGGGTCTGTCAGATCCAGAGATGCACTCACAATAAGTGGAAGAGATCAAGCAGCAGAGCTGTTTGTGGAATATATTAATGTCCATAGAATTTGATTGTAATGAACAACATGATTAAAATGAGGTGCTCCATGTATGAACATGAAGCAAAACAAGATGGAGGAGCAATTCAGAAGCATATAAATACTGTAACATGATGCATTACCACTAGTTTTAGTGACCACAGCAAAATCCTTATGTATATGCAAAAGACTCACAGAAATATACCCTGAATAACCCTGGAATGTCCGGTCCTGGCTGCAGGCATTTCTGTACCTGATGATGCTGTTTAAGAGCTAGTGCTGCATGACTTTGACCTTGGTCAGCCACATCCACCAGCTGTGGATGCAGAGGTGACTGGCTGCATGTAGTATGTCTGTCACATGGTGTGTGAGCCTGGGATCACCTGCCTTGTAACAGTATTGCATTCTACTCTATCCAAGATGTCATACATATGGGAGATGCACTCCCACAGGTGATCTTGTACACCCTGTAATACTCATATCATCTCCAGAAAAGCCTATGCAGTAGTAACCTGTGTCTCCATGACAGCTGGGCACTTAAAATGGGTCACACCTATCGACACAGCTAGCTCAGGTGGAGGATGGTACCCATACTGGCGATGGGCACTAGTATGCACACTTCTCTGTAACTCCATGTAGCTTGTGACACGCACTGTTGCTTGAGCCATGGTGGGTGATGCCATACCCTCACTGAGAGAATCTGTCATAACCTGTTTTGTGTGTGTGTGTGTGTGTGTGTGTGTGTGTGTGTGTGTGTGTGTGTGTGTGTGCGTGTGTGCGTGTGTGCGTGTGTGTGTGTGTGTGTGTGTGTGTGTGTGTGTGTGTGTGTGTGTGTGTGTGTGTGTGTGTGTATGTCTGCTCACAGGCACACAGTCTGTGTCTGTGGACGGGGTTGGTAATTATGGGGTTACACTCCCTGTATCCAACAATGACAATGTGCTCCCTTAACTGTGTCAGCTGAGTGTTGCTATCATGGCCAGAGTGTGACCAATCACCAACATCAAACAGTTGAAACTTAAATGTGGTGGGGCTGAATACTGAATCATCAGTGAGAAGAGACATGCACAGACAAGGTTCTGAAGAATTCCTATTTACTGAATGAACGAAAACACTAAACATGTTTATAAAAAGCACTTGGTGGATTATTATAGGCATTGTTTTTTGTTTTTGGTAAAACGGAGTTAATCTAGTGCATGCTGTCTCCATGGCTCTGAAGGTATACTGCGTTGAAAACACATAACTGCCATTTTTCACACCTAAAAGACCACTGTTACAGTGCATTATAGTGATACCATTCATGATCTACCATGTTACTGGCCACGCTACTATGTTACTCTAAACTGCATGACAAATCTCAACCTGCATAATGGACATGGCTATGAGCTGCCATCCATACTCATGTACTATGACCCAGTGCTCAATCATGGCTACTGAAACCGATATTAGTTGCAGGGCTCTCCAGTGGTGCACAAAGGAAAACAAAATGTTCCTGTTTCCACTACATGATCACTGGGGGTGTTTACCAGAGGAGGCTCACAATGAACCCCAATATAAAGCTGATGCTTGGCACTGTCTCACCATGACAGTCAGTAATGCAACTCATATCCTTGAACAGGCAAGCAGTGCTGGCATCACTACAATGATTTGTAGAGAAACCATACAGACCTCTTTGTTTATGGCCAGAACTCAGGAGATGTAGCACAAGTAATTTGTCTTGGTTATGCATATATGGTGGCAGTGTGTCTGTGTACACAGATTATGTATACCTCTATTTGCTTCACATCCATTTGAACCATAGCTCTAGGGGACGTAACTGTACTGGAGGAGGTTAAAGCTCCTATCTGGATGCCAGTGTGAGAACACCTGTTATACGCAGTAAAGACTTATGTATCCTCACACCTGTTTGCAATTACCTATGTTGTTGACTATCTATGCATTATATTTAAGGCTGCTGTCTTCATCTATAACCTTTGACATATTCTCACAATTCAGCACAACTTACAGTTAGTCAATACAGGCAGTCTGCAGTCTGCTGCACAGCCTTTTTCTTCCCACTTTTGCACACCATTTGCTAATAACATTTTCATGAATGTGGACTCTTTCTACACATGTATCTCCCAAACAGGTGCAGAGGTTTAGGAACATTTATCCTGTTCACAGTAGAAGGATGCCACTTATCAAGCAATGCCCACAGCAGAATACATCTTCATTTGCCTCATGGTGTTTCCTGCTGTGCATGTAATAATTTCCTGTGTAGACCCTCAAAGTTGCTCAGTCCACTGACCACCACATTTTGCTGTTACTATGTGTGCTTGAGGATGCTGGTTGTTTGACTGTTGTTATGCTGTTGAAGTGGCCACTGCATTAAGATATTGCCCTGTGTTGCAGGTGCAGATATATGTGGGTTCTATTCTCACTACAAATGCTATATTTTATTTTACATTTGTTTACGGGAAGGTCCGACTGGACAGAGCTATCCGTTTTCAGTGTAGGACCGGGGAGAAAAGCTCCAGAACAATTGCTAACATACTATACATAAGATATTTACACATTCAGTTATAAAAATATAGCAGACAATAACATATGATTGCATAAGATATTTACATAAGCATAGTGGTTTAGACATACTATTAAAAGTATAGCAGGTATTAACATTTCATTGTTGTTCATAGAGTATGTTTCATAGAGATAATCTTGAAGATGTACTGAAGATAAGACAAGAAAGGAAAAACTAAAAAAGGAGGAGAATATAGACAAGTTCATATGAGGTGCATTGACAGTTTAAAGGAAAGCTTTTCAGCTTAGTCTAGGGGAGAGTTAGTGGGTATAGATGGGGCAGTGGGGAGTAGGCGGCAATGAGTTGGTATGTAACGTGTGAAAATATATAGTGCATCTGTGGGAGTTTTAAAGAGCAGGTTGGATAGTGGGTAGGGGAAAGGAGTTAGAATATGTCAGCCAGGTGCTAGGCAGTTACAAGTAACGTGTGATAATATATAGTGCATCTGTGGGAGTTTTAAAGAGGAGGTCGGATAGTGGGTAGGGGAAAGGAGTTAGAATATGTCAGCCAGGTGCTAGGCAGTTACAAGTAATGTGTGATAATATATAGTGCATCTGTGGGAGTTTTAAAGAGGAGGTTGGATAGTGGGTAGGGGAAAGGAGTTAGAATATGTCAGCCAGGTGCTAGGCAGTTGCATGTCCAGGAGTTGTTTAGGTGGGAAATAAGCTATTTTTGAAGCTGGTTTTGTTAGGTTGTAACCAGATTTGTAATGGTAGGGAATTCCAAGTCTTGGCAATGTTGCTAGAATACAGGGAGTCACCAGAGCTGCAATGGCTTTTGGAGATTGCGATTAGTGCCTTGTTAGTGGATCTAAGTTCTCGTTTATTGGAGTAGAAGATGGTCAGGTCTTGTAAGGCTGGAGTTTTATCAGGTTGGTGCAATATTTGGTGAGCTAGAAGAAGATGATTTACAGCTAAGGTGTTAGGGAGTTCCAGCCAGGAATGCTGTTTAAGGGCCTGACAGTGGTGGGGGCGGTAGGAGGAGTTTCTGGCAAATTTTGCTATTTTGTTGCAGCATACAGATAGCTTGTTTAAATCACTCTTGTTTAGATTAATTAGGACAGGCGAAGCATACAGTAAGGTAGAGAAAAGATAGGTACGAGCTAGGGTAACTTTACTGTTGCTGGTTAAGAAGTTTTTACATCTGTAAAGAGTACCTAGGTTTTTGTTGATTTTGGTTATTGTATGAGCTATGTGTTTGTCAAATTTCATATTATTGTCAATAATGAACCCTAGTAATTTGATTTGTGTAAGGAGGGAGATAGGGGTATTATCTAATGCAGAAATAGAGAATGGGTGAGTAGGTGCCGCTGCTTTGGAAGGATGAAAGAGCATAAGTTGGGTCTTTTTAGGATTTAGTATTAGCTGGGAGTTGTTAGCCAGGTTTCGATGGATGTAAAGGCTTCTTGGGTCTTGATCTGAAGTTGTTGGAGAGTGGGGGCAGAGCAGATTAAAATGGAGTCATTGGAGTACTGAACCAGGTTTGCTAGAGGGGTGGCTTTGTGAAGAGTATTTGTAAATATAGTGAAAAGTAGGGGTCCTAGGATTGATCCTTGGGGTACTCCTAGTTTTACAGGAAGTAGGGGGAAAGGGAGTTTTTCCACTGAACAGTTTGTTGGCATTGGGAGAGACAGTCCTGAAACCCTAATAGAGTGGGGGTAGTTAGTTTTAATTCTGAGAGTGATGTTAGACGTTTTGTATGGGAGACTGTATCAAACGCCATTGATAAGTCAAGGAAAACTGCAGACACTAGTTAGCCATTGTCGTGTTTCATATTTACTAGGTTACTAAAATGAATGAGTGCAGTGGTAGTGCTATGGTTAGGGTGGAATCCGTGCTGAGTTTCGGCAAGAAGATTGTTGGAGAGGAGATGTGTTAGGATCTGGGTGTGGATAAACTTTTTCCATTATTTTAGCCAATGGGGAAAGTATAGCTATAGGGCAGTAGTTTGTTAGGTCAGTGGAGTTGTCCCCTTTGTGAATTGGTATAGTGTAGGAAATTTTCCAGAGAAGTGGCACCTTTTGTTCTGAGATTGATCTGTTAATGATTATAGAGACTGGGCAAGAAATGGCTTTGGCAGCCATTTGTAGGAATTTGACAGGTAGTTTCTTTACTACTAAGGTGGGTTTAAGTTTGGTTATGTGTCTATAGATTGTGTAAGTTGGTGCAGGTTGAAGCGTAAAGGAGTTAGTGTTATTTGAAGGGTTATATAGTATACTAGGGGTTGAGGAGTGTGGGTCTGTTGACAGCTTTAATATAGAGTTGGTAAAAAGCTCATTGAATTGGTTGGCTGTTTTTATAGAGGTGGTGTCTATGTTTGGATGAGGAGTTGGTGATTTACCTGGTTGAGAATACTGTTTATAGTGGCCCAGAACTTTTGTGGGTTGGTATTATGCTTAGTTTGAATTTTACTATAGTATTTTTGTTTATCTAGTCTGATTTGCCTTTTTACAGTGTTTCTTAGTTGTAAGAATGTTTGCCTATTGGGAGTAGTTTTGTTTTTGCGCCAGGTGTCCCATACTTTGTCCCTTTGTTTCATAAGTTGCCTAGTGCTCTTGGTAAGCCATGTGCCATAGATCGTTTTAAAGCGGATCTGTCTTGGTGGAGCAAGTTGGTTGAGAAAGCCTAAGAAGATAGTGTTGAAATACTCAGCTGCTTCATCTAAAGGAAGTGTTAAAAGAGGGGACCAGTTAGAGTGTTTAAGGGCTGTATTAAGGTCATCAGCCCTGAAGGTTTTAGTGTATCTGATGTGTTTACGAGAGCTAGTTCTAGTGAGTTTTGTTTGGTCTCTGATGAAGAAGGTTGGGAGGTGGTCACTAGTAGTTTATCAAAATTATGGGTGGAAGATGAGCGATTGGTGAGAATCCAGTCTAGGATTGATTTTTTTTTTTGAGGTTTTGCCTATCCTAGTAGGGGTTTGTATAAGCTGTGAGAATCTATAAAGGTTAATATGATTTGAGGGGTGGGGTGATTTAAGTGAGGTCTAATCAGTATTGAAGTCACCTAGTATAATGGTTTCATGGGGGGAGGGTTTCTGATGTCTATTGGAGAAGAGATTCTAAGGTTTTGATGTTATCTCCTGGAGGGATATATGATCCTAAGATATGTAGCTGTTTTTGTGTATTTAGTCTTACCTTAGCAAGTAGGATTTCTGCATTAATAAATGCAGGGATTTATATGTTAAATAGTTCAACATTGATGTTGTTCTGATATAGGAGAGCAACTCCACCTCCTCTTGTAGCTGCACGGTCTTTTAGTAGTATGCTATAACCAGGGGCGAGTACTTCTTCATTTTTAATGTGTGGTTAAGCCATGTTTCTGTGAGGAAGATAATGTCAGGTATGTATAATGTTATGGTTGCATGGAGCTCAGTGGTTTTGTTAAGGATGCTTCTTATGTTACGATTTATTATTAGAATATCAGATTTTCTCTTAAGTAGGCTGGTATTGGTTCTAGGCTGATTCTGGTGATTTGTAGGGCTTGTTATTGGACCTGGGTTGGTGTTGATATCACCACTGCATAGTAGGTGAGAGGCAATGTTTATTATAGTTTGTAGGTAATTGGAGAAGGCTAAGTCACATTGTATGGATACCCTAGACTTGCTTTGATAATGGAGGAGTTTGTAGGGGTGTTGGTCATAGGTGGTGAGGTTAAAGAGTGAGGATAGGATGAGTAAGGGGTAGTTAATGAATGTTGGATGCAAGGATGAGATAGGGTGACATACTGGAGATTGTAGTGATGTTCAAGTAGGGTGAGGTTAGATGGGCTGCAATGCTGAGTGCTAGTGTTAGGATTATTTGATGGGAGTACATGTTTGGTTTGTCAGAAGTGGTAGGGGTGTATAGAGATAATCCTGTGGAATGTGAAGGGGTCCTGATAGTATATAGTTAGGATGGATTGTAGCAACTTTGAGAATGGCAAGGTACTATGTGTATAGTGTGTAATATGAGAGCAAAGGAGGAGAGGGGTGGTGGTTTGTGTGATTGGCTGAGGGATAGGGGTTAGGTGTGGGTATGGTAAGGTTAGGTATAAAGCAAATAAGCTAGGGGTGGGTGGGAAAGGGGATAGGGTAGAGGAGTAGAGCAGGCAGAGCCCTACCTAGGAGGTAAGAGCTGGAGAAAAGTATCAGAAGTCTAAGTAATGAAGGTAAGTAGCATTGTATCTTAATGGCAGGGATTATGCCAGTTGCTGTGTTCCACTATTTACTCACAGTGAATGGAAAAATAACTGCTTTAAAGGAACTTGAGTGACATTACAGTAGACAGTAATATATCAATTCACAATGGGGGTGGCCATTAACTTACAACAGTATAATGTTTATAGGTTGCAGTTTTTCATTTTGTGTTTGTATATCTCTACCTCACCCACTTTGCAGCTATCCTGTCTGTTGCATACTTTTGTTTTGGTTGCTATGTTGTTTGCCTTTTCTTTTTCAATTATATGCAGCATTTAGACCTGTGCCTCTTTCTTTGCTGAAGATAGCAAGCCCCTCCATGAGGTATCATCTTCACCATCTATGGGTGAATCTACCATAGTCACCTCCACAGTCCAAATGCCACCTAAGGCTGCCTAGCCATCTAATCCTGCACAGGTTATGGGAATCGCTGTTGTTACCAGTGTAAAAGTGATGATGGTAGTGGTGTGGTGACCAGTAAATCACACCAAAACAGCTGGTAGAGGTGGGGGATCTTGGTTCATCGGTGACTAGATGCCCATGTTGGCCACCTTGACTACCTCCTGTGAGTCATTGCCCCTGCCTACCAGTCATTTCTCTCAACCTCTTAGAGCAAGAAATCTTGATAAAGCCATCAATAATGGGGGGGGGGGACAAATGCTCAAAAATAGGGACACTTTTCAAATATTGCTCTTACAATCTTAGAACATTGATAGAAAAAATAACAGGTTTTACATTAGCTTGAATTCTTGAAGGGTATAAAGTCTGAAACTCAAATGTCTTTATTTTTTTTTTTTACTTTAGCCCTCAATAATTTGCCAATGATTTGTCAGAAACCACAAACTTATGAGAAACAGACCAAAGATATTGGGCAAATATCTGGACATTATGTGAAAATCTGTACAGTTGAGAATTATGCCACCAGTGCCTGCTCCAACAAAGCCAGAACCCCATTGTTGGGATATAGTCTCATACTGGGATACAGACAGTCAAGGTGGTCAGCTGGGCAACTCTATTGTTCCCCCATCACAGTGTTCCCATCCTTATTGTGTGTATTCCTTTCCTGTTCATTGTCCACTCCTCCCACCAGTACTGTTATTCCTTTATCCTATCTTCTGCTTCCTACTCCACTGTGTTCCCACTCCCACAGTGTACCTGCACCTCTCCTGTCAGTCTTGTTTGTCCTCTGTCAGTTTGTGTGCACCTGCTCCCACTCCTAACCACCTTTCCTTTTCTTCACCCTCCGTAGGGTCATAGGTTTATAGGAAGTTACTAGGCTAATGACCCTTGGGCCTTTACAAGCCTAGATTTGTAAAAAAACCTGTGTGCCCTAAATGACCACAGTTAGATGGTCATTGTTTGCAGAGCAATTCTATGATCAGCACCGACTACCCTTGTCCATGAGGGACATAGGTGCCACCCTCCAGGTGAATTTATGGTCACCCATCCAATTGTCAAGGCTGCACTTAAATAAGGTCATTGAAGAGCTCTGCTTCACATGAAGTGTGAGTTTATTCCAGAGGAGCGGCAATCTCTGGGAGATATATCTGCATCTCCAGCATGTTTTGTTAATGTCACAGGCTAGATTGAGATCCCTGGAGCAATGATTCTTGTCCCATTTTATTTGTGGATGTGCAGTATTTCCATTAGGGCAGAGTCAGAGACTGCTCTGTAGGCCAGGCACAGGTCACCTCTCAACAGCCTGTATGATACAGAGTACAGTGACAGGGCTTTCAGTCTTTTCATGTAAGCCACATTTTGGAGGCCCTGGATTTTCTTGGGCAGAAACCTCTGTGGTCTCTCCGGCTGTTCCTTGCTTCCTTCCCCACTTCCCCTTCTTGGCAAACCTGACACCTGTCTGTGAATGTCTCCTTTTAATATTACTTCTTAGTCTTCAGTCTTTCCCATTTTCATATAATGGTTGCTTTTATTTCCTAAAGTGTCCCTGTTTTCCCACATTTCCACATTATTATTATTATTATTATACTACATTGCTTTGTCACACTTTGTTTAGATCATAAGTTGAGAGGTATATCTTTTTGGTATATTTAAAATGGCCACCTGTGTCTGCAAAAAATTATACCACCCTTCCTCTCCCTCATAATGTTTATTCCTTAGAAGCTTTCCATGTGTATTTCAGTCTGCTTTCTTTCCTTTCTGCATACTGTCATATACTCCCATTTGCACCCTTTTCTGTTGTTAAAAAACGAGCTATTGTGAATATTTTTTGTGGTGCTGACTTCCTTTACTGGGTTACTGCTTCTCAGTAAGTGTGAACATTCTTGGCTTTATTGACATGTATACATGGCGTTCATAGGAGGAGATGACATTGAACTGGCGTTTACACCGGAGGTGATGTCACGGTCCAGTGATGGTATGGTGAAGTTTCGTGAGTGCGTAGCCGGAGAGGAAAATCTGTTACTCCTTTACGAACCTGAAGTGAAGCGTGGATCCAAAGGGGATAACGCGATGGAGTTACTTGCGCTATCGGAAGAGCTGAAGGAGCTAGAAATGGAAGCCATCAAGCTAAAGAAGCTACAGCTGCAAAGACAGCACTTCGAGGCCTGTTTGAAAAAGCGGATTATTCCCCGTGGTCTTCGAGTCTTGAAGATGCCGACATCAGGTAATCTTTTCCCTGATTTGCTACTACAGTGGCAAAAGTTAAATATGGAACTCGGCTTCATCTACATGAAGCTGTTAATAGACTTTCATAAACCGGAGGAGGAGGCGTTAAGGAGTAAAGTTACTAGAATGCATGAACTAATTGTTTCTAAGTACTCTTTCCCTAAAGCTGATGTGGGGATTAACAAAATGATGGACAATGTTTTTCTGTTTGAGCGACGGTTACTGGACATAAAAAAGACTAAAATTGAATGAGATATAAATGATTTTAGAATGGGCCGAGTTTTTTCTTGGCCGAGAACTGGGAATAGTTTGAATGATGATAGAAGGAATGTGACTGTTAACGCTGAAGATACTGTAAAGAATAAGGTGACTGGGGGACTGGTTTCACCTAATGTGAACGGTACAACGGTACCTGAGGTATCTGTATGTACTAACAATACTAATGTTTGTGAAGAAGTGAATAATTGCAATTTATATCCAGTTATTGTTGATAATAATAACAAACAGAGTAGTTTAATTAGTGGTTCAGTTCCTATCGTGCCAGATAGCAATGTTATACAGGAACATGTTGGCAATGAGGCTAATGAAGTAGGTAACAAAACAGTTACCACCAATAGGAGTAAAATGACAGTTAATCACTATGGGGATGGGAATTTTAATACTTTAACTACCCCTTTCCCCATACAGACACCCCAATTCAGAGGGAGGACTCGGTCTATGAGTCAGGGTCGACAGAAACGGAAGACCCCGGATGCAGAGGTGGGAGGACCGACACTGAAGAAAATGTGGGGGAAGAAAATGAATCTATTGTGATAAATTTGTCCCGGAGACAGTTGAATAAGTGTGAAGTAATAGAGGTTTAAATTTTATTCCTAGTCAACAAAGTGAAATTTCTGAGTCAATCATTGATGTTAAGCTATTTGTACGAAATATCCAGCTTAAATTAGATTATGGTTGCAATGACGTAGGTGCGGTACCACAGGTTTTTAAACCTACCAGTACATATGTTCCTTTATTACATCCTGTGTTAGAAACATTTTCTAGGTTGATTGAAAATTATTTGTATAAATATTACAATGATAGGAACAAAGCCGCTAAGAAGTTTTATAGGAGGAATAATTTAAATTCCACACAGAAACAAGCATTAGATAAATTAAAAAATGATAGTTCTATTATTATTACCTCTGCAGACAAAGGGGGATCCATTGTGATAATGGATATTGAACATTATAAGGAGAACGTGAATCAGTTATTACATGATACCAAGGCTTACAGTAAATTGCGAAAAGAAGATGTTGTGATGAAAGTTTTTAGGGTACATGCTATGATTGCAGATTTATTGAAGAGCAATGTGATTGATAAGAATACTTCATGTTATTTGAGAGTGGTGAACCCTTTGATACCAGTACTAAAGGGTCTCCCCAAAGTACATAAAGAGCCACAAGACCCCCCAATGAGACCCATAGTCTTGGGGCAAGGTTGGCTGACGGAACCATTTTCCCTGTTCGTTGAATACTACCTAAGACCTGTGGTAGAAGAGAATCCTTGTATTTTAAAGGATAGCAAGGAATTTTTGCTACAATTTTATGAGTATATCACTATACTGGAGGAAGCTGATGAATATATTTTTGTCACTTTTGATGTAAGTAGTTTATTCACAGCTATATCTAATGACAGAGGGGTTACATGGGTCATGAATTATTTGAAGAAACATACATCCTTGGATAGTAGATTGGTGGATTTAATGGCCCTTTTTTTAGAGACCATTTTGGAAAACAATGTTTTTATTTTCGATGGGGATATTTACCTACAGAATGATGGCGTGGCTATGGGCACTAGTTGTGCCAATAGCTACGCCAACATTGTGATGGCAGACTGGGAGTATGAACAACTATTTATCTCTGACTTATTTAAGAAACATGTCAGCTTCTATAAAAGGTTCGTAGATGACCTCTTTTTGGTTTGGAGAGGGAATGAGATTGAGTTAAAGAAGTTTGAAACTTTCTTGAACAACTCGGTGGACTTTTTGAAGTTTAGTTCTAGCTCATCGAGAGATTTTGTTTCTTTTTTAGATGTGAACATCATGAGGTTGAGTAATGGGATTGTGAACACTTCAGTTCACAGGAAGAAGTGTTATAGGAATACACTCCTACACAGAGGTAGCATGCATCCCATGCATGTTTTTGCTAATGTAGCATTGGGGCAATCGATGAGAGCGTCCAGACTGAACCCTACCCTTCAGGGTTTCAGGGATGAGTTGGATGGACTCAGTCAGAGGCTATACAATAGGTCCTATGATAGGAGTGAAATCAAGAAAGCTATTGAAACTGTTTTTGAATTAAGGGACACTGTAGCCTGCCCGTATTTTTCTAGTAGTTATAACGAATATGTTCCTAATAAAAGGGATTTTGGTAGTACCTTTAAGAATTTAAGTATACCCATTTATTATACTACTGATATAAGTAAGATTAGGAGAATTATTCAAGAACGGTGGGATATATTGGAGGCAGATGAGGAGATTGTGAAATTAGTAGGGAATAGACCTAGATTTCAATACAAGAACAAAAAGAACCTGAAGAGGCTGCTTTGCCATAAATCCACCTCAGAACAGAGAATGAGGACCCATAATACCATCCCATGTGGTAAATGTAACCAGTGCAGTTATATTAATATGAATCATTCTTTCAAATCGCCCAATATAGAAAAGGAATTCTTTTTCATGACAAATACCGATTGTAGGAGTGTTAATGTGGTATATTTAGCCCAGTGTGAAGCATGTACTGCGTTCTATATTGGAAAGACGAACAGAGAATTTAGAGTCCGGATAAGGGAATACATAAATCACATTAGAACTAGACAGGAACACAACGCACTAGCTAGGCATTGTATAGTAGCAGGACCTTTACACACCTTCACTTTCTGCGTATTACAACATATTGAGAACAATCCTAGAGGTGGTGACTTGGAGAATTTTACTTTAGAGCTAGAACTCAGGTGGATTTTACGCTTGAGAGCAGATAGCCCACCCGGTCTTAATGATAAGATCAGTTTACAAACTATACTAAAAAAACGCAGATTGAAAAAAGGGATTATGAAATGAGGAGCAGGTGTCCATTGTTTATATGATGGACAGTGTTTTAATGTTTTATACATGTTTTATACATGCTGTACACATGTTTTATACATGTATTTATTCTTTGTAATAGACAAAATACATATATATATATTTATACTGACATTTGACATTTCATCTTATGTAATATATGTCTATATTGTACAGCTAGTATTTTGTATTTTTTATTTCTTATGAATATTCATTATGTCTTTGCAGTAAGTTTTTCTAGTTTTAATTGAGTATGTAATTAATTCATCAGTTTTAGATGTAAGTAAATGTTTGAACACTAGGGGGTTAATTGAATGTAAAATATATATAAAGGACTGGTATATGTGGTTTTGATACAGTCTGATGAAGCCAAGGAGGCGAAAACGCTAACTGTACCTGAATAAAGAACGTTCGTTGTTTTTACAAGAGTTTTCAGTCGCTTCTTATATTCCAAAGGAGTGGCAACCTCTGAGAGTCATATCTATCTCTCCAGCAGGTTCTATTTATGTTGCAGGCCAGATTAAGGTCCCAAGAATAGATGATCCTTGTCCCATTTGATTTGCAGGTGTGGAGCATTTCCATTAGGTTTGGATCAGAGATTGCTCTGTAGGCCAGGCATAAGTCTCCTCTAAGTAGACTGTATGCTACTAAGTACAGTGATAGCGACTTCAGTCTGTCAGTGTATGACATGTGCTGGAAACGCTGAATTTTCTTGGTTAGAAATCTCTGAGGTCTCACAAGTTGCTGCATGTGCCTGGTAAGGTACGTACAAAAGGGAGCACTGTACTAAATTATTGGCCTGATGAGGGTCGAGTACAGGGCTGTTATGCCCTCTTCCCTCTTGAGGCAATGCCTTTGCTAATGAGTTGTGTGACATAGAATGCCTTCCTTACTACAGTAGACACATGGTGGTCGAAGTTTAGGCTACAGTCAATTTGCATTCCCAATTCTCTCACTAATGAGTTGTTACATAGGGTATTATTATTTAAATGACAGTCTGCAGGGATATCATTTTTACTGAAGGGGATGATAATGCATTTTTTAGCAGTCAGATTGGGTCCATGGCTTTGGCACCAATCATTGGTTTGTGTAAGTCCCTCTTGAAGTATATTGACATCATGTGGGGATTAAATGATTGCACCTAATTTGCAGTCATCAGCAAACTTAGTCAGACACAACCTATTGGTTTTGGTCTGAACTTCTGAGAAGTATATTCCAAACAATAGGGGGCTCAGCACTGACCCCGTGAAACCCCACTGGTGACAGGTCTGCTGGATGAGATAAAGTCCCATGTTTGATTAAGTGTCTTCTGTTGATAAGCCAGTTAGCAACTCACCTGACGACATAGAGGTTGATATTCAACTGGGAGAGTTTATCAATGATGTCTGAATGTGGGATTGTGTCAAAGTCCTTGGGCAAATCAAGGTAGGCTGTATGCACAGATTTGCCTTCTTCTATGGCTCTGGTAACATTTTCAAAGAAGCCCAGCATGTTTAACAGGCATGATCTGCCTTTGGCAAAACCAAACTATGTTGGATCAAGGGTTTGGAGATCACCTATATCCTTATTTATATGATTCATGATGATTCATTCCATGGCTTTACAGATAAGGCTAGTTAAGCTTAAGGGTCTGTAGTGCCCAGGGTCTGTTGCTTACCCCCTTTATGAAGGAGGATGACAGTTGTTGCTTTCCATTCAGCAGGGACAAAACCAGTACTCAGGCTGTGGTTGAAGAGAGTACTTAATGGAGTTGCTAACTCATTTTATAGACCATTTAAAATGTAACCTGGGATACTATCCGGTCCCATAGAGGCTGTGTTTTTGGCCTTGGAGAGAGCATTAATGACTTGCTCTTTGGAGATGTAAGGTGAGAGAGGTGTAGAGGGAATGCTTTGTGGAATGTTTGGAGGGGACAGACTGGTGAAATTTTTGCCATACCTCTTGGGTAACAAGTTAGCTATTTTCACAGAACCAGTGTGTGTGATGCCATCCACAGCTAGTTCAGCACGTCTGGGTCCTACCTTTTTGGTTTATGATATAGTTGAAGAATGCCTTGTGGTTATCCTTAGCTATGGTTGCTAATTGTTTTTCAAAGTTGCCCTTAGAGGACTTTACAAGTTGTCTTATTTGTTTGTTCAAGCATAGAAGGGTGTTCTTCTTTGGTTGGGACCTCTCTTTTTTATTCTTAGACAGTAACTTATTAATACTAGATGTCCACCAGGGAAAATTGTTTTTTCTTGAGGATCTTGTTTTGATCTTATCATATACAGCTGTGTCAATACATTTGTGTAAGTGTTTGCACAGGGCATTTTTTGTATACCTTAGTATAGCTGTCAATGCCATCTGTGGGAACAGGAGCTTGGAAATTATTTATGCATCCTTTAAGACGGTATAATTAGCTTTGGTCAAATATTTTAGCCTGATTTTACCTAAGAGGGGTTCAGAGGGGTTCAGGTGTTATAGCTACTTCCAATGTGACTGATTTGTGATAAGATTTAACCAGTGAAAGTCCTATACTTGTGATGGTGCAACAGTCATCCATGTTGGTGAGGATCAGGTCTAGAATATTTGAGCCCCTTGTGGGATTGCATACTATTTGTCCCAGGGCGTTAGTGTTAACAAATTCCAGGAACCTTGACGTGAGTATGCTGGCACTTGTATATGTTTCCCAATCAATGGAGGAAGGATAGTTATAATCACCCATTACTAGAGTGTTTGGTTGTAATTGGATGGACTCAAGTAAGTCCAAATAAGCAACAAGGGTATCTTGATTCATTGAAGGAGCCCTATAGTTAACAATGACTTGAAGGGAGGTCTTACCAACAGATATTTGAATTTAGAGTAGCTTTTCAGGGCTGGGGAACTCTCTGCAGCCCTGAACCAAGTTTGCTTGACTACACAGACGTCAGCATCTTCCAGGGAGAGGTGTGCTTCCAGAGAGTGCAGTTACTGATTTAAACTCCTTTAGCATTTAGCAACATAACCTTTAATTTATTTGTGAGTGATATTTCCATGTCGGAAATTTTGTTCTTGAGGCCTTGCCTAAAAAAGGTACTATGGAGGAGGCAAGTGCCTTAGCCAGTAACTGAAAGCCTAGAGGTGACAGGTGAAGACCATCTTTGGCAAAGTAGCATGGTCTATCAACCATGTCATCCTAGGCTGACAGGAACTGGATCCCCTTAGAATGACACCAGAAACTAAGCCAATTGTTGAAGTCAATCATTTTTTGTTTATATTGTGGTATCATCCTAAGTGAGGGTCGAATGCTTCTCAAGGCTAGTGACATAACTCCCTGAGACACGTATTCATAGAGCTCAATCATGTTTCTCTTCATATAGTCCACTGAGGTATGTCTCTGGTTATTCATACCAACATGAACTATGATAGAGTCATAACAGTACTTGTTGAGAGACTTGAGTGCATGTGTGATCTGATGGATCCTAGCACCCAATAGACAGCTGAGCGTAACCTTGTCCTTGTCCAGCTTTGTGAGTAGGGCAACTGTGTGTTTCACAATGGAGTCACCTATGTCTAAAAAAATTGGTTTAGATGTGCTTTGCCTAAGGGTCTGATTTAGTGTGACACTGGTGCTTATGTTTTTATGTGCATTGAGTACTGTAAGTGGTGTATTAGGTGTAGCATGTTGGTGTTTGGAAGGTCTCTGGTGTTTAGGTAGGTTTCTGGTGAGTATGTCCGTGTATGATGGTTTATGTGTTGAGTGCATCATTTGCGTAGGAGGTGTAGTATGTGAGCTGACAACCTGCTCAGTGTTACTGTTCTGTGCAAGAGAGAGCAAGGATTCCAGATTTTTAGTGTAGCTGCATCTCTCACAAATTGTACTTCAGTGATTTAGGAGTAGAGGGTTGTCAGGGTATATGAGGCAGTTGCTAGACTGCCTCAGGATACTCATGTCAATCAGGGTGGTATGGGAAATGGAGGGAAACTGACCGTCCATAAAGCTAGGAGAAATCCTGATTTTTACAATGGGGAGAGAAAATGGAGGGATGTGGTATAACTGGGTGCTCTAAACGGGATCTGTACTAATGGGGTGCTCTATAAAGGGTATATACTACTGGGGTTCTTTAAATGGTATGAAACTATTGTAGATTTGGTGTTTTTGGAACTGTTTAAGGGGGGAAGCACAGCTGAGGTGCTCTCTGAGCAGCTAAGCACAGTTAAAAGACTTTTCGGCCAGATCACGGGCAGCTACTAAGAAAAAATGTATCTACTGAAGTTTTTACTTTTATAACCACCAATGATTATCCCCACTGCACGGTAGTGTGTGATGGTGCAAACAGATGAATACAGCAGAGCAGTGAATGGTCACCTAACTCTGTGGAGCTGTATTAAAACAAGAGCAAACCTGCACAAACATGGGGCTTATGTAGCAACAGTGAGCAATCTGAATTAAACAATTTAACCAATAAAAAAAGCTGAAACCTGAGCCATGTGCCAGCAACCATCAATCAGATGAGTCCTAACTGCACTCTCCTGCCACAAGGGTGTAGGGGCGCCCTCTCTATTAAAAGACAGCCTGGTTTAGTGCTCAGTTTAACAAAGAGAACCAGATTCAGCAGATCTGAATCAAGCCTATGCTATAACAGACAAAAGTGCAGCAAATCAGCAGGAACAGTTTTAAAAAAAATCAGTAATGCCACAGAAATGACAAAGCTGAAAACACAACAGGTTCTACAGAGATTTGAACTCAGATCACTGGATTTAGATTCTAGAGTGTTACCATTGCACCATGGAACCAGCTTGTAGATTCGTACTAGACTAACATGCCTTGTGGGCCATTTTAAGCCTAGCTAATTATCCCATGGGAGAATCAGACTCTGTACATTTTGTTTATAAGATAAACAGCTTAACCATTATGCCAAAGCTCTATTTCTATCAAAAATGTGTCACCCCAGATGGGACTCAAACCCCATAATCCCTTGGTTTAGGAGTTTAATGCTTTATCCATCAGGCCACCATCCTTCATCAACCCAATCACATAGTTTACACTCTTATCTTCTCCTGTATCTTGGGCTCTACCTCCTACTGAGCTACTTACCCAATACCGACCATATGTAATATACTGGGGGCTATTGATCCTTTCCTGCAGGCAGAAAGGGGCAGCAATATTTTTTGCATGAAAGTGTGGAAATGGGACCCAAAAGCTATTTAACCTGTGTTTCTTAGCCTTCTCTGCATGTTGGGGTCACATTTTTGTCACTTATTAATTCAGCAATTAGATAGGATTTTGTTATTCTAAAGGAAAAATAAATATATGAGATTTATATATTCTGTTAACATGCAGTGTGCTGGCTTACCTTCCTTCATATCATCTTAAGTAGTAATTGTGGCAAGAATAGCTGTTTCAGAACTTTTAACTCTAGTTAGTTTAATAAAAGTCCCCATCTACCATCTCAGAATCTTATGGAATTTGTAAAAAGTAAATGTTTCACTCAGCAATAATATTCTAACATAATTATGTTACTGCTGCACATTTACCTAGTCTCTGAGCCCAGTTTCACATTCATATAATACAGTGGAATGTCAACAAATAAGAATATTTTATTTCTAAGACCTTGTTTTCTATATTTTTTTGAAACCCAGGCCTTATGCAGAAGGAACTGTACCAATAGCAGGTTTCTGACAAAGGAACAGAGGAAGCACTATTTTCATAGTGTAAACAGAGCAATGTGTTTCTAATGTTTGTGCACTGCTGTCAGACGTGTCTCACTTGCATACTGCCCTAGTTCCTCTGGAATATAAACATTTCACCATATTTGATTATTTAGTGGCATGTGACAGCTGTTATCTAAGAGCCAGTACTGTATACAGCAGAGCAAGGTTTGCTCACAGACTGAGAAGTTGTATTTTGTATAGAAAAATACAGCATACACTTACCTAGGCAATTTACAGGAAGCTTCAGGTAGGCATTCTTCTCTGTCTATAGGATTTGGTTATGCTGTGTGATGCTTTTAAATTAACTGATAAATAAAAAGGCACTGAAAAATCATACAAACCCAAATATTTGTCTTATTGAGTAGATTACCAATGCCTTCATGTATCACTGCATATCTGTTTTAAAGAATGACAAAGCATTATTACTATTATTATTATTATTATTATTATTATTATTATTATTATATTATTACTACTACTACTACTATTATTGCTCTTTGCAATAGTACTAAAATATAAAATGTTCTTTTTTTTTGCAACCAACCCATGGGAGCATGATTTTATACATCAAATCAAATAGATCTCAGAACAATTATATGCTTGGCTAGCCACTTTAGCCAAATAAACAATGTAACTTATTCACATTTCCTTGATACAGTATCCACTGCAAGTGTAATATAATAGTTCTTCTATTCCCCTCAGGTATGGTGAACACTTTTTCATGTGGCGCAGCACAGAAGTCAGTCAAATGGAATGCAATTAATAGGATTTCAGCGCTTCAGCACAGCCTGCTGAGATAAATCTGTTGTGCTCACTGCGAGATAATGAGCACGCTTCTGGCTGCTGTAAAGTACAATTATGTGGCGTGCACAGTCCGCTTGGGAAGATAGAATGAAGAAAAAAAAAACAGACTGTGAGTTCCTCACTATAAAAGAAATATTTTAGTGGATACTATTAAAAACTTCTACAGCAAAGCTCAGCTCACATCAAAATTATACAAACTATGTACCCGTGTCTCTCTGTGTTTTTCCTCAAAGTCCCGCATTTATATCAACTGGCACATTCATAACCATCAAAACCTTGACACTGCAGAAGCAAAGAAACTACATCTTTACTAATAAAAACATATACATGAAATAAGTTTTACCTTCCACATCACTCATGTTTAGAATAGCAAATATGTATCTTTCTTGGATTAGAATATGATTACCAAATATATACATTTTCTTAAGTAACTTACCAAATACTGAATCTTTAAGCACAAAATAATCTTATCTACCTGCCACCAGTATCCCCTGTTTGTCTATAGCTTAGTGGTCTAGCTGTCTTCAACATTTATCAAATGAAACTCACAGTCCATTTGTTAATATTAGTATAACTGGGGTTTGCATTCCTCATTTTAGGTCACTGCACATGGATCTCAAGAAACAAGAGGTGCTTGCTAAATATAATGTTCTATCACACTAGAAATTGCTGATGTACTGCTATCTTTCTAAGTTGTGTGCAACCCACTACATTCAAAAACCCATCCAGTTCCTCTGCTACTGCCCTTGCAGGGCCTCTGCTCCTTTTGTTAGTCACAACAGTACACACCTGCACATTAAATTCCTTAGTCACAACAGTATACACCTGCACATTAAATTCCTTAGTCACAGCAGTATACACCTGCACATTAAAT
Source organism: Protopterus annectens (assembly GCF_019279795.1). Taxonomy (NCBI): domain Eukaryota; kingdom Metazoa; phylum Chordata; order Ceratodontiformes; family Protopteridae; genus Protopterus; species Protopterus annectens. Next base: position 49,776,837 of record NC_056726.1, read on the forward strand.
TCCTTAGTCACAGCAGTATACACCTGCACATTAAATTCCTTAGTCACAGCAGTATACACCTGCACATTAAATTCCTTAGTCACAACAGTATACACCTGCAGATTAAATTCCTTAGTCACAACAGTATACACCTGCAGATTAAATTCCTTAGTCACAACAGTATACACCTGCACATTAAATTCCTTAGTCACAGCAGTATACACCTGCACATTAAATTCCTTAGTCACAACAGTATACACCTGCACATTAAATTCCTTAGTCACAACAGTATACACCTGCAGATTAAATTCCTTAGTCACAACAGTATACACCTGCAGATTAAATTCCTTAGTCACAACAGTATACACCTGCACATTAAATTCCTTAGTCACAACAGTATACACCTGGACATTAAATTCCTTAGTCACAACAGTATACACCTGCGCATTAAATTCCTTAGTCACAACAGTATACACCTGCACATTAAATTCCTTAGTCACAACAGTATACACCTGCACATTAAATTCCTTAGTCACAACAGTATACACCTGCACATTAAATTCCTTAGTCACAACAGTATACACCTGCACATTAAATTCCTTAGTCACAACAGTATACACCTGCACATTAAATTCCTTAGTCACAGCAGTATACACCTGTGCATTAAATTCCTTAGTCACAACAGTATACACCTGCTCATTAAATTCCTTAGTCACAACAGTATACACCTGCACATTAAATTACCTAGTCACAACAGTATACACCTGCACATTAAATTCCTTAGTCACAGCAGTATACACCTGCACATTAAATTCCTTAGTCACAGTGGTATACACATGCACATTAAATTCCTTAGTCACAACAGTATACACCTGCGCATTAAATTCCTTAGTCACAACAGTATACAACTGGACATTAAATTCCTTAGTCACAGCAGTATACACCTGCACATTAAATTCCTTAGTCACAAGAGTACACACCTACGCATTAAATTCCTTAGTCACAACAGTATACACACCTGCACATTAAATTCCTTAGTCACAACAGTATACACCTGCACATTAAATTCCTTAGTCACAACAGTATACACCTGCACATTAAATTCCTTAGTAACAACAGTATACACCTGCACATTAAATTCCTTAGTCACAACAGTATACACCTGCACATTAAATTCCTTAGTCACAGCAGTATACACCTTCGCATTAAATTCCTTAGTCACAACAGTATACACCTGTGCATTAAATTCCTTAGTCACAACAGTATGCACCTGCACATTAAATTCCTTAGTCACAACAGTATACACCTGCACATTAAATTCCTTAGTCACAACAGTATACACCTGCACATTAAATTCCTTAGTCACAACAGTATACACCTGCACATTAAATTCCTTAGTCACAACAGTATACACCTGGACATTAAATTCCTTAGTCACAACAGTATACACCTGCGGATTAAATTCCTTAGTCACAACAGTATACACCTGCGCATTAAATTCCTTAGTCACAACAGTATACACCTGCACATTAAATTCCTTAGTCACAACAGTATACACCTGCACATTAAATTCCTTAGTCACAGCAGTATACACCTGCACATTAAATTCCTTAGTCACAACAGTATACACCTGCACATTAAATTCCTTAGTCACAGTGGTATACACCTGCACATTAAATTCCTTAGTCACAACAGTATACACCTGCGCATTAAATTCCTTAGTCACAACAGTATACACCGGCACATTAAATTCCTTAGTCACAGCAGTATACACCTTCTCATTAAATTCCTTAGTCACAACAGTATACACCTGCTCATTAAATTCCTTAGTCACAACAGTATACACCTGTGCATTAAATTCCTTAGTCACAACAGTATACACCTGCTCATTAAATTCCTTAGTCACAACAGTATACACCTGTACATTAAATTCCTTAGTCACAACAGTATACACCTGTACATTAAATTCCTTAGTCACAGTGGTATACACCTGCTCATTAAATTCCTTAGTCACAGCAGTATACACCTGCTCATTAAATTCCTTAGTCACAACAGTATACACCTGCTCATTAAATTCCGTAGTCACAAGAGTATACACCTGCGCATTAGATTCCTTAGTCACAGTGGTATACACCTGCTCATTAAATTCCTTAGTCACAACAGTATACACCTCCACATTAAATTCCTTAGTCACAACAGTATACACCTGCTCATTAAATTCCTTAGTCACAACAGTATACACCTGCACATTAAATTCCATAGTCACAACAGTATACACCTGCACATTAAATTCCTTAGTCACAGTGGTATACACCTGCAGATTAAATTCCTTAGTCACAACAGTATACACCTGCACATTAAATTCCTTAGTCACAACAGTATACACCTGCTCATTAAATTCCTTAGTCAAAACAGTATACACCTGCTCATTAAATTCCTTAGTCACAACAGTATACACCTGCACATTAAATTCCTTAGTCACAACAGTATACATCTGCGCATTAAATTCCTTAGTCACAACAGTATACACCTGCACATTAAATTCCTTAGTCACAGCAGTATACAACTGCACATTAAATTCTTTAGTCACAGCAGTATACACCTGCTCATTACATTTCTTAGTCACAACAGTATACACCTGCGCATTGAATTCCTTAGTCACAACAGTATACATCTGCACATTAAATTCCTTAGTCACAACAGTATACACCTGCAGATTAAATTCCTTAGTCACAACAGTATACACCTGCACATTAAATTCCGTAGTCACAACAGTATACACCTGCACATTAAATTCCTTAGTCACAACAGTATACACCTGCACATTAAATTACCTAGTCACAACAGTATACACCTGCACATTAAATTCCGTAGTCACAACAGTATACACCTGCGCATTAAATTCCTTAGTCACAACAGTATACACCTGCACATTAAATTCCTTAGTCACAGCAGTATACACCTGCTCATTAAATTCCTTAGTCACAACAGTATACACCTGCTCATTAAATTCCTTAGTCACAACAGTATACACCTGCGCATTAAATTCCTTAGCCACAACAGTATACACCTGCTCATTAAATTCCTTAGTCACAACAGTATACACCTGTACATTAAATTCTTTAGTCACAACAGTATACACCTGTACATTAAATTCCTTAGTCACAGCAGTATACACCTGCTCATTAAATTCCTTAGTCACAGCAGTATACACCTGCTCATTAAATTCCTTAGTCACAACAGTATACACCTTCGCATTAAATTCCTTAGTCACAACAGTATACACCTGTGCATTAAATTCCTTAGTCACAACAGTATACACCTGCACATTAAATTCCTTAGTCACAACAGTATACACCTACACATTAAATTCCTTAGTCACAACAGTATACACCTGCAAATTAAATTCCTTAGTCACAACAGTATACACCTGCACATTAAATTCCTTAGTCACAACAGTATACACCTGGACATTAAATTCCTTAGTCACAACAGTATACACCTGCGGATTAAATTCCTTAGTCATAACAGTATACACCTGCGCATTAAATTCCTTAGTCACAACAGTATACACCTGCGCATTAAATTCCTTAGTCACAACAGTATACACCTGCACATTAAATTCCTTAGTCACAACAGTATACACATGCACATTAAATTCCTTAGTCACAACAGTATACACCTGCAGATTAAATTCCTTAGTCACAACAGTATACACCTGCACATTAAATTCCTTAGTCACAGCAGTATACACCTGCACATTAAATTCCGTAGTCACAACAGTATACACCTGCACATTAAATTCCTTAGTCACAGTGGTATACACCTGCACATTAAATTCCTTAGTCACAACAGTATACACCTGCGCATTAAATTCCTTAGTCACAACAGTATACACCTGCACATTAAATTCCTTAGTCACAGCAGTATACACCTGCTCATTAAATTCGTTAGTCACAACAGTATACACCTGCTCATTAAATTCCTTAGTCACAACAGTATACACCTGCGCATTAAATTCCTTAGTCACAACAGTATACACCTGCTCACTAAATTCCTTAGTCACAACAGTATACACCTGTACATTAAATTCCTTAGTCACAACAGTATACACCTGTACATTAAATTCCTTAGTCACAGCAGTATACACCTGCTCATTAAATTCCTTAGTCACAGCAGTATACACCTGCTCATTAAATTCCTTAGTCACAACAGTATACACCTGCTCATTAAATTCCTTAGTCACAAGAGTATACACCTGCGAATTAAATTACTTAGTCACAGTGGTATACACCTGCTCATTAAATTCCTAAGTCACAACAGTATACACCTGCACATTAAATTCCTTAGTCACAACAGTATACACCTGCTCATTAAATTCCTTAGTCACAAGAGTATACACCTGCGCATTAAATTACTTAGTCACAGTGGTATACACCTGCTCATTGAATTCCTAAGTCACAACAGTATACACCTGCACATTAAATTCCTTAGTCACAACGGTATACACCTGCACATTAAATTCCTTAGTCACAGTGGTATACACCTGCAGATTAAATTCCTTAGTCACAACAGTATACACCTGCTCATTAAATTCCTTAGTCACAACAGTATACACCTGCGCATTAAATTCCTTAGTCACAACAGTATACACCTGCTCATTAAATTCCTTAGTCACAACTGTATACACCTGCACATTAAATTCCGTAGTCACAACAGTATACACCTGCACATTAAATTCCTTAGTCACAACAGTATACACCTGCACATTAAATTCCTTAGTCACAGCAGTATACACCTGCTCATTACATTTCTTAGTCACAACAGTATACACCTGCGCATTAAATTCCTTAGTCACAACAGTATACATCTGCACATTAAATTCCTTAGTCACAACAGTATACACCTGCAGATTAAATTCCTTAGTCACAACAGTATACACCTGCACATTAAATTCCGTAGTCACAACAGTATACACCTGCACATTAAATTCCTTAGTCACAACAGTATACACCTGCACATTAAATTACCTAGTCACAACAGTATACACCTGCACATTAAATTCCTTAGTCACAACAGTATACACCTGCGCAATAAATTCCTTAGTCACAACAGTATACACCTGCACATTAAATTCCTTAGTCACAGCAGTATACACCTGCTCATTAAATTCCTTAGTCACAACAGTATACACCTGCGCATTAAATTCCTTAGTCACAACAGTATACATCTGCACATTAAATTCCTTAGTCACAACAGTATACACCTGCAGATTAAATTCCTTAGTCACAACAGTATACACCTGCACATTAAATTCCGTAGTCACAACAGTATACACCTGCACATTAAATTCCTTAGTCACAACAGTATACACCTGCACATTAAATTACCTAGTCACAACAGTATACACCTGCACATTAAATTCCTTAGTCACAACAGTATACACCTGCGCATTAAATTCCTTAGTCACAACAGTATACACCTGCACATTAAATTCCTTAGTCACAGCAGTATACACCTGCTCATTAAATTCGTTAGTCACAACAGTATACACCTGCTCATTAAATTCCTTAGTCACAACAGTATACACCTGCGCATTAAATTCCTTAGTCACAACAGTATACACCTGCTCATTAAATTCCTTAGTCACAGCAGTATACACCTGTACAATAAATTCCTTAGTCACAACAGTATACACCTGCTCATTAAATTCCTTAGTCACAACAGTATACACCTGCGCTTTAAATTCCTTAGTCACAGTGGTATACACCTGCTCATTAAATTCCTTAGTCACAACAGTATACGCCTGCACATTAAATTCCTTAGTCACAACAGTATACACCTGCTCATTAAATTCCTTAGTCACAACAGTATACACCTGCACATTAAATTCCTTAGTCACAACAGTATACACCTGCACATTAAATTCCTTAGTCACAGTGGTATACACCTGCACATTAAATTCCTTAGTCACAACAGTATACACCTGCTCATTAAATTCCTTAGTCACAACAGTATACACCTGTTCATTAAATTCCTTAGTCACAACAGTATACACCTGCACATTAAATTCCTTAGTCACAACAGTATACATCTGCGCATTAAATTCCTTAGTCACAACAGTATACACCTGCACATTAAATTCCTTAGTCACAACAGTATACACCTGCACATTAAATTCCTTAGTCACAGCAGTATACACCTGCTCATCAAATTTCTTAGTCACAACAGTATACACCTGCGCATTAAATTCCTTAGTCACAACAGTATACACCTGCACATTAAATTCCTTAGTCACAACAGTATACACCTGCGCATTAAATTCCTTAGTCACAGCAGTATACACCTGTTCATTAAATTCCTTATTCACAGCGGTATACACCTGCTCATTAAATTCCTTAGTCACAGCAGTATACACCTGCTCATTAAATTCCTTAGTCACAACAGTATACACCTGCGCATTAAATTCCTTAGTCACAACAGTATACATCTGCACATTAAATTCCTTAGTCACAACAGTATACACCTGCAGATTAAATTCCTTAGTCACAACAGTATACACCTGCACATTAAATTCCGTAGTCACAACAGTATACACCTGCACATTAAATTCCTTAGTCACAACAGTATACACCTGCACATTAAATTACCTAGTCACAACAGTATACACCTGCACATTAAATTCCTTAGTCACAACAGTATACACCTGCGCATTAAATTCCTTAGTCACAACAGTATACACCTGCACATTAAATTCCTTAGTCACAGCAGTATACACCTGCTCATTAAATTCGTTAGTCACAACAGTATACACCTGCTCATTAAATTCCTTAGTCACAACAGTATACACCTGCATTAAATTCCTTAGTCACAACAGTATACACCTGCTCATTAAATTCCTTAGTCACAGCAGTATACACCTGTACAATAAATTCCTTAGTCACAACAGTATACACCTGCTCATTAAATTCCTTAGTCACAACAGTATACACCTGCGCATTAAATTCCTTAGTCACAGTGGTATACACCTGCTCATTAAATTCCTTAGTCACAACAGTATACGCCTGCACATTAAATTCCTTAGTCACAACAGTATACACCTGCTCATTAAATTCCTTAGTCACAACAGTATACACCTGCACATTAAATTCCTTAGTCACAACAGTATACACCTGCACATTAAATTCCTTAGTCACAGTGGTATACACCTGCACATTAAATTCCTTAGTCACAACAGTATACACCTGCTCATTAAATTCCTTAGTCACAACAGTATACACCTGCTCATTAAATTCCTTAGTCACAACAGTATACACCTGCACATTAAATTCCTTAGTCACAACAGTATACATCTGCGCATTAAATTCCTTAGTCACAACAGTATACACCTGCACATTAAATTCCTTAGTCACAACAGTATACACCTGCACATTAAATTCCTTAGTCACAGCAGTATACACCTGCTCATCAAATTTCTTAGTCACAACAGTATACACCTGCGCATTAAATTCCTTAGTCACAACAGTATACACCTGCACATTAAATTCCTTAGTCACAACAGTATACACCTGCGCATTAAATTCCTTAGTCACAGCAGTATACACCTGTTCATTAAATTCCTTAGTCACAGCGGTATACACCTGCTAATTAAATTCCTTAGTCACAACAGTATACACCTGCGCATTAAATTCCTTAGTCACAACAGTATACATCTGTACATTAAATTCCTTAGTCACAACAGTATACACCTGGACATTAAATTCCTTAGTCACAGCAGTATACACCTGCACATTAAATTCCTTAGTCACAACAGTATACACCTGCAGATTAAATTCCTTAGTCGCAACAGTATACACCTGCACATTAAATTCCTTAGTCGCAACAGTATACACCTGCACATTAAATTCCTTAGTCACAGCAGTATACACCTGCACATTAAATTCCTTAGTCACAACGGTATACACCTGCACATTAAATTCCTTAGTCACAACAGTATACACCTGCAGATTAAATTCCTTAGTCACAACAGTATACACCTGTGCATTAAATTCCTTAGTCACAACAGTATACACCTGCACATTAAATTCCTTAGTCACAACAGTATACACCTGCACATTAAATTACCTAGTCACAACAGTATACACCTGCACATTAAATTCCTTAGTCACAACAGTATACACCTGTACATTAAATTCCTTAGTCACAACAGTATACACCTGCACATTAAATTCCTTAGTCACAGCAGTATACACCTGCACATTAAATTCCTTAGTCACAACAGTATACACCTGCACATTAAATTCCTTAGTCACAACAGTATACACCTGCACATTAAATTCCTTAGTCACAACAGTATACACCTGCACATTAAATTCCTTAGTCACAACAGTATACACCTGCACATTAAATTCCTTAGTCACAGCAGTATACACCTGCACATTAAATTCCTTAGTCACAGCAGTATACACCTGCACATTAAATTCCTTAGTCACAGCAGTATACACCTGCACATTAAATTCCTTAGTCACAACAGTATACACCTGCGCATTAAATTCCTTAGTCACAACAGTATACACCTGCACATTAAATTCCTTAGTCACAGCAGTATACACTTGCACATTAAATTCCTTAGTCACAACAGTATACACCTGCACATTAAATTCCTTAGTCACAACAGTATACACCTGCACATTAAATTCCTTAGTCACAACAGTATACACCTGCAGATTAAATTCCTTAGTCACAACAGTATACACTTGCACATTAAATTCCTTAGTCACAACAGTATACACCTGCGCATTAAATTCCTTAGTCACAACAGTATACATCTGCGCATTAAATTCCTTAGTCACAACAGTATACACCTGCACATTAAATTCCTTAGTCACAACAGTATACACTTGCACATTAAATTCCTTAGTAACAACAGTATACACCTGCGCATTAAATTCCTTAGTCACAACAGTATACACCTGCACATTAAATTCCTTAGTCACAGCAGTGTACACCTGCACATTAAATTCCTTAGTCACAACAGTATACACCTGCACATTAAATTAGCAAAGTAGTCTAATGATTATTTCCTTTACATGTTTGATTGCATTAAACCACTGGTTTTCTGAGAGATGATTTTGCCATTTCTGATAATCAAATGCTTCATTTCTGAGAAAGAAAATGTGTGCTTTATGTGATTTAGGAGATTTCTGTTAACTATGGATTTGAAGCAAGCCTTTTATTGCATGCAGTAGCCTAACCTCTGTTTGGGGGCGAGAGTTACAAAATGCACACATATCTTTTGTTGTGATTTGGTCTCAGGTCTGTTTTACTGATATGGAAGTTGTACTTCATAAACAGATGAACTGATGAACAAGTGATTTGATCATCAACGACACATCCCAGGAAGCCTTGTAACCATTTTTTTTACTTTCTGTATTATAGACTATTTATGGACAAATCTGAATTCATGCATATTTTATACATTTTTTTAATATTTGTGGTGCCTTGCTACCTGCTGCCCATCCTCTCCCCATGATCAATTTACCCAAAGATTCCTCGTGGAGTGAGAGCTGTTTGCAGCCCATTTGCTCCCTGTCATCGATTGGCCCACTTATTCCTCATGGAGTGAGAGCTGCTCCCAGCCCACTCACTCCCAGTGATTGAATGGTCCATTGAATCCTCACAGAGTGAGTGATGTTCCCAGCCCATTCAACCCCATGGTTGACTGGCCCAGTGATTCCTCATGGAGTGAGAGCTGTTTACAGCCAACTTATGCCTCATGATTGATTAGCCCATTGATTGCACATGGAGCGAGTGCTGTTCCCAACCCATTCATTCTCAGTGATCGAATGGTCCATTGAATCCTCATGGAGCAAAAGCTGTTCCAAGCCCATTCGCTCCCTGTGAGATGAAGTTGTCATCCTGGCACACAGTATGGCATATTTTTATTATGCTGCCCAATCCATCTCCTAGTAGTGATATTGTCTCCATGTCACCTCTGGTGTATTGCCAATGCCCCTGATACAGAGGTATGCCTACTACCTGATATGCCTCCACAATAGTTACTGTACTGGCTTGGGTGGACACACTCTTATATCACTCTCCCATGAGTGGCCTAAACCATCAGGTCACCATAGGTGAATGAGACACCACAACTCTCCCTCCAAGGATTAGTTTGCAGAAGAAAGTTGTGCATCTTTCATCTACCTTGTCTGAAGCCCTTCCAGCTTCCCAGGCTACTGATCAATCTTGGGTGATCTGAGTCACAGTCAAGGCTTCTCTGTGCTTAAGAATAGGAAGGCACATTTTATACACTTTTTAGTTTTCATTTGAGGATATGCATTTCCTTCTCTCTTAACACATGATGGTAATTTTGTTAAATACTGATAGAGACTGATATATGGTCTTTAGTATGGTGGATCAGTTAGTGATAGAAGTTCTGGGGCAGATGTCCTAATTTTCAAAAGTTTTTGGAGTTACAGAGGAAGCAGTCTACAGAGATCGGTCACATATTTAGTTTTTGACATGAGCAGATCAAGAGATTGAGTTTCATTTGGCACTTTGCATGTTAGGGAGTTAATTGGAATGTGGCATTGCATTAAAATGTAATACTGGTAAATGAATGAGGAAAGGTCACTATGTTGTTTTGGCAATGAGTCAGATTAAGACATACCTGCATTGCTTATTTTTGCATGTCTGTGGCATTTTTCTAGATCCCCTCCCCCAGGAAAGAAACAAACCAATGATTGGCTTATTCAGGAGATGTAAGTCTGTTTGAATGACGATACCCTGTAAACATAGAGCCCAGGTAAGTTTTCTTGATTAGTAACACTTACATTGGTTTACCAATGTTCTGACTCTTTGGTGAGATTGCAGTTGTTCTAGCCATTGTGCACTCTTAATGGGAGTTTTCTCCTTTCCCCATTGTTATAGAATTGTTGAGTTGGCGTATATAAGAGGATGTGGGAGTGAAGCCCCCAAATGGGGTACTGATTTCCCCCTGAACATTCTGCAGGTGTGTGATTATGGAGTTTGTCTTAATTGTTGTAATTGCAGGTAGTCTAATTTCAGGTTCTCATAGTAGATCCATTTTATTCAGACTTTTATGACACTTTCTGAGCCCTACTGATATGGATGTCTTTTATCTTCTAAAGGCTGATGCTTGTATGGACGTAAGCAAGATAGAGGGGTATCTGTATGCTACTGTTTTTGAAAATGCAGCTAGTTGCAGGATTAAGTACAGCTGTTATGTTATATGTAGTATTTTTAGGACATCTGCAGTGATAAAGGGGGTGTTGTAATTATGTCCCTCTGTAAGATGATTATCAGGATTTTTAAATAGGAGGTGGCAGTAAAATGTATAGGTCTTCCTATATAAATATATTTGCTTTATGAAACATCACTGTTCCAGGCAAGAAATAAATGTTGACATAGTGTTTAAGACAGGTTAGTGAAATATTCAGTCTCCCCTTTTTGGATACAACTGACAGTCTATATTCATGATTTGACATTTAAGACTGTACATACAAAATTCTACCTAAAAGTGAAATATAAATTCAAGAAAGAATGGTATTTAGTTCCAGGACGTCAAACAGTGGGGTGTTTAAATATATTGTTCTTGCTTGTTTTGAGTCTTACGGTATATGAAATTTGTCTAGATAATATCAGAGCTAGATATTTTATATATTATTAGTACAGATTATGTTTCCTATGTTTTCCCTGAGACTTCATATTAACAGTGCATGCCTGAATGCCACTTTGATTTTATACCTGGGATTTGTGACACCTTTTCAGTATTTGCTGCACCAAGAACATTTAGCTATACTAGACGTGTTGCAAGACAACATGAGTTAATCTGACAAATAATTATTCTAGGAAAAGGTATTTGATCATCCTCTGGAGAGACTTGATTAAACCCATTTGCGACATTACCCTGGGCTGTATGGATTAAATAAGAATTGTTATGAAGTTTTATTTTCTACAGATTTCAGTGTTTTATTTGGCAGAAGCAGTGGGAGATATTTTTGATATAGGCATCATTTGGAGGTTCTTTTCTTTATGTAAATTTCATACACTTTTTAACCCATTACTATAATGCACTGCTATAATAGACTAAGAATTACATGTCTGGTATGGGAATAGAACCTACCTACTTCTGAACTTCCTGTCATTAAGTAAGAGTAAGCAATTTGCTGAATGATTGACTTTTCTACTTTATAATTATTTCGTGTGCTGTGTGTAAGCTTGCTATTAAAAATGAAATTGTAATTGTTGGTCTCTAGTGCTATATTTGAGTTTTAGTTTTTATTTATGTATATATGTATTTATTTATTCATTTACTCGGTCATTCAAGTTTCTCCACAAATGGAGTTTTTTCTCTATGATCTCCATTCCACAATTTAGTCGCATTCCTTAGAATTAATTAATTTTTATTTATTTATTTATTTATTCATTTATTTACTGGGGTAGTACACTGATCTCAATGGACCGATGGAGAATCAATCTAAGACATAAGAAATTCAATGATCATTGTAGCCATGTTCCTTAGACTCAATCTTACACATAAGAAATTCAAAGAAGGCACCATTTGATATATTCAAGTATCGTGTTTTACATTTGAAAGAGAAAGAATGATTTAGCTTTCACACTGTTGTCCAAGGATATGTTCAGATCTTGGAGACAACATGACAAAATGCATGTTTTAGAATTGTTATAAAACTGAATTAATCTATTTTGTTAGCTAAAACTTTTGTCATTAAAATGTCAGTTTATGAATGCAGTTTTGATGCTGTAACTTATGAAAAAATGACCATTAGAAGAAAAAAAAGTTTGCCTTCACTCTATGGGGAGATCCTTTATTAAATACAAGGAGCAACAGCCTTGCATATTCAACTGCAAGGCATTGGGCTCCTTTTTCACATGTTTGTATGTGGGAACTAGCCACTGACTGTGGAGACTGTTTTCTTTTTTTTTTTCATTATTTTTGATTGGCAGTTTTCATTTAAGTTACTCATACAGTGCTGAATGATTAATCATATTTATGAAGCGAAATGTAGCTTTTTGTTGTATATGAAGCTCTGCTGAGATGGCATTGTTCTACATATTTACAGGCCAGCGAGTGTTGTTAGTCTCTTCTTGTGTATGTAGCTATGTATGTGGAACCGTATTCTTCCCGTCTGGTGTATTTTACCTGACATTGCCTTTAGAATGTATTCATATTAACTGGTGACAACACAGGCCACTACACAATAAATATTATCTTACTGCATACCACTATGTCTTTGTACATACTGTTACATGCCTTGCATATACTGTTACATGCCATTCTACATACAATGCACATGCCTTTGTACATACAACTGCAGGTCTTTTAGTTGTCTAATGCTGATTCCTTGATACATGTCATACAATGACTCAAATGCCTGTTTGAAAAAGTCTGGTGTCTTAATTCTGTCTTGAGCAAAACTTGTCTGACTTCTACTATATATACAATTTAGTACAACAAGATTTACACTGATGTACAGTATAGCAGTCTCATATAGTCTCACATCAGTTATGATCTCATTTTAATATACTCCATCCATGCCATTATGACTGTTCACACATAAACACTTTTTTTCTTAAGGACCTGTAACATGTTTCTGTATTTTTATCATGTAAAGCTAGATGTGCAGTTTCTTCTAGAATGTTGAACTAAAGAAATGGTTTTCCTTTCTTGTCTTCTTTTTCATTTTGATATAAAGACTGTACTATGGTGTATTTCTGTATGCAGAATAGGCATACTTACAGAGATGTGGCTTACCTCGTTCTGCTATTATCTCATAAAATATGTTGTTTTTTTTTTTAATGTGAAATTTCAGATTTTATCTGACAGCCATTAAACTTCCTCCCATGAGGCCTGCCTATTTCTTCTCCCATCCTGGGAAGTGACAGCAGGCTGTGTGAGCCCATATACAGTCAGCATTGGCAGTGTGTGTACCCTCACTGACATCCCAGTAAAGAGAATATATGTGTATGGTCCAAACTCTACCCCTGGTGGATTATGCATGCACCTGCATCACTGAATGGACTTCTTATGTTTTTTCTCTAATGTGTGGGCTTCAGAACACACACACCTACATAGGTTACCTTCATTGGTTTGATCACCAAGCTCACATCCTTGGTCATGTGGTCAATGGTACTGTGCTAGCCTCCTCTTGTTTAAAGCAGGTTGGCCTGACTGTGACCACCACTTCCTCAATCCATCATGGGTGAGCCAGCATAAACAGATCACTTCCACCATTCTCTGCCCAGATCTTGCAACATCCAGACCACTACTTGAACTTAAGTCACGTTGGTCAAAGAAGGAGATTTATCCCTGTACATCACAGAGGCAGTTGCACATATATTATGATTTTAATTTACTGCTAACAATGAATGAATGGAGATATTTGTAGCTAGGAACACCTATAATACCAGTTTAGTATTTAAAAAAAAATTGCCTGATTAGAATATGTCATTTGTCTCGAGTAACGGTTAAGGAACTGAGCAGAAATAACTACAGTCTCAACCTAGCAGCTAAGTGGAATGAAATGACTGCTGGGTATGAAGACATGCTGTTTTCACTTGCTTAAATATAACACTTTCAGCAGGTAGGTCATGCTGAAGAAATAGCAGTGAGTTTTATCTTCTTAAACTGTGGTCTAATGTTCTGCATATAATGAGTTGCTCCCAAGTTTAGATTGATTTAGAAGTACTGGAATCTAGGCTATAATGCAGTTATATTAATAGTTCAATGTAAATGCTAAAAATATTTGCATAATACATCTCAAACCACAGCTCAAGCAGCTCATGCCATATTAATATTTCTGCAAAGATAGAAGTTACACGGACGATGTTAAGTTCAGAGGTCTGTTAAATGGCTAAAATGTTTAAGTTCATGTTCCTCAGAATTCCAGTAATAGCTGAAGAGAGGATAACTATATTACTAAGAAGCAATATGCAACATGATATATGTAAATTTACTATAAAGAATCTAAAGTGCCTAGATGAATGTGCATGCATTTTAGCATCCTCTTTATTAAAATGTGCATAGTGTACCTCTTTTTACCATTTAAGTGAATTCATAATCATGTACCCAAACATAAAGTTAAGCAATTTTTACTGAGTGATATTTTTTGAAGTCTATTGAGCGTTTTTTTTTTTAATATGTTAAAGAGCTGAATTATATCATGGTAAGGGCAATGAGATCATACATAAGTATGTAACCACATGACAGAAAGAGCACCTAAATGTCCAAAATGACCACTGTACTATTAACCCTATAAAGCAAATTGTAGGACTGCGTTTTCATTATTATATTATTTGCTATTAGTCCTATGCATCCATTCCATACGTTTAATGCTGTGCTCCTCCGATAGACTTGTATGTGGAAATTCTAAGACCTAAAAGACTATATTGTTCACCAGAAATGCCGGATTTGTTATTGTGAAAGATTTATAACACTATAGGAGCTTGTGTCATGTGCATGATTAGTCTCTTTACCCGGAACCTACAGAGTCCCTGGATAAGTGCTGGCTACCTCACAACCTTGAAATTATTAATGCAAGTAATCAGAGAAAGAATGAATGAAAATATATTTAGGAGATTGGCATGAAGCAGCGTAATATAAATCTTTTAAATAACATATTTTACAACTTACCGAAATGTTAATTTCTGTTCTGAGTATAACAGCTAGAAAAAGATCTGAAGAATAGTCATGAGCCAGAGTACAGCTTTTATATATATTTACATACTGCAGCATGTCTTAATGTTTAAGTAACATCATAAAGGGACTGAGATGTTATAATAAAAGATACAGTCAATTCAGGATTTTATAGAAATCAAAATGTTGAGTTCCAGAAAGGAAAAACCATTCAAGACAAATTAGTGTCTAGTCATTTTAAGGGTAACAGAACTGGTTATAGTACTATACAAGGAGCTGATATGTGTCAACAATGCAGCAGGATATGTTCGTATATTACCATGCCATTAAATTCGCCTACTGATGTTTCACCAGTAATCAGTGATCGATTTATGCATCGAACTTCATTTTCTAGGAAAAAATGAAATCTCGTGCATCTGTCAAGTCATATTTTCAATCTTTTATTTTCTTAACACATTTGCAACTCCTGCTTCTAGTTGAAAAGGCATCCACAGATCAGTCACCCGGTGCTGCAACAACAGGGTCCAGTTACTGTCCAAGAATGTCCACTCACTATGCCACATTGCATGTACAACATTTTCCTCTAGTCAAAACAATACATTTCCCTCAACTGACCACTGACTATCCTCAGTCCTAGTACATTTACTCAAAGTCTGAAACAAGGAATGACCACCTATAACTGTACCAATGGCATCACTAGTGGTGTAAAGGGAAAAAGCCCCAACTATGGCCCAGGCAAACCCAAATCTCATTAGCAGCTCAGATATTTGATGGCAAGAGAGGCAGAATGGGCATGCCTATCCTAGGTGGACAGGGGCATTAAAAGTACCTCTCTGAGCTCTGTCAGAAGCCTGAACTTAGAATAGTGTGATGGGCTGGTGGTAGGGAGGACAAACGATGCGACCACCCTATAGGATCTAAGAAGGGGACACATGCTCAGAGCCACTCCCCACTGCCCAACAAGTCAAAGATGGAGATATTATCCACACACTATGATGAGGGAACATAGGGATATATAAAATCCCTGCAGGATTGTAGTATGATGGCGTTTTACTCATTCTTCATCCCACTGTCTGTGCTCTAGTGCTGCATGTACTTTAAAGACTCCACACATGGGAGATTGAGGGACATCATATGTGGCACCCCATTCCAGAATAGATTACACTGGAGAATTGCCAGGGTACAGTGAGCAAAGAGTATGAATAATAAAAGTCGGTCACTGAGGTAGCCTAAAGTCAGTGACAGCAGGCAAAAAAAAAACAATATATATATATATATATATATATATATATATATATATATATATATATATATACTTGTATCAGCTAGATGACTGGTTTCAGGAATCAGGAGCTCTGGAACTTGACATGTAACTAACATCCAGATCAGCAGAGAAAGGTTTCCAGAAGTAACAATCAGTAATAGGTACTCTGCTCAATGCAGGTGTACTGGAGCTGTCACTGAAAATAAAATCATTACATATAATAACATGTTACTAACATACCTGTAGCTGACCACACTAGTATACAAAGGTGGTGCTAATGTCTAGGGACTCTTCCTTTATGTATTTCCTCCTCCTTGAAAACATTGCAAGCATTTACACATGACCCATCTGGGTGACAGGCTTCACTGCCAAACATCCCAAGTGTACATGTTGTTTGTGACTTGTCTGGCGGTCGCTGTTTAACTATACTTAATGTTTTTGTAGTGTGCAGAGCACTGTGATTATGCTCCAATGTCATGAAAAAAGACAAACTAGTTAAGCACTTTAGTAATGCAAGATTCAGTGTTAGCAATTGTTAAGCACCCCCTAAGCACTCTTAAGATCAAGTCTCAAACTACTCACTAAGAAATGATGGTGTCGGTCACCAAACTGCAGCAGCAGAACTATAAAAAAATCAGCTTTGTTTCTGCTTACTGTGCCTACAATCTCTCCCTGATTTTGTAACAATGTATTGTCCTGTTGCTGTACATTTGACAGTACATGCTAGTTACTTTACTGGATTTGAAAGCCAGCAAAACACTTTGAACTTTTTCCTTTGTTACCTTTTTATTGCAGCTAGTAGTATATGGAATGAATAAAGAGACATGCACTAGAAAGAATTATGATTGGGTCTTTGATCATAACCTAGTATCATGTTCATAGGTTCATAGGTTCATAGGTTCATACTAGGCTATCTGCCCTAGGGCACTTATAAGCCTAGCCAGAGTGTGTTTGGCTTTCGCCACCCATTTTAAATTAATTTTGCTATGCCCTTTTTCGAGGTTAGTATACTGTGCCTCTGTCTAACAGTGACACAGAAGTGATACCCGGGATAAACCTACGATCTCCCATCCACTCATCAAGATTCCTCTTGAAGAGAGTCAATGAGAGACTCTGCCTAACCTGGACTGGGATTTTATTCCAGAGTGAAGGGAGCCTCTGGGTTATGAATCTGTCCCTCCAGCATGTCCTATTTATTTCAGTGCTGAGGTTCAAGTCTCTCGAGCGCGTAGCTCGATGGAATTTGGATTTTCTGAGGTGCAGCATGTCCATTAATTCCAGGTTGGACATGGCTTTATACATCAGGCACAGATCGCCTCTGAGCAGGCGGTATGCCACTGAGTAGAGCTGGAGTTTCTTTAACTGGGCAGCATATGGCATCTGTTTGAGCCCTATGATCCTCTTGGTGAGGTACTTTTGGGGTCTTTCCAGTTGCTGCAAGTGTCTGGTAAGGTACATCCCAAAAGGGGCATTGTACTCAATTATGGGCCTGATGAGGGATGAGTAAAGAGGCACAATGACCTCCCCTGATCCAGATGTGAATCCCTTCATGATTAGGTGGGCTATATAAAATGTTTTTCTAACCACTTTGGCCACGTGGTTGTCAAATGAGAGATCGCTATCAACTTGGGTCCCCAGGTCCCTAATTACTTCTTCTGTACTTAATGGATTACCACCTATGTGGTAATTTGTGGGCACTTTGTTTTTGCCAAAGGGGATGACTATACACTTTTTGGCGTTTAGCTTGAGGCCATGGCTCTGGCACCAGTTGTCTGTTTCTATGAGGCCTTTTTAGAGGATGCTTGTGTCAGCTGGAGAGTCGATTATGGTGCCCAGTTTGCAGTCATCTGTGAACTTAGTCAGCCGCAGTCCTTCCGTGTTGGCCTGTACCTCCGAGAAATATATACCGAACAAGAGAGGTCTCAGGACTGAGCCTTGGGGGACGCCACGTCTGACATGGCTCCAGCAATTCTAACCATGTGGGTTCTGTCCTTGAGCCAGTTTGCAACCCATCTAGTGACATAGGGGTTTATATTTAAGCTGGTGAGCTTATCTATAATGCCCGAGTGGGGTATTGTATCGAAGGCTTTTGCGAGGTCCAGGTAGGCTGTGTGGACCACCTTCCCCTCGTCAATGGCCTTGGTGACTGTTTCAAAGAAATCAACCAGGTTTAAGAGGCAGGATCTGCCCTTAACAAAGCCGAACTGGGTAGGATCCAGTGTCTGTAGGTCCCCAATATCTTTATTTATGAGGTCCATGATGATCCTTTCCATAGCTTTGCAGACCAAGCGAGTCAGGCTTATGGGGCGATAGTTTCCAGGATCTGTTGAGGCACCACCTTTGTGGAGAGGGACCACTGTTGCTGTATGCCACTCTTTGGGTACATATCCTGTAGTAAGGCTGAAATTGAACAGTAGTTTTATGTTTGGGTTTAGCTCTTCTTGGAGTTCTTGTAGGACACAGCCCGGGACACCATCTGGTCCCATTGATGCTGTGTTTTTTGCTTTGGAGAGGGCAGCTCTTACCTGAGCATCTGAGATGTCAGGGGGGCAGCACTCTGCTGGGATAAATATTTGCCCTTTTGGTGGGGAGGAGGGGGAGAAGTTTGTGCTGAATCTGTCAGCTAGGATGTTGGCAATGTCTGTGGGTTTGGTGTATTTTTTGTCATTTTGGACTAATTCTGAACATGCACTTAACATGGATGCCAAGATTCACCACTTGAGCTTCACTCATGATAACACTACTTGCATCAGCTGAATTATATATTCTCAGCTGTTGCTCCTAGGTACCTGGCTTTATTTCCTTGGGTTTCAATTACAGGTTGCTCATGCCACTGCCTACTGTCAACAGCCCCACCACTTTTACTTAACATTTTTTTAAATGTAATTATTTTTTAAAAATTAAAAAAAAATATATATGAGATTCTCAGAATTCTGAGTGCTAGAAACTTTTAAAAAGTTCCTGGGATGTTTTCAGGCATAGTCCTCGCTTTTGAATAAGACATGTGCACCTTAGATGCCACTTCTTTCTGTGCAGTTTTAACTTTGTGAGTATGCTGAATGCTTAGGCTGACAGGGGCAGTGGCTTGTCAGGTAACTCGTTTGTATGCATGATATATGAAGGAAATCAAAGAGTTCACATTGATGCTTGCAGTCAAAGGGAGTCGTGGAGCATTTATTCATTCATTTATATAATTAGTTAGTTAATTTTTAGGAAGAGCTTTCATGAGGTGGTTTTCCTAGAATTTATTTTAATAAATAATATAATTCGAATTCAGGCCTGTTGTGTGTCTGTTGCATTCACGTGGCAGTGTAACAGTTAACGCTGGCTGACTGCGGCAGAACTGCACTGGTATGTATTGTACTATATTTTTATTTCCTTTATGTTTGCAGAAGACAGGTATATCTTTTTATCTCGAGGCTTATGCAATCTCTCGTTTCATTGTCTCTCTGATGGTAATCCAGGAGACTCAGAAACTTTTCAGATAAACCACAGTTGTGCCAGTACTTAAAAATAGCTATTTCAAAAAGATTTTTGTTAGCCAGTCTCTGATTTAATTTAGTGGTATTTTCTTTATTTCCAGTTCATGAATTGTTTGCTCAATTGGTTTCTTGCCAATTTTTGTTTTAAAACATAATACTGATGCAATGGGAGGGTAGGAGGGTGTAGTTATTGAGTTCTTGTGTGCATGTTTGTTTTCAGGGTTGCAATGTTACTCTGTGCGTATCTGACACTAGTAATTTGAAATACATTATTTTGATTAGTTTTTATTTACTTACTATTTAATATATAAATATTTTTTTTCATTAATTCATTTTGAGATGTCTGAAGTGTGCAGGACAATTATGTGGCTGTAACTGGTGAGCATAGCACATTCAAGGAGGTTGCAGTGGTTTGTACTTTATGTGTCTGGCAGTGATGATGCAAATGCGTTATTGTGGTCATTAATTATTTATTAATTCATTTGATATTCCGAAACTTGAAATGTATAGAGTCAATAAAGTAGCAGAAATTAGAGGGAGCATCTGTGTTTGCATGTGTATATATCTGTGCAAGGTAGATGGGTTGCAGTGTGTTGCATTGTATACATCTGACAGCAATGATTTGAAATTCATTACTGAGGCCATTATTTTTTCATGTATGTATTAATTCATTTGTTTGATCACAGTCAAACATCTGAGGTGAACTGCGTCAGTAAAACAGTAAAACAGCTGTAACTGGTGAACACAAGAGTGTGTGGGTTGCGGAGTTGCAGTATAATACAGAACTTAAAACCAAGCCTCAGGTCTATAAACATCAAGGTGCCTGCAAAACATCCCAAGTAACATCCAAATCAAAGGGTAAAAAGATCACACTTGTAAACCATTCAGTAACAACTGCAAGAGAGGTCCAAATGGATTGTATGTGTAAACCTTTTCCCATGGTATGGTTATCTGTTCTCTTTGACCTTCTCTGCAACCTCTGTGCAAATGGAGCCAGGAGTGGCCTTAGGTCAACTGGTGCCCTAGGCAAAAGTGCTCCACGGTGCCCCCTACCACACCACCTGGTGCCCCCATCCTGGTCTACCTACATTAAATAAATACTGGAAAAGTGCCCCTGCTAGAGCAGCGCCCTAGGCAGCTGCCAAGTTGGCCTATGCCTAAGGCCGCCTATGAATGGAGCTACTTTGGCTTCTGCATTAATGTCCTCAGTCCTGTATCTGTCTCACAGTGTGCATCCAACCACCCATCTCAGACACTTCTTTTCCATCATCTCTAGTTTCACCAACTGCTCTGCCTTTGCTGCCCAGGTTTCTGTACCATACAGTAGTACTGTTCTCACTATTGTTTTGTACATCTTACTTTTCAGCCTCTTTGGCATGCTCCTGTCACACATCACCTCTCACACTCAGTGCCAGTTGACTGCAGCCCTTTTGAATATAGTTTTGACCTCATTTAGGCTTCCCATCTCTGCAACCACCCCTCCCACATTCTTAAGCACTGTTAACCTGTTTCACTATTTTCTCCTGCTCTCTCTCTCTCTCTCTCTGTTTACCTTCTTCGGATTCCCCCATTTGCTGTCTACCACGACAATGGACTAGTCTATATGTATTTTCATCCTGCATGCTTTCAATTTTGTATTACAGTGACAGTAGTATGACATTTCTGTTCTGTCCACAGTTGTGAATGTCCCCTTTATTATTCTACTCATTGGCACAATATGCTTATTCTCCAGTCATTTGGGATACCCCTTTCTGTTCCTACTGCTATGATTACCTCTGGATTATTTTCAGGTGACATTTTCCCCCAATTCACCCAACATATTGATCATATCTGCTGTGACTTTATCTGAGCTGGCTGCATTTTCTGACATTATTTTTCTTAGTGCTGTTCTTACTTCTTCAATGGTGGGCTTTTCTTCCTGCTGTGCCTGGGTAGTACATCTTCTGTGTTTTTTTTTTTTTTGTTTTTGTTTTCATTCAGAAGCTGCTGAATGCACTCCTTTGTTTTCCCTTGATGAACTGTGGATTGTCAAGCAAGATGCTTCTGACATGCTTTATGAAGGGTATCTGGTAATTATCTTCTTTATCTTCGTGTCTTTGCCCTACAAACTGATAGAGTTTCTTTGTGTGATATGCTGAGTCATTTTCCAGAAGCTGGTAGAGTGTCCCTGATGCTTTGATATTTTTTTCACAACTGCTGTCTTAGCCTCTTTGTAAGCCAACCAGTATTCCTTCCTAGTCTGATCCATCTTTTCTATTTCTCTCCTTTTCCTGCATTCTTTCTTTGTTTTGATGACTTGCTGGACTTCTGCATTCCTCCACCAGCTTTCCTTATACACTTTATTTCCATACCTGGTGCAGCCACATGTCTGTTCTGTAGTCTTCACACTTGCTGTTTTGAGATGCGTCCTTCTTCTTCTTCTTCCACTGCATCTATTTTCTATTGCCCAAATGTGCTAGTACCCTGAATATTTCCTTGAACCATTTTGCTTTCACTACAGTCTACTTCTAGGTCTTCATCATAGTATCTGGTGACCTTAGAGCCTTCTCTGGACAGTGATTGCAACTGATTTAGGCCACAAGTGTTTTATGCTGTGGGCTGACTGTTTCACTGGGGATGACTTTGCAGTGTTTTAATATTCCCCACTGCCCTTTCTTTACTAGAAGGAATTCTGAGTTGCATGCTGGCCGCTCTTGTATGCATGTGATCTTGTGAATTTCTTTTTTGCTGTACCATGTGTTGGCTATCAACAAGCCATTTGTCAGACAGAAGGCTAGAATGGCCTCTCCTTGTTTATTCTTGTTGTCCCATGCATGTGGACCAACACAGTCCTCCCAATCTGTTCTGTCAGTCCCAGTATAAACATTCAGGTGCCCTATTATCAACAACAACTCATGTTATCCTGCCTTATCTAGAAGGTTCTGCATCTTTTTGATAAATGCACTCTTCCTTGCTATCACAGTCCTTCTGTGGGGCATAGGCTGAGATTATAAATACTCCCTTACCTTTACTTGGAGTCTGATTGTCATGAGGTTATCACAAATATTTGTCTTCAGGAAAGTCTCCCTCTCACCACAACTTTTATGCCACTTCTAGTCTTTCCTTCCCCTAAGTAGTAAATCTGGATCCAAAACCAATTGGTTTTACTGCACTGCCCTTCCATCTTGTCCGCTGGGTATAAAGGATATCTAGCCTCCTCTTTACCATCACTTCCAAGCTGCATCCTGTCAGTTAACCTGTACTAAGTGTAGTAATCCTTAGTTTATGTTTGTAAGTACTAAGTGTAGTAATCCTTAGTTTATGTTTGTAAGTACTAAGTGTAGTAATCCTTAGTTTATGTTTGTACTAAGTGTAGTAATCCTTAGTTTATGTTTGTAAGTACTAAGTGTAGTAATCCTTAGTTTATGTTTGTAAGTACTAAGTGTAATAATCCTTAGTTTATGTTTGTAAGTACTAAGTGTAGTAATCCTTAGTTTATGTTTGTAAGTACTAAGTGTAATAATCCTTAGTTTATGTTTGTAAGTACTAAGTGTAGTAATCCTTAGTTTATGTTTGTAAGTACTAAGTGTAATAATCCTTAGTTTATGTTTCTAAGTACTAAGTGTAGTAATCCTTAGTTTATGTTTGTACTAAGTGTAGTAATCCTTAGTTTATGTTTGTAAGTACTAAGTGTAGTAATCCGTAGTTTATGTTTGTAATTACTAAATGTAGTAATCCTTAGTTTATGTTTGTAAGTACTAAGTGTAGTAATCCTTAGTTTATGTTTGTAAGTACTAAGTGCAGTAATCCTTAGTTTATGTTTGTAAGGGTGATTGATTTTACATCTCAGATTTTGCTCAACAGGACTGCCCCAGGTAACCCAAGCTGGACAAATGGACAATGGTCAGCCAGTAGCCTATTGATCTAGGGCTGCTGGGCTGTATGCCAGGCACATAAACTAGTCAACAGGGGCACACAGACTCATCCTACCAATAACATTGGTCTCTGGCATATGTTGGAGTAGGCTGAATCCTCAATCCACTTGCAATCAGCAAATACCCATGCCTAATTTTGGCAACATTAATCAACATGACCAGATCACTGTAAGACTATTTTTACACCATGTGGTGGGTAACCCTGACTCAGGGCACAATCCATGATCTCTGTTCTTCTACCTACAAGATACTGCTCACAACAGGTAAAGCTTGAAGTGGTTGTTCTAGACAGTTCTTCCCCTGATAGCTACCACCTACAATATGTGCTGATGCTTGTGACTATTACATTTTTGAGGATGAGTCCATCACGTTTTTAGGAAGTATTCCACAGAGAGAACATGAAGACTTAACACATGCATTCAGCAGAGGTCAGGATCAAACCTTTTACCTCATACTCAGGAAGCAAAGAACCTAATCATTATGCCAACTGTGTTCAGAACAATCTGAAAAAAATAATTGTTTATTGATAGCATGTAATATTTACAATGTTTCCCTTTCAGTTTTCTGATATAATTATGGAGTAATATTTTATTGTTACTTTCAGCATTGTGTTTATGGTTAGATTTAAAAGATTTTGTAAGAAAGGTTAGTAATTTGTATAGTTTATTTAATCTGGACTTGTATCTTTATGGCTATAATACTTTTGAAAGCTAAATAGTATCTATTTTTATCTGTTGTATATCCTACTACTGTTATGATTTCACCAAATGTATTTTTCTTACCTGTTTGTGGTCATGATTGCATAAATTAATACCATTATAAAACTCATAGTATCCTGATGAGATTTATTGATCATTGACAGTCCCTGTTAGCAGTTTCTGAACTCTAGGAAGGATTTATTTGATGTTTCTGTTTAGTTCATTATTACGGTAGTACGATCTGTGTTAGCTGCAGAGAATACAACTTTTCTTGGGTATGAGAAACATCCTAGGTTTGTTGATGATCTACATTATTGCCATGACTAAATGAAATTCATACTATTTGTTTCAAACTGTTCTGATTAAAATATATAATATGCAGCAATTTTATTTGGCATTAAATAGTTTAGCAGTCAGTGTTTTGGTAGTTAGAATTCATCATAATTTTTGCATGTTCATTGATTTTGTATATTCAGATTTACTAAGGACAGTTTCCAGCATAAATACATTTTATTATGCATGTGTTGGACAAGTGCCGAGGTATAGCCAGAGATTCTGAAGTTTTCATTGCTCTAAGGATGTTGATCTAGCATGAAACAACTGATTAACCCAGTTTATGGACACTGTTTATTGAACTCAAAGTCTACTGTAATATAAGGTGCCAAATATAAATTTGGTTTTGATAGGATTTTAGTAAAGCATAATTCATAAAAGCAGAAATCAACATCAAAGGCCTCAAAGACTAAACATTGTTAAATTCTTAGTCTATATTACATGAGATTATACATGTCCAGTTCCATTAGCTTTCCTTTCTAAGAGAAAGTGTATATCTTTTGATCAATTTGAAGAATCATTTGTTGATGACTGCAATTATTAACAGATGCTCCCTCTCATAGGAAGCACAAACAGTGGTTCCAAATGTAAATATGATCCTTTCAAATACATTACAAATGTATAGCACATATTTTCTTCTTTTTTTCTTTTATTTTAGATCTTTCATAATGTTGAAGCTTTGGTCTATTATTTTTGCCAGCATTGGCCACTTGTAACATTGGAATTAGTGGAAGTTGGGAGTAATGATCTCTGTGGAAAGGGACTGGCTTATGCAGGCTAATGGCCTTCCGATAATAGGAGACTTTAATATGGAAGAATGAGGGGTGAATGACAGCCATAGGCAGCATCAAAAAGAGTGTAAAAGCTTCTTTACCTCACTTTTAGCTAAAGTGGACATTAGGAGTTGAACAGTCTGAGTTATGCTGGTCTAATATGAGGTGCTAGTAATCAGGCAGTGGAAGGCTGGAACTCCAGGAGAAATCAAACCATTTAAAAAGTATCTTTTTTCGTTATTAGGTTTGCTGCCTAGGATATACTGCTCTTGTATTCAAACTGTTTTGGACCCTTTAGTGGCTTCTCTAATAGCTCTCAAGAAAAAAATATAAAATAGCCTATGTACAATGACTGTTTTTCTTTTTTTTAATCTAGCATTTTTAACTGCCTTGACCATAATCCCTACAGTCCCAAAATATACTTGTTTTCCCACCTTTCTAAGCTAGTATAGTCCAGTTTTTAGGTTAGTGCTGAATCCATGGCTGTGTTACAAGTTTCTGTGTTTGCCCATACCTTACTTGGATAGAAGGAAGTTTCTCTGTTCACTGTGAGAGAGGGAGCTTTGAGCAGCCTATCTGTCCCTGGAGGAGTGGTTTCAGCCCAGAAATTAGTAGTTTATTAGCCATTTTGGGTTACTTTCTATCTCTTTACTTTCCCTGCTATAAAACCCGCATTTGCAAGGTTTTTGTACTTTATACGGCCCAGAAAGCTCCTGCCTGGGGTCCTGCAGAGTTCTACAGCAGCAGAGAGACAAAAGAGAGACTTTGGAGTGATTAAGTATCATTGTTCTGCATTTTCTTGCTACCTTTAGCTAAATCCGCCTAAAACGCCGATTTCCAAGAGTTTCTGTGATTTAAAAAGCTTGTTTCAGCTACATAATGTACTTATTTTATGGGCTGCACTTTAACAAAGTCATTTTTGTGTTTAAATTACCTGTTTAACTGTTGTAAGCTACACCCTCAAGCGAGATAGCAATTTCTGTGCATTTAAAGTGTTTTTTTATTATATCTGCTTTATTTTCTGAAAAAAAAAACAAAAAAAAAATACTTGTTTTCCCGCCTTTTTAAGCAAGTATAGTCCAGTTTTCAGGTCAGTGCTAAATTCAGGGCTGTGTTACAAGTTTCTGTGTTTGCCCATACCTTACTTGGATAGAAGGAAGTTTCTCTGATCACTGAGAGAGAGGGAGATTTGAGCAGTCTATCTGTCCCTGGAGGAGTGGTTTCAGCCTAGAAATTAGTAGTTTATTGGCCATTTTGAGCTAATTTTTATCTCTTTCATTTCCCTGCTCTAAAACCCACATTTGCAAGGTTTTTGTGCTTGTATACAGCTCAAAAAGCTCCTGTCTGGTACCCAGGAGAGTTCTGCAGCATCAGAGAGACAAAAGAGAGACTTTGGAGTGATTAAGTATCATTGTTCTGCATTTTCTTGCTGCCTTTAGCTAATTCCGCCTAAAACACCAATTTTCTAGATTTTCTGTGATTTAAAAAGCTTGTTTCAGCTACATATTGTACTTATTTTACTGCCTGCACTTTAACAAAGTTGTTTTTGTGTTTAAATTATGTTTTTAACTGTTGTAGGCTACACATTCAAGTGTGCTAACCATTTCTGTGCATTTAAAGGGTTTTTTGATTGTATCTGCTTTATTTTCCGAAAAAAAAAAAAAAAACAAAACAAAACAAAAATACTTGTTTTCCTACCTTTCTATGCAAGTATAGTCCAGGTTTCAGGTTAGTGCTAAATTCAGGGCTGTGTTACAAGTTTCTGTGTTTGCCCATACCTTACTTGGATAGAAGGAAGTTTCTCTGATCACTGAAAGAGAGCGAGATTTGAGCAGCCTATCTGTCCCTGGAGGAGTGGTTTCAGCCCAGAAATTAGGAGTTTATTGGCCATTTTGGGCTAATTTCTATCTCTTTCCTTTCCCTGCTATAAAACCTGCATTTGCATGGTTTTTGTGCTTGTATACAGCTCAGCAGGCTCCTGCCTGGTGTCCTGCAGAGTTCTATAGCAGCAGAGAGACAAAAGAGGGACTTTGAAGTGATTAAGTATCATTTTTCTGCATTTTCTTGCTGACTTTAGCTAATTCTGCCTAAAACACCAATTTTCTAGATTTTCTGTGATTTAAAAAGCTTGTTTCAGCTACATATTGTACTTATTTTACTACCTGCACTTTAACAAAGTTGTTTTTGTGTTTAAATTATGTTTTTAACAGTTGTAGGCTACACATTCAAGTGTGATAGCCATTTCTGTGCATTTAAAGTGTTTTTTTTATTATATTTGCTTTATTTTCTGAAAAAAAAAAACAAAAAAAAAATACTTGTTTTCCCGCCTTTTTAAGCAAGTATAGTCCAGTTTTCAGGTCAGTGCTAAATTCAGGGCTGTGTTACAAGTTTCTGTGTTTGCCCATACCTTACTTGGATAGAAGGAAGTTTCTCTGATCACTGAGAGAGAGGGAGATTTGAGCAGTCTATCTGTCCCTGGAGGAGTGGTTTCAGCCTAGAAATTAGTAGTTTATTGGCCATTTTGAGCTAATTTTTATCTCTTTCATTTCCCTGCTCTAAAACCCACATTTGCAAGGTTTTTGTGCTTGTATACAGCTCAAAAAGCTCCTGTCTGGTACCCAGGAGAGTTCTGCAGCATCAGAGAGACAAAAGAGAGACTTTGGAGTGATTAAGTATCATTGTTCTGCATTTTCTTGCTGACTTTAGCTAATTCTGCCTAAAACACCAATTTTCTAGATTTTCTGTGATTTAAAAAGCTTGTTTCAGCTACATATTGTACTTATTTTACTACCTGCACTTTAACAAAGTTGTTTTTGTGTTTAAATTATGTTTTTAACAGTTGTAGGCTACACATTCAAGTGTGATAGCCATTTCTGTGCATTTAAAGTGTTTTTTGATTGTATCTGCTTTATTTTCTCAAAAACAAAACAAAAAAAATTTGTTTTCTGGCCTTTCTAAGCTAGTATAGTCCATTTTTTTCAGGTTAGTGCTCAATTCAGGGCTGTGTTACAAGTTTCTGTGTTTGCCCATACCTTACTTAGATAGAAGGAAGTTTCTCTGTTCACTGTGAGAGAGGGAACTTTGAGCAGCCTATCCGTCCCTGGAGGAGTGATTTCAGCCCCGAAATTAGGGGTTTATTGGCCAATTGGGCTAATTTCTCTGTTTCATTTCCCTGCTATAAAACCCACTTTTGCAAGGTTTTTGTGCTTGTATACAGCTCAGCAAGCTCCTGCCTGGTGCCCTGCAGAGTTCTACAGCAGCAGAGAGACAAAAGAGAGACTTTGAAGTGATTAAGTATCATGTTTCTGCATTTTCTTGCTGACTTTAGCTAATTCCACCTAAAATGCTGATTTTCTAGATTTTCTGTGATTTAAAAAACTTGTTTCAGATAGATATTGTACTTATTTTACTGCCTGCACTTTAATAAAGTTGTTTTTGTGATTAAATTACATGTTTAACTGTTGTAGGCTACACACTCATGTGATAGCCATTTCTGTGCATTAAAAGTGTTTTTTGATTGTATTCTGAAAAAGCAAAAAAAAAAAAAAAAATACTTGTTTTTCCACCTTTCTATGCTAGTATAGTCCAGTTTTCAGGTTAGTGCTGAATTCAGGGCTGTGTTACAAGTTCTGTGTTGCCCATACCTTACTTGGATAGAAGGAAGTTTCTCTGTTCACTGTGAGAGAGGGAGCTTTGAGCAGCCTATTTGTACCTGGAGGAGTGGTTTCAGCCCAGAAATTGGTAGTTTATTGGCCATTTTGGGCTAATTTCCCTGCTATAAAACCCACATTTGCAATTTTTTTGTGCTTATATACAGCTCAGCAAGCTCCTGCCTGGTGCCCTGCAGAGTTCTACAGCAGCAGAGAGACAAAAGAGGGACTTTTAAATTATGTTTTTATCTGTTGTAGACTACACATTCAAGCGTGATTGCTATTTCTGTGCATTTAAAGTGTTTTTTGATTGTATCTGCTTTATTTTCTGAAAAAAAAAATACTTATTTTCCCGCCTTTCTAAGCTAGTATAATCCAGTTTTCAGGTTAGTGCTGAATTCAGTGCTTTGTTACAAGTTTCTGTGTTTGCTCATACCTTACTGGATAGAAGGAAGTTTCTCCCTTCATTGTGAGAGAGGGTGCTTTGAGGAGCCTATCTGTCCCTGGAGGAGTGGTTTCAGCCCAGAAATTAGTAGTTTATTGGCTATTTTGGGCTAATTTCTCTATCTTTCATTTCCCTGCTGTAAAACCTGCATTTGCAAGGTTTTTGTGCTTGTATACAGCTCAGCAAGCTCCTGCCTGGGGCCTTGCAGAGTTCTATAGCAGCAGAGAGACAAAAGAGAGAATTTGGAGTGATTAAGTATCATTTATCTGCATTTTCTTGCTGACTTTAGCTAATTCTGACTAAAATGCCAATTTTCTATAGGTTCTGTTATTTAAAAAGCTTGTTTCAGCTACATATTGTACTTATTTTACTGCCTGCACTTTAACAAAGTCATTTTGTGATTAAATTACCTGTTTAACTGTTGTAGGCTGCACACTCAAGTATGATAGCCATTTATGTGCATTTAAAGTGTTTTTTTTATTGTATCTGCTTTATTTTCTGAAAAAAGCAAATACACAAAAAATACTTGTTTTCCCGCCTTTCTAAGCTAGTATAGTCCAGTTTTCAGGTTAGTGCTGAATTCAGGGCTGTGTTACAAGTTTCTGTGTTTGCCCATACCTTACTTGAATAGAAGGAAGTTGCTCTCTTCAATGTGAGAGAGGGTGCTTTGAGCAGCTTATCTGTCCCTGGAGGAGTGGTTTCAGCCCAGAAATTAGTAGTTTATTGGCCATTTTGGGATAATTTCTCTATCTTTGATTTCCATGCTATAAAACCCGTGTTTGCAAGGTTTTTGTGCTTGTATGCAGCTCAGCAAGCTCCTGCCTGGTGCCCTGCAGAGTTCTACAGCAGCAGAGAGACAAAGGAGAGACTTTGGAGTGATTAAGTATCATTTTTCTGCATTTTCTTGCTGCCTTTAGCTAATTCCGCCTGAAACTCCAATTTTCTAGATTTTCTGTGATTTAAAAATCGTGTTTCAGCTACATATTGCACATAATTTACAGCCTGCACTTTAAAAAAGTCATTTTTGTGTTTAAATTACTTGTTTAACTGTTGTAGGCTACACACTCAAGTGTGATAGCCATTTCTGTGCATTTAAAGTGTTTTTTTTATTGTATCTGCTTTATTTTCTGAAAAAAACAAAAACACTCCTCAGTATGGTGGAAAATGATACATGTGCAGTAACAGAAACCTGATTTAAGGTTCCAAAGAGCACCCCAGCACTACCAGGCTACAACTCATACCATACATTTCAGCCAGAAAACTCAGACCAGAATACAAATAGCAGGGGGGTATCCATATTCATCAACGATACCCACAACTCCAGGTTAGTGCCACAGCACGATGCTTCAAAGATCATCCACGTGCAACTAACAATGGGCAAAACTGCTATTCAAATTATAGCTTGCTACAGATCACCCATCATGTTCCAGTACCCCCACTCCGGATTCCTGGAAACACTGGGAAATATAAAGGTCCTACCAAACACCCTGATATTGGCTGATTTCACTTACTCAAACATTAACTGGGAGAACTACTCAAGTACAAACTCCCTTGCCCAACATTTCCTAGAATTTATAAATTCAAATGCCCTGGATCAACTGGTCAACACCTCCACCAGAGGTGACAACATATTGGACCTCGTCTTCACCAACATGGGTGACTGGTGTTCCACACCGGTGGTCAACCCCTCGCTGGTTAGATCTGACTATAAACTAATCACTCTGGGTATCCACATTCCGCCACCACCCCCTGTCAAAGAAACCACCGTGAAAAACTTTTCACAGAGGTGAGAAATTTTAAAGACCCCATGCTAAAGGATAAT
The DNA here is from genome assembly GCF_019279795.1 of Protopterus annectens. Classification (NCBI taxonomy): domain Eukaryota; kingdom Metazoa; phylum Chordata; order Ceratodontiformes; family Protopteridae; genus Protopterus; species Protopterus annectens. Next base: position 49,808,876 of record NC_056726.1, read on the forward strand.
GCTGTCCAAGCTGCAAAATCCTTTACTAATGCACTCTATGGGCACCTACAAGAATGCATGGATCGTGCTATCCCAAACAAAACCAAGGCTCACTCCTCCAAGAAAAGGAAACCAGTCTGGTGGACCCCTGCCATAAACAACCTATACAATAGAAGGAGGAAACTAGTATAGAAAAGAGTAAAATCCCAAGAAGGGATGACATCCCTGATCAATATCAACAAGAAACTACAATCCCTCATAAAATCATCCAAGGCTAACTTCGAAAGAAAAATTGCCATGGACTCCAAAGATAGCCACAAGGCATTCTTTAGCTATGTCAAGAATCTAAGTGGCAATTCTCAGATCTGCTCGGAGTTAGTGCAGAATGGCACAAAATACACAGAACCAAATGATATAGCCAACATCCTGGCAGAAAGGTTCAGTGAAAACTTCACCCCCCTCTCACCATCAAGAGGGCCCATAACTATAGCAGAAGAATGTAGTGCCCATGAAATCACAGACACTCAGGTTAAAACAGCCTTCTCCAAAGCCAAAAACACAGCATCAATGGGACTGGATGGTGTCTCAGGCTGTCTCCTACACGAGCTCAAAGATGAACTAACCCCTCACCTAAACACACTGTTTAAACTCAGCCTCTCCACAGGCTATGTGCCCACAGAGTGGCGCACAGCAACGGTTATTCCACTCCACAAAGGTGGAGCCACAATGGACCCTGGGAATTATCGCCCTATAATCTGACTAGCTTGGTCTGCAAAGCTATGGAGTGCATCATCATGGATCTCATTAAAAGAGACATTGGGAACTTCCAATCACTGGACCCTACCCAGTTCAGCTTTGTTAAGGGCAGATCATGCCTCCTAAACCTGGTGGACTTCTTTGAGACAGTTACGAAGGCTATAGACAAGGGAAAGATCATCCACACAGCCTACCTAGACCTCACAAAGGCCTTCGACACCCTTCCCCACTCAGGTATTATAGACAAGCTCACCAGCCTGAACATAAAGCCCTACATCACGAGATGGGTTACCAACTGGCTCATGGACAGAACCCACATGGTAAGAGTTGCAAGAGCTAGGTCTGACTCTAAACCGGTTACAAGTGACATTCACCAGGGCTCAGTCCTAGGACCCCTCACAAAGGCCTTCGACACCATTCCCCACTCAGGTATTATAGACAAGCTCACCAGCCTGAACATAAAGCCGTACATCACGAGATGGGTTACCAACTGGCTCATGGACAGAACCCACATGGTAAGAGTTGCAAGAGCTATGTCTGACTCTAAACCGGTTACAAGTGACATTCACCAGGGCTCAGTCCTAGGACCCCTCCTGTTCGGCGTATACTTCTCAGAGGTACAGGCAAGCACAGAAGGACTATAGCTGACCAAGTTCGCAGACGACTGCAAACTAGGGGCTATACTTGACTCTCCAGCTGACACAGACCATCCTCCAAAAGGGTCTCACTGAGACAGATACCTGGTGTCAAAACCATGGCCTCAAGCTAAATGCCAAAAAGTGCATATTCATCCCCTTTGGAAAAAACAAAGTATCCACAAACTACTACATAGGTGGTAGCCCCCTAAATATGGAAGACGTAATAAGGGATCTGGGGACCCAAGTAGATAGTAACCTCTCCTTTGATAATCACATTGCCAAAGTGGTTAGAAAATCCTTCTATGTGGCCCACCTAATCACAAAAAGCTTTGTATCCAGATCGAAAGAGGTCATTGGGCCCCTCTACACATCACTCATCAGACCCATCATAAAGTACAATGCCCCTTTTGGGATGTACCTTACAAGACACTTGCAACAACTGGAAAGACCACAGAAGTACCTCACCAAGAGCATCACTGGCCTCAAGCAGATGCCCTATGCAGCTCGACTGAAGAAACTCCTGCTGTACTTGCTTGCATACCCCTACTCAGAGGTGATCTCTCCCTGACATACAAGGCCATGTCCAATCCAGAATTGATGGACATGCTCCACTTAAAAAAAAAACATATCCTCTCGGGCCACACACTCCAGGGATCTAAGCCTCACCACAACAATAAATAGGACATGCTGGAGGGATAGATTCCTGTCCCAGAGATGTACCATGCTCTGGAACAAGATTCCAATGTACATTAAGCAGAGCTCCTCGCTAACCCTCTTCAAGATAAACCTTGACGAGTGGATGGGAAACAGAAAATTTACCCCAGGGATCACTTCAATGGCTCTGCTGGACAGAGCAACAGGGAACTAATCTAAGGGGATGGCGAAAGTCAACACATTCTGGCTAGGCTTATGAATGCCTTCGGGCAGATAGCCTAGTACCTACCTATGAACCTATGAACCTATAGGTATGGAAGTCCTCCAGTTCCTTGAAACTTTGCCTCACCAATTCTCATACATATGAACAAGAATCAAATATCTTCAGGAGGCCAACAGAAATAATTAGCTGTCTTTGACTGAATAGTGAAATAAATAGGTCAGTTAAGGCCACATGTCATGTCGTGTCATTTACAGCTTATATATACATTTTAGACAGTTAAATAGCTGTTTAACTGATTCTCCCAGCCTTCCCATCTCTATGCCTGCTGAGTCTAGCAAACATTTTTTTTTAAATAGAGACAATCAATATCTGGAAATGAGGGGGGTTTCTGCAAGGAAATGCTGTGTAGGAGAAATAAACCAATGAAAGAAGCAGAAAATGAAAGTAGGACAGGGGGAGTAAGGATGCCATAAGTTATTATGCACATATCACTAAATGCAGTGTTACAGGAAGAACTGAGGTTGTGGTGTCCTCCTTGCACTGTGAGGAGGATTGGGGGACATTTTTGTGTCCTGAAAATACTGTTAAATGTAATACAAATATTTTGCACTGTTTCATTCAAACTGGAATTCATATGGGTATCCCTCAAAGAGGTGCCAAAGACATAAAGTGAGAAATTTAAGACTTTTTATGTCATGTAGGAAGTAGATAATTCCTGCCACCAGAAGGGGCACCAGGCATTATTGCTACCCATACTATGCGCACCATTTGACCCTTCTGGCATTAGTGTTCCCAAAGCAAAGATAGCAAGTTGCTGAAATGAAAAGGAAGACAACTCATGAGATTTTCTGGAACAGCAAGCAGTTTCAGAAAAGGCTAAAGTACTGTTATTTTATTATTAATATTTGTATTTTAATAATTATTTTAACAACACCAACAACAGTAATAATAATAATTATCAGAGTAAATATACATGTAAATACATAGCTAGTTAGTATGCACAGAAATAGTCGATAATTTATTACCACAATAATATAGCATATCTGCAGACATTGATTGGTATCGAGTCTAAAACTGAAAGAACATTTTCAAGAGGTAGCTACTTGTACTTGATTTCATGATGCTGGATAATTTCCATGGCAGATTCACTTTCTTGTATTATTGTATTATTCCATACTAAGAACTGTGTAGTGGAAATGCTTATAAATATTGTATAAATCTTCTCCTGTTTGTACATTTTCTGCAAGTTGCTGCTTATGTTATTATAATTTCTTATGCAAAGCTAATTTAAACTGCTTGGTTGCTTCTTATTCTGTTTGTTGAGTTGCTGCTCTTGAGTCTGGGTCATGGCTAAAAAGGGTCATCTAACACTCCAATTACCTGGTTGACTCATTACAATAAGTTAATCACCTATATTAGAACAGCAGGGTACAGCATACATACATAGTTTAACCCCAACCCTTCAAAACAGCTGTGTCACAGTAAGATATGCATAATTTATTACATTTGACATTTTATATGTGGACTTTTTCAAACATTTGAACAGAGACATCCATCACACTGGTAGCTTTCAACTCTGTATAAAAGAGATGACACAGCAATGCATATATATTTTACTTCTTTAGACAGTTTTTCTATTAACTGTCTCAAAGTTTTAAGGGAGGTCGGCCACTTTTTATTGCACTCATAGTTGTTTTTCTTTTACTTTCTTACTGGCCATTTCGATTTAGATTCTGTTTAAGCACTATTTTGAGATGTAAGATTTCTTCTTCCATTTATTGTGAAAGATAATCAAAGTTTAATCATTGGACTTTTTGATTTGTTTTCTGGCATAAAAGTGAGATATGCCATCCAATTTATTTTACTGAAATCGATGCATTTTTTGTGTATTTTTAATGCGGCTTTACACAATGATAAGTATATGTCAATTAGGATGTGTAGAAATAAACAGCAGCTTATAACTATGGTAGAACTGCACAGTGGTTGAAAGACTAATTTGAATTGTGTCTTTATTAAAGAAATTCAGACGCTGTCTGGGTGTTCTCGGGAAAAAGTAATCATAAAATTTCTAAATACTAGGAAAAATTCACATACATTCAGAGCTGGTGCTTTTCAGCTAGCAGAAAGCTGCTGTCTATGGAGATTTTGGGCAAATATTCATATATGATGATTTTGTTTTACATGCATAGTTCAGCCAGCGTCCTGCTGGAAAGCATATCAACATTTTTGAATGAATATATGGTAGTTAACGCTTATCCTGTAAGTATATTTTTATTCCTTATTGTCTGTTCTTCTGCCACTGTGTGCAATACTTCATTTGTGTCTCCGGGAGGATAGAATGTGTTTTTCTGGTTTTTGGTACCTTACTACTGAATTGTTTAATCCATGTAAAATACTGTTTGCTGTATTTTTTTTTTTGCTGTTCATATATAGATATCGATATAGTTATAGATATAGATGTCAATAGCAATATCAATATAGATACATATATATTAGCACGTGTGTGTGTGTGTGTGTGTGTGTGTGTGTGTGTGTGTGTGTGTGTGTGTGTGTGTGTGTGTGTGTGTGTGTGTGTGTAAATATTTACCATAATCTGTACAGTTTTTTTCTAAGATACCAAATCAATTTTAACACTACAAGCATATTACCTGATTTCACATTTCCGTAACATCAACATTATTTAGTGTAAGTAGATAATCTTATCTTACATCATTTAATCTGTTCTGAGATTAAACAATGCTGCAGTAAATCTGCTTGTTGTTGTACTTCCCTAGTTAAGAACTGTATGTGTGTGTGTATATGCCCCAACTCTGGTATAAAGATATGAAGCCTTGACTTGGACTGAAACAACCTGAAAGCAGTTAGCAGCATAGGTGAGGGAAGATGCGACTGAGTGACAGATGCCATTCAACCTACTCTGGGGAAGGAAGGCTGTCCAGTTCACTACAACACTGGCATCTCAATGACAGAAAGTCACATGGTATGTAGCAGATGACATGCAGCGTGTAGTCAGTACTGTCAAGTCATGTTTGCATGACAGCCTTCAGGTGGAATGTGCAGAAATGTGTACACACACACACACACACACACACACACACACACACAGTGTGGAAGGCATACAGATCTTTACATCTGCAAGAGCACACAACAGCCATAGAAGGGAAGGACTAGGTTAACAAAACAAAAAAAAAAGAAAACTATGTTGCAAGGACTTATCCACCAAAATCGTTATGAAATACATACAAAGTCCACTAAGAAAATATCAAATAAATTTAATAACAATATTCACATTTATTTGGTATTTTTGAGTGGACTGTATGGTAACTGTTTTGGTGGATAAATCCATGCAGTGTGATTTTCTTTGGGCTCTCGGTTCAGTTACATACTATGGTCTAAGCTGGTTCTTTTGTGGTTTAAAAAAATAGGTGATGATCTTCTGTGAGGGACTCAGTCCCCAGTAGGGAACAAATGGCATTACTAATTGTGGAAGAGTTGATGGTAGGCAGTCAGTGGGAGATAAAAAGATAAAAGATAAAACAGAACCGTATGCACACACTAGTGTTCTTTACCTCTTCAGAATAACATTGACTACAGTTTATTGCATTAGACATTTTATCTCTGATGTATTTCAAACTTTTAAGTTGATTACTTTCGCGGGTGTCTCTTTTTTAGGTGGCTTGCTTTTCTTACTGGCAAATTCTATTTTAATTTCTATTTTCATTCAAGATGACTTTCAAATACAAACTTGCTTCCTCCAGTTCCTGCCAGCCAGTCAAGGAGGTTAAACCAGTTGCCACCTTGCCCATTCTTGTGACATTAAAGTGATGAATATAACATTTTTATTTAAAAAAATGGTGTATTTTCATTTAGAAGTTCTGATTCTGTTTTATAAATGTAAATATAAATATAAAGCTACTTAACATGCATACCAATGAAAAATAATTGTTTCAATAAGTCTACTACAATCCAGAATGTTTGAGTCATCTGATTGCTGTCTTATTTAATAAAATGCATAACATGATATGGGACTTATTCAAGGAGGTGCAACATATAATTTTACAGTATTTTAGTATTTAACACGTTTTTTTTTTTTTTTTTTTTTGCTGAAACTTAAGCATTTACAACTCCTGCTCCAGTATTCCCTGGATCTCAACAAATTTAAAGGAACAGTTCTGTTTCCCTGCAGTTATACCAGTCTAAAGTATTGATGACAAACAGGCAGATTACTCTGCTAAAAATAATAAAAAAAAATGCCCTCATGACTTGCATTAAAGGCACAAAGGACTACCAGTTTGTTACTATAATACTGGCAGCATCTGAAACAGGTACCTGCAGTTACATTTCTGTACATCAAGCAATTATCTGCTCAAACCAGTCATCTGCTCCAACCAGCCATTACCTCACTTTGTCAACCGTTACACAGTTATTGCCCCAGTAAAATAACGGATTGCAGCGTTTTATTGCTTAATGTCAGGCTTATTCCCAAAGATGCTACCTATAATAAAAGTAACACTGATCTGACCTGTCTGGAGTGCATACCGATGTCCATCTTAAACTTCCTAAAGCAGTTACTGACTGTCCACTCATGGTGTATCTACCATTTGTTCAGTAACCATAGTATCATTTCTTTCTACTTCTCTTTCAACATAAATTATATGCCAGGTATTATATCTACTTTTAGTCCCTTCAAACACAATCAGGAAATTTCCTTTTTTGACCGATCTTGCTCTTACTCCTCTGTGATGGAGTAATCATTCTGCAACCACTGCAGAAAAATACACTCTTCTTCAGCAAAACAGAGTAAATATAATACAAGCTCTTGGCTTAATACAGATGTGAAAAAGACATATAAAATAAAAAGTCCTGAAGAAAAAAAAATATTTAAATGTCACTCCAGCTGGCCTCTTTTCTGCAACATGAAGAACCGATGCAAAAAAATGCCAAGCAATAGTAAACAACCTAAAATCCTGGTAAAACTGACTCCAAACCTGTTTCTCAGATGGCTGTATAAAGGGATAGATATCTAACTATGACCTCGGCTACCCAGGTTCCATTAGTGGCTTGGAAAGATTTGCAGGAAAAGGATGAGCTGCCCATCCTGCAGATGTACCTGAACCTTAGCCATCACTCCAGACACGATTCTTGCTATTGGCAAGGAAAAGAGTCATACAGGCAGGGGCAATTCAGATAAGATGAGGTGATGGCCACCCAAGTGAGTACTGGTAAGTCCTGATGACCTCATGCATGAGGACACAGCATAAACTGTTGGAGAGACATTGGTTGTGCTTGCAAAGATCGAGGAGCCCACATCGCCATCCAGGAGAAGGGGATAGAATAATATATACTAAATGCCAGCAAGATCTCCAAACTCCCTGAAGTTTGTCTGGATGATGGGCCCTCTAGATGATACTCACCCTAAAGGATCTGTGGGAGAAAAATATCCTCAGGTCTGATGTGATGAGGCTGGAAGGTTGGAAGAAATAAGGAGAAAAAACACCTTGAAAAAATAAATTAATGTTGTTGTTGTCTTTTGGCTTTTCCTTGTTAGAGGTCGCCACAGGGGAACTCCGGTCCACTAATGATTGACAGTAGATTTTCACAAACGCCGAGGTGCCAGCTCGATGTCCAACCTTCAACAAAGGCACGCCCATTTACGCATGTCTTTCAAATGCCCACCTAACTGTGGGGAGGATATGCAGACTCCACACAGAAGGCACTCACTGCACACCAGTCGAGAATCAAACGGGAGAACCTAAACAACCGTAAAAGATTTTGGAAAGAAATTAATAATCTACAATGAATTATTAAAGCACACTAACTGCTAAGACTGAGCACACTGTCCTGTACATCTCTGGTTCTTTAACTTAATCATATGAAAGTATTTTGGACATCAGTTTAAACTCCCAAGTCTCTGCTCAAAAGACATTCCTGTTAATAGAATTAATCAACTTAAACATTATACTATGGACTTTACTCCTTTATTTGTCTTCCATAACTTATCTATTCAAGAAATAATCAGATGGCTTAGAAAATGATCTAGCTGTGCAGCAACTATATCACACTGCCTAAATACATACTTCAAAAAAACTGTGATACTTTCATAAACTGTGATACTTTTATTGTAAAGCCTATAAAACACACTATCAATTTATCATTATACATCAGCCCACTGGCACAGAGGGATAAATATCTGACTATGGAGTAGGTGACCTGAGTTTGATTAGCAACTTGGACATCTGACATAGCTGGCAGGAGGGACCATACTGATGTGAGTGGATTATTCATTGAGCCCTGGTAGAGCACGTGCCTTGAAATGATTACAGGACTAGGCATCAGTCATTGGTGAGAAGGTCTAGCTGCCCTAGAATCCAGAAAGGACACATCCTCAGTGGCCACACCTCATGCTCAACATGAGTGAAATCCAGGATATTAGCATTGCACTGCAGCCTCCAAGGATAAGAGTAGCAAGGAGCTAGCACAGAGAAATGATATCAGTGACTATTGGGGAACTTCAACAGTCCTTCCAGTCTCTAATCAAGGGAACTCTTGGCTACTTTTCTCATACAATTCTATTTCTCTTCTATGTGCATCCGAAATTGGTGTCACAGTTGAACTCATCACATTCCTTACTTTATCTGCCCTCCTTAATTTCCAAACATGTTTTTCAGGGAGGGGCAAAGTAAATGCCATCTTTTGCCTCACAAACATAAATCGTATCACCATTGCTGCTGATACTATTGTTATATGATGGAAGACATTTAACTGTGCATCATAGATAAGAAGATGGTCAATGTAGACATAGAAGACTGTTTGGCCAGTAATTAATGCAAAAGAGAGGGCATGCAAAACACACAAGAGCATGCCAAGCAGATGATACGACCCAGTAGAAGGAGATAAATGGAAGAACATCAAATAGATTGTGGAGAACAAAAGTATAAGCTGATGGGAAGTTGGCAGAGATGATCAAAAATGTAAAAAAAATGCTTTTTAAGTATATCGCTGGAAGGCATAAAGCGGGGATAAGCCTGGCCAGGCGAGGAATATAAATAGGAGGGAGGAGGTGGAATTTAAGGAATTAGTAGAGGAATTGAATGAATATATATGAAGGAAAGGGATGTCAGAGTGATATCCTTGGAGATGACTAGGACAAAGTGGAAAATATGGGATAAACACCAGCAGGCAGTAGGAAGAAACATAAGAGACAGAGACGGCTAAACTAAGGGAGGATAAAGCTCACAGATGGCATGGTTGTTTCTCCAAAGACATCTGATCAGTGTGCTAGCAGATGTAATGGCAATCATCTTCAGCAGATCTGTAGGCAGCATTGATGATGCCTGAGGATGGGAAGGCAGCAACAGTAGGACCTTCTGATAAAGAAGTAGAAGGTAAACATTCAAAGAAGCAGATGGCCTAATAGCAGTATTTGTAGAAAGACATGGGAAAGTCTTTAAGGGAAGACTAGTTGCTTTTCAATCATACAATACATTCCTGGATAACAACCAAGGTTCATGACAAGAAGGATCTGTCAGCTGAACATAATTCTGTTTAAGGAGTGAGTTACAAAAGTCCTTGGCAGTAGAGTAATGGCAGACATTATTTACATGGACTTCAGCAAGCTATCTAAAGTGGTCCAACATAAGTGTTGCCATGAAAGTAGACATGATTTGGCATAATGGTTAAGGCCGTCACCACAAAGACACAAAGTACATGGTTTGATTCTGACCTTGGCTTATTTGCTAGACTTACAATAGCCCTTCAGGGCAGTTAACCTAGTAGTCACCTGTGAGCCTATTATAGGTGGTACTGAAAATTAGGAAAATATATTGCAGCAGGGTTGGAGGATTGAACACAAAATGGTGTTATAAAAGGTCCATTGTCAAGCATAAGGAAAATGACTAGTACACTTATACATGAACTAAACTGGTCCTAAGCCCAATAAATTTAAATGTAGTTCATGGTCATGATGTGCAAAATCAAGATTCTCTATAGCAATGTCTCCTTTCAATGAAGGTTCTACAAAAGTATGACGCTGGGTGACATGTGGATCAACCATCCCTTCTCTTCATATATGAGGCAAAATCACTGCAACACTTTAGTTTCAGTAAACTGCATAGAACATTAGGTTCATTTTCAAAGTAACTGGACTTCTCTTTACCAGGCTTCCAGGACATATCGTGTTACCATGTTTGCTACATACATATCTGAGAAAATAAAAAGTTAATTGTCCTCTTTGTGGATGGCACAGGAAAGGTGCATGAGAGAAGAACTAAAGGATGATTCCGAGAAAAGGCTCGGAAAGGATGTCCAAATGTACAGAAATATGGCAAATGGAAGAACTAAAGGATGATTCCAAGAAAAGGCTCAGAAAGGATGTCCAAATGTACAGAAATATGGCAGATGAAAGAACTAAAGGATGATTCCAAGAAAAGGCTCGGAAAGGATGTCCAAATGTACAGAAATATGGCAGATGGAAGAACTAAAGGATGTTTCCAAGAAAAGGCTCGGAAAGGATGTCCAAATGTACAGAAAGATAGCAGATGGAAGAACTAAAGGATGATTCCAAGCAAAGGCTCGGAAAGGATGTTCAAATGTACAGAAAGATGGCAGATGGAAGAACTAAAGGATGTTTCCAAGAAAAGGCTTGGAAAGGATGTCCAAATGTACAGAAATATGGCAGATGGAAGAACTAAAGGATGTTTCCAAGAAAAGGCTCGGAAAGGATGTCCAAATGTACAGAAAGATGGCAGATGGAAGAACTAAAGGATGATTCCAAACAAAGGCTCGGAAAGGATATTCAAATGTACAGAAAGATGGCAGATGGAAGAACTAAAGGATGATTCCAAGAAAAGGCTCGGAAAGGATGTCCAAATGTACAGAAATATGGCAGATGGAAGAACTAAAGGATGTTTCCAAGAAAAGGCACGGAAAGGATGTCCAAATGTACAGAAAGATGGCAGATGGAAGAACTAAAGGATGTTTCCAAGAAAAGGCTCGGAAAGGATGTCCAAATGTACAGAAAGATGGCAGATGAAATTCAGTTTACACATCCAAAATTCAACACTTAGGCCATATCAACATTGTTGCTGTGTATCAGTGGAGGCGACAGAACTGATGATGAAAAACACAAAAAGATCTGTGTATGTTTTTCCTACTGGGCACAGACTGCTGAGGGCCATGGCAGCAGCAGATGGAATTCTGAGGTATTCCTTTATAGTGGCTGACTCCAGAAGCAAAGACATAATGTTCCCTCTCTACTAGGTGCTGTAAGGCCACACCTTTAATACAGTATGAAGTTCTGGATGCTATACAGAGAGAGGTACTTCACTCTTCTGAAATGGTTCTAGAAGAATGGCAAGTGTGAATGAGAATGAATAGGATGACTAGACATTGTTTTTTTTTTTACCATGAATCTGGAGAGCTGGGTTAAAGTAATATGGGATGCACAATATCATTTTGGGAAGAAATGAAGGGGTCACCTTGGAAGACAAGGAAGCGGATATAATGGAGATACAGGAAGCAGCTTGAAATAACCAACTATATACTGGATCTGTTAGAGTACTTGCTCACTGATGGGCTGTGGACTTATAGAATTGTCTATGAAAATGACTGGTCAACAGTCTCCATGGAGATATTCAAAATAACATAAGACAGATGGAGAAAGGTGAAGAGAGTAAATGTTGACTGTTAAGAGAGCTTACAGACAGAGCAGGCTAATTGTATCAAAAGAAACTACAGTTATATGAGTAAAGGCCACCACAACATAGGGTAATATTGGTTCTGCCACCACAACATAGGGTAATATTGGTTCTGCCACCACAACATAGGGAAATATCAGTTCTGCGTATTTAGGAATGCTTCACCTCAAGACATTTAGAGCAGCAGCACACATCACATTTATAAAACCTTATAAGCTAGCTGCCAGTTTATAGGAAGGCAGATAATTATGAAATTGCTCACCAGCCTGGCTTTATCATAAGAACTGCTTGGGATTCTGTCCAAATGTAATGATTACTGCAAAGCATATTCCCCAGTGGAAGATAATAACATTGTGTAATTTTACTCACCATAACAGTTAGTCAGTAAAGAAGATACCTCATGCATCAAAGTGATTTTGTAACCACTGTCCCTATTTTAAAATTTATATCTGCAAAAACATATAATATATTACTACACTATCACAGATATTTAGTAATGGTGTGTTTACAATGTGACTGCAATTATTATATTCAGTTTATACTTAAAATAAATGCCATTAATATTTCTTAGTCAGAAAAGATAAACACGATGCCCAGTAGTGCTGAAGTTATGAAAGAGTCATGCCACTTTACGTTGGTGTGACTTCATTCTGAGTCATGCACGAGAATGTCTGACTGTTAATAAAGAATTTACACCTGCCCTTAGGTACCATTGGTGTATAGATTCCTCTACCAGTGCTGAATGCACTCAAACAATTACATTTTACTTTTAGTTCCCCCTCAAAGGTCATCAATGCAGCATTTAACAATATAGAGGTGAAGCAGAGATAAGAAATCATTGTCATTTCTCAGTTTTAGGAATCTGTGTATCACTATTTACAGAGGGTTCTTGAAATTTCAGAGACTCTCTCTGATACAGCCATGACTAGAAAAGCAGTATTCCCAGATGAGACACTATTTTGCAAAACATCTAAAGAATGTCTTATGTATGTAGCAATCAAAGTCTCTTTGGTCTCACAGTCAGAGAGGGTTCACAGTCTGTTTTTACCACCTTACTTTACATGAATAACTGAGAATAATGTACATCAGAGAAAGTTGTTTACAGCTGTAGCTGTTATACAAGAAACAGTGTTTCAGCAGTTAGTGCTCAGTGAAGAAGAATTTAGATTTTGCTTGAATTAACTACACAACTGCCAGTAAAAATGTTACAGATAATGTCCATCCTACTAATCCTCCCTCTAGTATCTCATTTTTTCCTAAGAGGCAGCTGTAATTGCAAACAGGTGAAAAACCAATGAACTGTAGACATGAAAGAAATGAACTGGATGCCAAAGAAATAATAAATGTGAATTTATTGAGCGCTTTCGTCACAAATACGTATGATTTCTTCAGAATGAAAATCAGAATCACACGCTTCATTTTATATTAAAATCAGTTACCAAATTACAATACATAATTAATATACATATGTAATTTTAAAGATACAGGCTCCCTTGTGGTTGTATTCAAAAGAAAACAATATAAAAACGGCCATTTAATGAACCCAAATCCTGATATAAGTTACAAAACTAATCAATAAAAGAATATTTCCTATGAGTGTAAGGTATAATAAAATACAAAATAAATACGTAAGAACAGTAAAACAATATATGTAATAATATTTGTAATAATATCAACAAAAGTAGCAACACTGTCCACCTGAAAAAAAGAAAATCAGCTGATTTTAGCAGCTTATAATGTATGACCAAAATAATGGCCGGTATTCATATTCATTTATGCAAATGCACTTAGGCTATCCAAGATGTTCATGGATGAGTGTAGCTGAGCTGTGATTAATAGAGGCCATTTATGCAAATGTGTGATGACTTCAAATGTGCCTATGCAAATGTGTGAATAAGGAGATAGAAATAAGGAATTTGTAAATCTTCATATGCTAATGAATTATGTTGTACACCATTTATGATCCCCAATCAAATTTTCCCGCTTTTCCATGCTGGTCTCAGAAGTGCAATATAAAGAGAAGTCTTGCCGGGTCAACTGGAGCTGCAATCAGCAAAAATGCTTTGCTATTTCCAGTGTCTGAGTTGCTTGTCTTGGCTGAGACAAAACCGTTTGTACCCAGCAGCATTTGCTGGCCAAGAAGGCAAATATATAAGCAAAGGATAACTCATTATAACTTTGAAAATCAGGAAATTCTTAATAGGTTAAAAGTGGACAGGGACATTATAAGGGTCCTAGTGGGTATGTTTGACCCCATTTGGACACTAGAATACTGTGTGGACTTCCTATCTCTGTGGACACCTAGGTATGCATAGTTCTCACTATACTTGCTACAGGGACCTTCCACAGATGGACTGGGGACATGCCATGGATCTCACAAGCTTTTGTCTTGAGGATACTATAGCAGTTCCTGGATATACTGTTGTAACTTATGGATCAGTATATCAATTTCCTGCTGTCAACTCAGGACCAAGCCAGGGCTATGCATCCCTTATATGGGCTGGCTCATTTCCTTGAGGTACTTGGTGTGATAGATTGCCCCCATGTTGCAATTAGGGCCCTTTCTGGTCTACAGAGGGAGCGGTACCACAGTAGAAAGGGCTGCCAATCCATCCACTGTCAGGTAGTGTGTGATTCATGGCAGTGCATTAACAATATAGCCACTCAGCATCCTTTCAGGGTAAATAATTCCCATATCTGGCACATAGCTACCACCTCTTCCTGCATGGTATGATGCCCAGTGGTCATCTTGTTGGTAAGTGGAAAATATATATTTTTTATGTTGTATTTAAGTAGTTATTCATGTTAAAATATATTGCTGCATGTTAAATATTTTTTGGTTGATTTGTACTTAACCCTTCTTCTCTTTTTCAGGTAATGCTGGATATCCACTGGATCTATGGCTTATGACACCTTTGAAAAATACAAGTGGAGCTGCAGAGCAGACATATAACACATTCATTTCCCAGACCCATATTGTCATGAAGAGGGTCTTTGGCCTCCTGAAGAGCCATTTCAGGTGCCTGGATGAGTCTGGGGGTGCCCTTCAGCGTGACCCCAGCTACTGCATGCAGGATTTTTATCACATGTTGTATTCTGAATAATATGATCATGTTGGTGGTGGTGGCGATGGTGAAGTGATCCCATGCTGTCTCTGCAGCTCCTAGTCCCACTATAACTAATAATGATCAGCTGGTGACAGTAGTAAGGGACTCCATGCAGCAGGCTCATGGTTGGCTTCTGGCTCCACAGGTAAAGAGACAGCATCTAGTTTACAACTATGGACCTTGACATTCAGGTTAATGTTCCCTTTATTGTAAAAAAACACAGATAGTATAATTGATGCATGCAGTGATAAGCTGTAGGCTATGTTGTGTGGTGCATGGTCTGCTGTCACTCTGCATCTGACATTTCCTCTCATTTTAAAATATTGTTTTATCTTTTAGAAAATGTGATCATATTATTATTACTTAAAGTCATGCCTGAGTGCTCACTGACAACTGTTCAGTGATGTTGTAAGGCATCATATAAAAATAATTCACATTTTTGTCTCCTTTGATGAATAAGGTCTGCTGTACTGCTTACTTAAGTATACAAGTAGTGGATATCATCAACATTGAAATAGTTCATGAGTTAATGTATTGCAGATTCAATGAAAATGTTAACACTGCTTTTTTATATTATGCTATCTCTTCTTAGATTATTTTGTGGTGCTGCATATCAGATTAATTCCATGTTGTTATACACAGTCATTTCTGACTTCATAAACTTAAAAAAACTATCAACATTTGTACAGTGGGGAGGGTGAAGTGTCATCAGTGTAAGTTTACATGGCAGGATACTCATTCGAATCTGTGCTTCAGTTATATGTTTCTCCTGAAAATGTTTGTGCATTACTACTTTTATGTTGCAAGTAACAGGCACCTGTAGGAATGGTAATCCATGTAGCATTGTTTTTTTCTGCCTTTCATTGATGGTGTACATACTAGTTTTACAGGGATGAAATTCATACATTTGCAAGCTTGCTTCTCCCTACCCCCATTGCAATCAAACATACAGCTGTGTCTTTGAAGCTGATTCACAGCTGTATATTTAACTAGAATGGGAGTAGGGGATCAAATGAGCCATGGAGATCTCCTATAGATAGGCTAGGTGATGGTGTCAGTAATTTTGAAGAGGAGCTACCATGAAAGTGGTTGGTTTAAGTTATGATCTACTTGATGTTGGTGATCCTACTGACACTGATCTGACAGTGCAGCATGACTGTGATATTGACCTTGAATGTGAGGTTCTGGTAGGTGTAGATGAATGTTGACACAGCCTACTTGAAATATGTTGTGCTTGTTCAGCTTGACTGTTTACATTACTTTCCTGAGAAGCAGTCTTATTATCTTGTGATCTTCCCCCATGTGGCCAGACAGTGTGCCATCCTCTGCCTCTTGTGAGAGTGACTCCATCCTTCCTCTGATATAGCCTAACTAGTGTATGAATGTAGGCAGCCACTGATGCTTGGTGTGCCACCATACTATGCATCAGTGTTTTCAAGGCATTATCCTCATTTGTTGTCATTTTTCAAGTTGTGTTGGAAATCACCGCACATACCCTGGAGGACTCTAACCATTTCCAGCTGTCTCTCTGTGGCACTGGTCTGAACCCTAACAATGCCATGGCACATTTCCTTTTGGGAAGTCAATGCTTTATGTGTTTCCTGGAGTAGCTATAAGAAATTTCTGTGCCTATCTCCCCTTTGTAAGGATGTCAAGGTGAAGACTGATACCTCTGAACACCTGGCATCATCCGCAAAGTGTTCCTCTGGGTTTGGAAATACCAGTATAGACATGCCTAGGTTTGGAGATACTGATGCAAAGGTGCATGGGTTAGGAGATACCAGTGTAGAGGTGCATGGTTTTGGAGATACTGGTGTAGAGGTGCACAGGTTTGGAGATACTGGTGTAGAGGTGCATGTGTTTGGGTTTGGAGATACTGGTGTAGAGTTCCATGGGTTTGGAGATAGTGGTGTAGAGGTGCATGGGTGTGGAGATACTGGTGTAGATGAGCAGGGGTTTTCAGATAGTGGTGTACAGGTGCATGAGTTTGGAGATACTGGTGTAGAAGTGCAGCAGTGTTCCTCCTGTGCAAGCGTGATTGGCATGTCAGCTTGTGCTTGTCTTTGTGATGCAGTGTCACTTTCTTCAGAGTTACCAACATTTTGTGGAGTGAGAGATCCTACCATTATACTGCCTGCCCCTTTCCTCAAGCTGCCTCATAAATATAAGTATGTTATAAGCAACAGCAACAACATTAACAACACCCATTCTGCACTGATATCATCCAAATTTATTGATGTAGTTGAACTGTTTGCTTCTAATGTTGACCTTGTAAAAATTTTTGAAAATATTAATAATAATGGAATAGCATACAGTAATGTATGCTTACAAGGGGGTGGGTGGGGCACTTACCATGCCCACTGCCTTAATTTCCATTCTAAGCTGATGTACAAGGTTCACATAATAGTAATTAATTGTGATGTGTTTAATGAGATCATACCTTGTTTGCATTCAGTTCTCTTTATAAATATGTTTCCTATTTTAAACCAATCTTCATGAGCAGATGAGTGCTGCTGCTGCTTCAGACAATGGAAAGATGGAGCAGTGTCCGCACCACTTCTAATTATTCCTGTTCCATCATATTCTGTGTCATCATCATGGATGAATAGAAGGTATCCCTCATGTGGTGTTAAATGAATAAGATTCAGAGCCCCGCCACCACCACCACCACAGTTTGTTTGTTTGTGTCTTTCGGCTTTTCCCGGTTAGGGGTCACCACAGCAGAACTCCAGTCCACTAATGATTGGCAGTAGATTTTTACGTACTGGCTTGCCGGGCCTAACGCACAACCTTCAATGAAGGAACGCCCATTCACGCATGTCGCTACACAGAAGACGCTCTAACTGAGAATCGAATGGGCAACGTCTAACTTTGAGGCGACAATGCTACCACAGCACCACCACCGCAGTAATACCACCACCACCACAGTGATATGGGAAATTGCAATCTGCCTGGCCTTGCTTCTAGCACATGCTACTGTTTCACTTCCTATCTTCATGCATTATGCCAGTGCTCAATTTGTGCCACTCATGGCATTAATGTCAACAACTACTTGATTCCAGACCTTGTTCCTCTCAGCTTGTCTGGGCCCACCTTTACCAAAAAGAAGTTTCCCAGATGTCCTAATTGCTGCCATAAGGACACAATTTTCATCATGGCTGAAGTTATCCTTTCTCTTTTTTGATGTCTTATTTTCCACCATTACTACATGTGCAAAAAAAAAAAAGCGAAAAGAATCCCAGTCAGAAAGTATGACAATAAATGTAATGAGCTTTTAAAGTTCAAACACTGGCAAAGTCATCCAGGCACCCACATTAAATAAAATGTTATTTAACCCATACCACATAATTACATACTAAAAGCTCAATATAACCTCCTAAAATGGCAATATGTTACATACAGTTCATTCAGGTAATGAATGCAATCAGTTTTCTCACAAAACTTCCTTGCCCTACCCTCAGCCATTGTCATGTAACATAATAATGCCATTTTCCATTCATTATTATCACTCCAAAAACCTTAAACTCATCACACACATGCCTGTTGATATCCTTAGCACTGCAGAACTTCATTATTAAACTATTGTATTTATACCCATGTATGCACAGTCAGTCAATTGTACCATAGCAATGATCAGTTCCTGTCATCAGTAATCATTTCCACTGCTGCTGTCATGAAATCTAACTTCTAAATGACTCAAATCTGGCAATCAGTCATTGCTAACATAACATGCACATCCTGTATATAAATTCATTAAATATGACCCTTAACTCATTAATAGATATAGCTGAAATGTTTCATATTAAATTATAATCTATTTAGAAATATTTCCTTACTTTAATAAGTCTGCAGTCCCCTAATGCATTTGTCTCCTATCTTGGCTATTGGTGAATTAATATGGCAATGCTCAACTTTTTGGCATAAATTCAGGGCCATTTACATATGTTATGTGCAAATTAGGCTAATTTACATTCATCTCTATGAATGACTGCAGCATGCAAACATGTGCCGAGGTGTATCTGTGAATGTTGTTTTTTTGACGATCATGAGCATGTGGCCAAAGTAAAATGAACGCACATCAGACTAACATGGATGCACTGTTCCAAGCTTGCCATGGGAATGCATGACTGGCCCTAGACTAACCAAAATCAGAATGTGATTAATAAAAATAAATTAAACTTATGCAAATGTCAAGTTTGCAGCAATCTGAATTATAGTCCTTGCCCATCCAAGGTTATGTGTTACACCCCAGCACTTCAAAGAAATAATTTCCTAACACTTAAAAATAACATATATAATGACATTTATCCCTCACCAAAAAAAAAAAAAAACTTAAAAGAAAAATTCTGCTGTACTTTCATGAAAAGTATGTACAAAATTTAAACTTTACCAATGAGCATTAGCAATATCATTTATTAACCATATATTTCTATTTTAATCAAGTATAGAAGAGAAAGGTAACCAGGTTCCTTTAGGAAAAAAATGTATGCAACAAAGCAGTTTTGGTTAAACCAAACTTGCCAATAACATAAATAGTTGTTGTAATGCTGTGCTAGCAAACAGGGTTTGGTTAGGATGATGTCAAACCCCACAAGCATTGGTTCAAACCATGATTAATACATCCCTGACCCTACTTTCCTTATTGTGCTTCTGTCACTTTGAATGATGTCATCACCTGTGAAGGCATGAGGCCATGCTCCTAGCTAGTCTGACAAGGATCATACTGATGTTCTACCTTCTCAATGATTCTTATCAGGAAAAGACTGAGGTGTGCACTCACCATGCTACATGGAAAAAAAGGAGTTAACATGCTCCAGACAGCATTGTCATCATTGGCTTGATGATTTGCAAAAGCATAGTGCTGACCAGCTGGCCAAGTGGGTACACCAGGTAGTGGTGAGAAGGCTACAGTTCTATATTAATTAAAAGAAAAGTTTGTGCTTTAACTTTCACTATTTCACTGAGTCATATTAAAGACACCAGAAGTTTAACAAGTTTGCATAGCTACAAGTATTTTCTGAGAAAGATTTGTATACATGAAAATAATAATTTTAATGCCATTGTGAAATGCAGAGGAAATCACAAGCATGTTTGTAATCATATATGCATCTATTTAAAAGACATGCATATGAATAATTTGTTAACAGATTTTCATAATATATACAAATATGACGTATGTTTTTTAAAGTAATAATTAGTATATGTAGCTCTGCAAATCATGCACTGGCTTACAAGAAGTATCTGTTAATGGATTTATAAATAATGAAAATAAAATTACAATTATACATTAAAATGTATTGCTATCGCATGAAATAACTTAATAGTTAAATTACATGAAATCAGTTTGGGAAGGCCATAGAAATATAACTAAAACAGTTGCTTAGCACAGTTGTTTGTTCAAACCTCTTTGTACCTCCATCATGACTGAAGTCTTGGACACCACACTGTAATTAGAGTGCTGGGTGGGAGAGGGGGGTGGGTGTTGCTGTGGCAAGTGAAGGACGAGCACAAACATTACTGAGAAACGCTGTATTACTTCTACATTACCAGTCAAATCAGAAACTTTTGAACTGTGTTTGTGATTAACTTATACCTGAACACACTGTTACATGCACAGCATAGTTTTCTGAAAACAATATTCCACACACATTTCATACATTTGTTTTTCTCTTGCATGACAGGGAATATAGACAGAGAGAGAGAGAAACAACAACTGCAGATACAGGTAAAGAAGAATTGTCTTCTCTCTTCTACTTACAGCTGAGGAAGAGCTTTAGTATAATTGCGCGTTTTCTCTTTTGTCGCTCCCCACCCCTTTTTTTCTGTTTTTCTTAGTTTGATTATGCCTTTCTTTCTCCGTTATTGATTTGCTTCTCTCCGTTTTACTTTCCTTTTTTTTAAAGATTCAAATCCCTCCAAAGCAGGCCTGGCTTGTATATCCCAGACAAGGGAATACTCACCTTCTGCCCATTTGGGGACATGTTTGCAGGGTCAGAGTGGAGGCACCGGTCCTTCAGGCACCCCACCACATAGCAACCTGGCAAGTCTCATCAAAAGTCAGCTTTGTAACTTGGTTGAGGGTGTAATGGTGAAGGTATTGGACAGAAGAATTCAGCCAGTTGAAGTGTCTCTTGAGCGTGTTGAGGACATGCTCTCCCAGTTGGTGCTCACCACAGTTCCAACACAGGTCTCTACCCCTCAACATTGGGGTCCTCCACTGCAACACCATCTGGCAGTGAATATGTGTGAGGCTCTGTAGACTGGGACTTCTACAGGCACTTCCTCAGCTCTTCTTCCCTTATCCTTTCCCCTATACCCTCTTACCCTTATCCTTTCCCCTATACCCTCTTACCTATTTCCCACTGACACTATTCTTTCATTGAAAAAAAAATCAAATAACTAGGGGGAGCTATCCTCTAACAAAAACATGGTGGATACATCCTCTCCCATCTCCTCCAGAAAAACCCTGTTGATGTTTTCTTTATATGTGTTCCTCTCTTTGCTTTTCTCCTCTTTATCAGTCTTTCCCATCAACTCCTTTCTATTATTTAATGAAATCATCAGGGTGTCCATAAAAGGATACCCCTACACAAAACATCATAAACCCCTTCACTTTAAAAATAAAAAAAATCAGTTTTAATCACTGTACAGCCCACAGCTTTCCTTAATGTTTTAAGTATGACTACACTCAGCCAGGCTCACCCACAATATTGAAAAAAAAGCAACATGAACTCTTAGACTTTTGCAAAGTAAATCACAACTTCCTAATGCTTAACTTTACATAACTCACTCGTTTGTGAGAAAGGCGTGTGTTTTCAAAAAAATTACACTTTTTCTTATTCATAGCAAATGACTTTCACTGATCTTATTTGGACATTTTTTCACAGATAACCTTAAGTCATTTGTGAAGCCCCAGACTATGAATACCGGCCAATGTTTTTGATCTGCATGTGATGGGATTGAGGTACATTTCTTGACATGATATATTTCAACATGATTATGTCATTCTTTTGCAGATTGTTATTCAGAATACCCTAATAGGAAAGTCAGGTCTCTCTTGTGCTAACAAATGCTGAATGACATTGCAACATACTCTAGACCTCTCTTTATATATGTAAATCTTTCTTGGCTGAATTACATAAAAACAGGTTACATAGTTATCTATATTAAAAATATATATTTACAGTATGATTAATATACATTAATTCTCCAAAGTTTACAATGTATTACTGCCAAGTATAAATATATTTAATGTTTTACACCAAGAAGCTAGTTTCAAAAAGAAAAAGATATGTACTGAGCATTTTATCTTTATACAGCCACGTTTCATCATATGACTGAAATCTGCAACACAAAACAGTTTACATAAACTTGTAATAATTTCCAAACAAAGCAAAGAATAAAAGAAAAACTTCATGATTGCTAAAATTTCAAAGCAGTGGACAAAAAATAAATTTATGTATATGAGGTAACAACTACTAGGCAAAGTTAAATATCATCTGACCTAGAAGGGGAATATTTATTTTTGTGGATAGCACACCTGCCATAATTGTTTCATTGTCCGGTCCTTTATTTATTTCTCCACATTATCTGTCTCTCAAATTTTAAAATATATCCAGTGATTATAAATCATCATATTTGGGTGAATTCTCCCAGTTTTCCTAACAAGGACATGAAAAGCATTTTCCCAGAGAAAAGACATTTTGGCTGTGATCAGTAATTCTTTTCTTTAACAAGGGACAGTAAACCAGGTCATACAGTTGTCAGAGTTTAACTTTAAATGAACAAGCCAAATAAAAACACCAACTAAAAACTATTTGAAATGGAGTAAGAACCACACTGAATCACAAAAAGATTAAGTAAGCGCTTTTGTTTACAGATATTAACAAACTTCATCAGACAAAAACAATCACGTTACAAATCTTATATAAGCTTTCAAATAATGACATCACTACTCAATTGAGAGAACCAAGCCTAACATAGGCTTCAGTGTTGTTTTGATGGACACTGATGGGGATCCTGATATTATTGACAATAATGGGAGTGTAATGAGTGATCCTATGTCTAATGAGGCGTCTCCTGTGAGGAGAAGTGAAAGGCTTGCCAATAGACATAATAATAATGGTGGGAATATTAATGGGAGTAATAATACTGGTTGCATGGGCTCTCCACAGGTTTTTCAGGGGGCCAGGAAAGTGAACACTGGCGGTCAACAAAATTGGCCACAACACCAATTTTGGAAGAAGAAAGCACAAAACAGAAGGAGGAGATAGATATGTCCCCTGGTTCTGTAAATACTTTTCTGTTAGTGTTCATTCGAAGACAGTTCAAATTTTATTAAATAGTACAAATGACTTTAAGATCTATAATTATTCTTCATTTGTACCTGCCCCAGTACTTATTGAAGTCCTTGCAAAAGGTTTGACATTTGTCCCTTCTTTCAGGGGGGATTTAGCTAGAACTCTCATTGATCTTAAGACCTTTACAAGAAAATTTAATTTAAATGTTCTATTTGGTACTAATTCCAGTCTTACCAAAGAATTTAGAGTTGCTAGAGTCTTTAATCCTGTGTTACATCCTTCCATATTGCTCTTTGAGAGAATTTGTGAGAATGATTTTAAGACACTTTTAAATAATAAAGTATTGCATGAATCACAGCTATTTACCCTGTCCCGCTCAGAGAAGGATGCATTGAAAGGGTTAAATTTTGCTGATATATGTGTCATTAAACGTGACAAGGGGGGTGGTTTGATTTTTATGAATAATGAGGATTACAACAGCAGTATGCGTGCACTTTTGGCAAATGATGCCTATGTTAAAGTTTCCCTAAATGAGATTAATGGTGCATATCAACAAATTAGGGGCTTTATTAATGATTTATTTATTGATGGATGCATTGATGTTGATTTATTTAATTATTTTTCCATTTCCCACCCCCTTACTCCTATGATGTTTGGGTTACCTAAAATCCATAAAAATCTGGATAATCCCCCTTTTCGTCCCATGGTTGATGGCAGACAATCCATTACATATTGGTGTGTGAAATTTATAGATACCAAATTGAAGGAGGCCCTAAAAATGAGACCCAGATCTGTAAGGATTCATGGGCATTTTTAGGGGCGATAAACAATCTGCCTTTTTCTGAGAACTTTAATTTCCTCACAATCGATGTCCATGACTTATACACAGTTATACCTCAGGACATCGGTTGTGAATGGATAAGGGAATTTTTGTTGGAACAACGTATTGATGGTTTATGCATTGACCTAGTGATTTTCTTATTGGAATTGGTACTTAATAATAATTATTTTTTGTTTGATAAAGAATTCTGTTTACAGAAAACGGGTGTTGCCATGGGTTCTCCCTGTGGGGCCACTTTTGCTAACACTGTGATAGCCTATTGGGAAAAACATTTCCTTTTTCAGGATAATGTATTTCAGGAGAGGACCGCATGGTACACCCATTATTTGGATGACATTTTTATCCTTTGGGAGGGGGGTAAAACTTCAGCTAATTTATTTATTGAACATATTACTAAATTTACTAATTTTTAGGAATTTACCTGGGAGTTTCAAACTGATAGAATTTCCTTTTTAGATGTTGAATTGATTAAGGATTTCTCTTTGAAAAGGTACATTTCTAAGATTTTTAGAAAGCCAACCTACTCGAATGCATTCCTTCACTACTCTAGTTGCCATCCATTTCCGCAGAAGAGAGCGGTTGTGAAGGGCCAACTTGTTCGGGCCACAAGGATGGTTTCCTTGGAATGCGATTTTATAGAAGAATGTAACCTGTTGAGAGAAATGTTTATTAAATGTGGTTACCCCAGTAAATTAGTAGATGATCTGATTGAGGAAGTTCAGTTTAAAAGATCGAATGGTATTTTTAAACCATTATTGACTTATAGTGACAGGTTTGACATTTCTGGACTAGATGAATTAGATAATATCATTAATATTAACTCTTTGGAAAATAAGGGAAATGAACTTGTGACAGGCTCTAATTTTGATTTATCTGATTCCAACCAGCTTTATGCACCTTCTAACTTTGATATGGCTAAACTGAGTTTTATTACCACCTTTTCAGTGGATGCTCCCTTACTTAAATCAATCATATTTAAGAATTGGTGTTTCCTTTTGGATGACAGTTTGGTTAGAAATAGTGTGGGAGACTCTCTCTTTATAGTGTTTAGGAAGGGTAGGAACTTGAAAATGTCTCTTGAGAATAGAGCCTTGAAATATCATTTACCACATTGTGGCATGTTTAAATGTGAGGCTTGTCATTGGTGTAAATACATTAAAGTTGGCAATTTTTTTGTTATTCGTGTCAAAAAATATTACATTAAAGGCAAGTTCAACTGTAACACAAGAAGGGTTGTTTATCTGGGTTCTTGTATGAATTGTCCTGCTTTGTATGTGGGTAGAACAGAAAGACCCCTCAAAAATAGAATTTATGAACATGTGTATGCAATGGAGAAAATGAACTTGAATAATGCTTTTGCCAGACATATTAAATCTTGACCCACACATAGTTTTGTTTTTCATGCCATTGAAAAAATTGTTGATAATATTAGGGGTGGACCAATGGATTTGAAGCTGGATGAGAAAGAGCTGATATGGCAACTGAAATTGAATGCCTTGGTTCCTCCAGGCTTGAATGATTCTGTTTCTATCAGTAGCATTCTTAAAATGAGGGCTCTTACAAGATGAGTATACATATATTTTTCCATAATTATTTATTATGAATTTTATATATATGTACAGTACTTATGTTATTATTTGATTTTATTTAAATTTTTTCTATTATAAATTAATATTATAGTGTTTTATTTTTATATTAGAGTGTATATAGGTTATTATATTTGTTAAGGTTATAGCACTTTAAATGGAGGCTTGGTTCTCTCAACTGAGTAGTGATGTCATTATTTGAAAGCTTATATACGATTTGTAACGTGATTGTTTTTGTCTGATGAAGTTTGCTAATATCAGTAAACAAAAGCGTTTACTTAATCTTTTTGTGATTCAGTGTGGTTCTTACTCCGTTTCAAAAAGAGTTTAACTTTAGATGGAGAATCCTTTGCCAACTACATTTACTGGTTTACTGAATATGAGAGTTGTAGTCTGAAATTTCTGATTCTTAGGGTAAATAATATGAAAATTGGTGCTTCCATTTTATATAATTGATGTTTTTTCTCCTTTTCCTTTTATTTATTATTTTTTCATGACAAAACTTTACATGCCAGTTTAAAGCCTTTTTAAAAGCAGTTGTACTTTAACATCTGTAGATTCTCTTGCCAACCTGACTGCAACTCAGCACCTGTCTAATGCTTCACCTACAGCTACTGATTCAGTTGCAGTGTTTGAATAATACTCTGAAGTTATTGTTTAATTGTCAAATTACCTCCATACTCTCTGAAAACCTAGTATTACCCTACAACATAAAACAGGTTTTGTTTTCAGCTCAGAAGTAATTTTCAACAATACATTTACAGAAACTCAGGTTTATGTATAGCAACTTTCAAAAGATAATGTTTTATTTTGTTATTGTTCTGAATGGCAAGCTGAACAGAAAAGACCTACTGGAAACAGTGTCAGATTCTACTGAATGATTAAGGCCCTCAAGATTAACAGGGAAAGTGTGTGCATTTAAGTAGCAGTGACAGAGTATAATGGTATGGAAGGAAAAGGTGATAGTATACAAAGGAAAATATTCAAATTATTCAATCTGGGAGTGATACAGTGACACATTAGTAAATCAGTTGCTAGAAACAGTAGCATGCACTATATCACTGATTACTTTTCCTGGATATGAGCTGTAATTTAAGATTCCCAATTGAAATTCAAATGCCAAACAAAAAAGGATCAAAATCCAGGCGAAGACTAAATCTTGAACATAAATTTTCTCCTTTAAATTTCTTTTTTGCAGGGGGCACCCTCTGATGGGGGAGGCAAGCCACCTCTCTAGCTTAGATATACCAACTCAGAGATTGCCATACTTTGTAAAAAAGGGGAATATTTCAGGAAATGACAATGTCAGACTTAATATATGCAAATCCGTCTTTTTGGCAACTTAGCCTTAGTGTTTTGGTTCTAGTGGGTTCTGACATTTCAAATGGTTATAATTATTCATTATATAAATGTACAAAATATCCTTATTATGTTACCCATGACTGGAAACACAGTTACCATTTATTTTGTTTTTCTGAGTTACACCAGTTTACCAATCAATGCCTTTTGGCATTTTGGGTTGGGAGGTGCAGTCGATTTAATACTGCTATTCTGTTCTAATACTAAGTAAATAGTAAGTAAAGTATCTAATTTATCAGCAGACAATGTGTCTCTTTACAGGGTATCATAGAATAGTGTCATATTTTGTTTGGTAAGAGCGTCACATGTGGCACTTTTGTTATTTAATAAGACCCATGCTAGTATCACTGTAAATTACAACCCTAATGCTATAGGTGGTTTCTGCTGCTTATTAATTACTATTTACGGTTTAATAAATTAATTCCTTCAACACACTTTAGCATTGCAGTATGAATCTTTAAACAGAGTCAAGCATATTATACCCCTAATGTGAAATACCAGTTAGTCATTCGTTTTTGTTTTACATGATAAACCTGTTTACCTTCTATACTTTATGTATTTATTTTTCTTCACAGATTCAGTTTGTTAGGCAATAAACTATTACATTTCACTTGGAATCTGCCATTACCTTGCATTTGGTCCTGCATATTTTCCTTCTTATGCTTTGTAGTCCTGTTTCTGTTTATTACTTTAATTGATAAACATACTGCCAGATATCTGTCTCAGAAAATATGTTTTGGCATATACAGTGTACTGACTTCGTACATATTTTTCTGACTTTTTTGGTGTAATTTAGAATTTTAAGCAAGGGTAATTTACTACACATTATACAAAGAGTTTGTGGATGATACATTAGAGCTGTTGGCAGGAGAGGAAATTCTAGATGTTTGTAATATTAAAAAACAGACATTATTTCCAATTTGTGATTTGTAACAGATTACGTATAAAAGTAACTTGGTGAAAATGCATGCTTCCAGATATGTCAATCTCTGAAGAAGAATATTAGGAATGCCAGTCTTGACTGATACTGTAATGTGAATTTAAATCATGACATGATTTGTGTCTAAAGTGATTAGACTGAGCTGTTCTCCTAGAAGACTTTTCCTCAGACACCTGCAATAAATCAAAACAGTAAAACCTCAAAAGTCCTAGCCTTGTGAAGAAATCCTGTGTAAATAATACTTCTTATGAAGCAGTAAAACATTCCATTTACTCATCCCTTCATTATTCAGGAAGAATTAAATGCTGTACAATTCATTTAAGGGTATGACTTTAGTTTCTGTAAGCAGACACATAATAAACAGCCACCAAACAGAAATAGTTTGCTTTCATCTTTGAAACATCAAGCTAAAAATGAAGGAAAGGATTTATTTACGGCCACTGATTAGTACCAATGTCACGTAAAATGTTTATATGCTTTCCAAGGTTACTGTGTCCTCATTGTGCTCTTTTGTGATTATTAGAAATGCTTCTCAGACAGAAAAAAGCTGAATCAGCAGCATAGAGATACAGAGAGCAAATTCATTTGGCCTTAGATTACTGCAAGAAAAGCAGAAGCCTTGAGATAATGTAAGAAGTGGCCACTGATGAAAGGAAAGGATTTGCAAACCTCCCTTCTTTTACAGCATTTCATAAATAATGCATCTATCGTGGAGCTGATATTGCACATGCAAATCAAAGACCGATTAGAAAAGTGTGTGACTGTTTGTTTCTCCACATGCACTTGAAATTTTCCCAATTCTGTAAAATGCCTGTCAACAGGTACAGTAAATGTAGACCATTATCATACTTTTTCATAGAAAGCAAACTTAAAAATTCAGTAAAGCACCTTGGTGAGGGATTCTCAACTCTGATAGTGCCACAGATAGTTCACACTTTACACTGGTTACATAATACCACTCATTATAACGAGCTCCTTCCAAAGACCTATTAGCTACTAATGCTTATACAGTATTTACCCACAAAAGGTATTCAGAAACAGTTTGTTGTGGTGCAGTGCAGTGTTAAATAGCATGGATTACATACCACTACATGGCTCATTGCTGCTTAACCATATATTATTGATTTATTTTTATTTAACATTTGTTTACTGGGAAAGTCTGACTGGGACAGAGCCCATTTTCAGTGGAGGCCTGGGGAGAAATGCTATAAGACTGACATAGTACCAATCGTCTGATGAAAGGGCTACAAATTAAATTACTGCTGCCACATTGCAGACAGTAATAACACAAGATAACCAGGGAAAGCATATTATATAAATGGTAACAAAAAGGGGGGGTGGAAAGGGCAGAAAAGGGGAGACAACAACCAAAGGAAAACACAAAGGGGTAAACAATAAGTTGGGAGAAGAAGAACATGCTTTTTGTGGGACAAGCACCCTTTTAAATATAAGAAAAAGAAGGAGGCTAGGTGAGAAAGGAAATAAGGGAAGTGTTTCATGGACAGAGGAAGCAAGGAATATAGCATGGCAGACAAGGAAACATGCAATGCAGACACAAGCATACAGGGGCAATGTGAACACATCAGGTAGTAGGAAGTGTGGAGGGACACAGACATACAAAGGCTGGACCAGGCTGGACCACTGCTGGTGGGAAGGCTTAGATTACAAAGTATGGGGAATAACTCAGAAAAAAGGGGAACACCTAGTTTAGCTTGAGGAATTTGACAGGGTAATTAGGCATGCTATACTAGACTAGAGGATAGCCCATCCAGACTTCAACACAGCAAATTCCATTGCTGACATCATAGGCAAACTCTATTCTTGATGGTCTTATGGTCTGGGATAGTCAATCAAACAGTGTTGTCAGCTGCATCAGGAGGCAGTGCATTATATCCAGGCTAGCACCCAAATGCCAGTGCACTTTAGATTCAAACAGTCTCTGTAACTGGTGCAGGATGACCACAGTGGACTTCTCTGATTCACATTCAGAGATGTCATCACCGAGCCTTCAAGACCACCTTCAGTAGGGTGACCTCTGTCACTGCCAAGAGGCAGACCTAGTGATCAGTAGTGACTAAGCACCAAGTGTCATGCAGAGGAAATGGTTGCAGTATGACAGTAGGCAGGTACCTTAGCAGAGCACTAAATGGGTGAAGAGTTGTACCACATACATGTCAATGAAGCAAGACAGTTATCTGAACACACTGTAACCAATATGCATAACTTACTAGTGTGCATGTCTTGTCATGAGAGTGGTAATGGAAGGACAAGTTCATAATTTAGGAGGCTGAGAACAATGGAGTTTTACTGGTGGTCCAATGCAGACATGGCTGCACATCCTGAAAAAACATAAAACAAATAAGGCATTCTGAGACTAAGTGTGGCAGGGAATGGTACAGAACATCATTGTTATGAGGTACAGGGGCATAATAGGACCATAGTGCTCTTGTGGGTAAGGGTAACAGGTGGACTATTGTATACCAAGATCAAGATATGGGATGTTTCCAGGTACAAATCCACCACAAGAAGTTGACTGCAAACTCAGAATCCACTCACAAAGGTGGAAGAGTACCTGGTATCCCTGAATAGGGAAGATGAGTGAATCCTCATATCTGGCAGAGGTTTGAATGTTAGAGCTGGGCTGGGGCTCCCCACCCATGTTACTATGGTCAGGTGGACTTGGGTAATAGCAAGTAAATTTCCATGGTCTGCAGTGTTCTGTACTGTATGTGAGGAAATGGGTTCATCAAGTCAACTCTACAGATCTCTTCTATATGTGCATCCAGGCTGTAGCTAAAATATCCTATGGTTCAAGGTATGTATGTAGGTATGTATGTATGTATGTATGTATGTATGTGCCAATATGGTATTCACAGATTTTGCCATGTAGCAATATGTCTACCACATGTTGGGGGAGGGATCTGAGGTATACATTCTATTGTTGTCTCAGGTATTTTATCTTTATGCATTCAAACGTTTCATTATTTGTGGGACCAGCATGAAAAGTTGGCACATTCCTGGTTGTCATCAGATCACCTCTAGCCAACAATAAAGATGATGTGCACATGGAACAGTTAGATGACATAGTGGCGCTGTCAGCAGTGGAGGACTCACATGCATTCCCCACCTATTTTGTGAAACAGGAGGGCAGGCTGAATTTTAAGCTTCACCATTTTTGACTGATGGATATCTTCTTACTGAGACCCTTACTCAGATTACACAGGAGCCATCAGCATGGAAGGCAACTGCCAACCATACTGCTGCTGATGTGTGTGCACATTGTAAGTCAGAGACATTTTGACAGGCACTGCCACTATCACAACATATCTTTCTCTGACTGGGTGATCACATTTAGCATGTAACAGAGGATGTGCAGGTCAGTGATCCAGGCACAGACAACTTCTATACATACCATGATAGAGCTGGTGAGCGTGGAGCGACATTCATGTCGCCTGCAGAATGATTTGCATTGCTTGCATAGTAACATACATTATAGGGACAGTGGGTATGCATTGTTACTCAGATCCTTTTGTAGGCTAAATAGTCTCACTGGGTGTATGTATGAAACAGATGTTAATCCCCTCCATTCTTTCCCAAGAGGACATGTTGGTCATGGCAGTGTGAGAGTCTGGAAGCAAGGGGGATGATCACAAGTTGCCCATATACTGCTGAAACACAATATTCTGAGACTATATCATTGTCACCTTTGGTAACAGTGGTGAACACACCTGGGCTTGTCCATTCTTACAAGCCATGCCTGTCAGTGCCCCTTAGCACAACTCTTGTGATGCTTCATTAGCCCACCCACTCCCTGCAATGCTGGTCTACACCATCATTTTCCCTAGTGGGAGGCAGAGCAACACAGCTATCCATGCTTTCTTCCATGTTGTGGACACCTTACACCTATTGACTCCAAACATGGAACATCATATTGGGGTTTTGTACATGCCCCAAAGTACTATGCCACTGTTATTGCAGATCACAATAACCCCCAGAAGTGCAGGCCAACACAGTACACATGGCCAGCATCTGTGACATAGCATTTCCACCTCATCATAGGAGGATGTGAATAGTTATGACATCCACCTGCCATGACCCTTGACTATATGATAGCATTGCTGTCACCTATCACTGTGCCGTATCCTACCCTGTGTGAATGTTGTTGATTGTGCCCTGCCCACCATCTTACTTGTATAGGTAAGATAATGGCATAGCCTGTCAGTGCACTTTATTGCAAAGCCTGTGTGATGTACTGCATACTTCAGTTTTTTTCTGTATTGCTTCTATCATGGTCCATAGTTGTGGGCCAGACAGCACTTCTTTTCCAGTGCCACAATTCAATCTGCCAGCTTTGCATTGGAAGGGGTGCCACTGTAGTTTTGTTAGTATAAACTTATTAAGTGACAAATAAATTACTCATCTTCCATCAACACACATACACAACACACACACACACACACACACACACACACACACACACACACACACACACACACACACACACACACACACACACACACACACACACACACACACACACACACCTTAGCATTTTTTATGCCAT
Source organism: Protopterus annectens (assembly GCF_019279795.1). NCBI lineage: Eukaryota > Metazoa > Chordata > Ceratodontiformes > Protopteridae > Protopterus > Protopterus annectens. Next base: position 49,841,518 of record NC_056726.1, read on the forward strand.
TTCACAGAGATGAAAACAAGTTTCCATTACTGCAAAGCTACGCCATGCCTTGCCTAACTCTTATTTCTTCAGTCATAGAAAGTATCTCGTACATATCTGTTCTATCAGACTAGTAAACCTCTGTAGTATAACTTTAAAGAAACCATCTCACTAACAAAACATCCTAACAATAACTTCAATAAAACTATCTACTGATTAAAACTATGTAAGAAAACTTCTCACATTTTACCAGTTGCACACACTGCATGGGTACAAATATACTTATGCCTACATTAGAATATGTGCTCCCTTTGGTAGCTCTACAATCAAGTTCAAATACACAAAAATACAAACAACAACTGAAAAAATTTGTAGATTTGTGTTGCTAGCCAGCACACTCATGACTGCTAACTCTTGGAAAATGGTCATCTGTCAGCTGCTCAAACCAAAAATCGTCCAAGTATTAAAAACTGTACACTGTCCCCACTGTGAAATGAATACTGCAAATTAAGCATCAAAACTATAACCTTAAGGGAAAGTCAGGAAGAAGTTTTTAGTATCATGACACCCTGCTTGAAAGCCACCATTGGTGAGAAAGCATGCTCTAAATCAACTGCCATCTGCAATAAAGCATCAAAGAAACACTCAAAGCTAAGCTAAATGAACATTTGATTACCAGTGCAAAATGCTCATGCTTCCAAAACCATGGCTAATTGTGCATTTCTTGCATAAACCAATATACTGATGAATATTTATTTCTATGTAAAATCTAAAAGATCTGTTTAAAACTTATAATTCTCTGTACAGTGCTGTTTTCAGTAGAATGATTTAAATTGCATTGTCTAACTTGATTGCATGCTTCTGTTAGCTAAAACCATAACAGCATGTTTTTCCTCTAGATTATGCCCTATTGGCTTGGGTCATGACTGAGAGGGTATGTTGACCAGCACATTTACCTAGTTATCATACACTAAGTAAATAAATGAATAAAAACAGTCCTGAAACCATACAAACTTCAAATGTAAGTATATCAACAATATTCATAGGCTCATAGGATCATAGGAAGTTACTAGGCTATTGGCCCTGAGGCCCTTATAAGCCTTGCCAAGAGTTTAGCCCATGTTTAGCCAAGTCAGCACCTAATGCCCCAGTCCAGCAGGGATACAGATGGAATCCCAGGGGTGTATTTTCTATTTCCCATCCAGTTATCCAGGCTGCATGTAAAAAGGGGTAAAGAGGTACTCTACTCAACGTGGACAGGGAGTCTATTCCACAGATGGGGGAGTCTCTGGGGCACAAATCTGCCCCACAAACAAGTCCTACTGATGTCATAGACCAGGTTGAAGCTGTGTGTGTGGGTTACTCGAGTGGAGCTTGACTTGCAGATATGCAGCAGTCCCATCAAGGCAGGGTCCGAGAACGCCTTGTATGCAGACAGAGGTCACCTTTGAGGAGTCTGTATGAAATTGAATAGAGGGATAGGGCTTTTAGCCTATCTGTGTAGGGTAGATTTTGGATGCCCTGGATTCTTCTGGTGAGGAACCTCTGTGGTCTCTCTAGCTGCTGCATGTGCTTTGTGAGGTTCGTGCCGAATGGGGCATTTCACTCAATAATGGGCCTTATAAGGGAAGAATACAAGGATGATCGCCTTGTCCCTAGATGAGATACCCTTACTTATGAGGTGGGCCATGTAGAAAGCTTTCTGTACAATGGAAGCAACATGGTGATCAAGAATCAGGTTGCTATCACTATGGTGCCTAAATCTCTCACAACTGACTGTGTGCTTAGGACGTTGTTATTAATGTGTTAATTTGTGGGGATGTCACTCTCTCCAAGGGGATGATGATGCATTTTCTTTTGTATTCAACTTGAGGCCATGTTTCAGGCACCAGTTATTTGTTTGGGTGAGACCCTCATAGAGGATGTCCACGTCACTTGGGGAATTCATGACCACACCCAGCTTGCAGTCGTCTGCAAACTTGGTCAGCCATAGCTCACTGGTTTTGGCATACACCTCAGAAAAGTATATCCCGAATAACAGAGGCCCCAAGACTGAACCCTGGGGTATGCCACTCGATACAGGTCTACTGCTTGAGGTGGCTTTCCCTACTTTGACTAGGTGGGTTCTATCAGTGAGCCAGTTAGATACTCATCTGGGAACATATTGATTGATGCCTAGTTGAGAGAGTTCATCTATTATGCCTGAATGCAGAATAGTATCGAAGGCTTTGGCCAGATCAAGATAGGCGGTATGCACTGCCTTCCCCTAATCCATGGCTTTGTCTCAAAAAAGTTTATCAAATTTAACAGACAGGACCTCCCCTTGACAAAGCCAAACTGTGTGGGATCAAGTGTTTGGAGGTTGCCAATGTCCTTGTTAATGAGGTCCATGATAATCCGTTCCATGGCCTTGCAGATAAGGCTAGTTTAAGCTGATGGGTCTATAATTTCCCGGATCTGTGGAGACACCACCTTTGTGTAAAGGGATGACATTCCTCTACTCATTTGGGACAAAGCTGGTACTAAGGCTTTGGTTGAATAGGATGCCTAATGGTGCTGCAAGTTCCTGCCTGAGTTCATGTAGGATGCAGTCTGGGATATTATCAAGTTCCATGTCATGGAGGCTGTATTTTTTGCCTTTGAGAGAGCAGTGATGACTTGATCCCTAAATATAAGGGGAAGGGGGAAGGTACTGGGAATGTTCTGATTTACTGATGGGGAGACAGAGGGGTGAAATTTTCATTGAATCTGTCAGCCAGCAAGTTTGCTATATCTATGGCATTTGTATATGTGATGTCCTTGACCACCAGTTCTGAACAGATCTGGGAACTACCTTTGAGATTACGGACATATGTGAAGAAGGCCTTATGATTGTCTCTAGTAGCTGTGACCAATTTGGACTCGAAGTTTGCTTTGGAGGATTTCACTAGTGCTCTTATTTGCTTGTTTAGGCTAAGGAGAGATAGCTTCCCATTGGGCACCTCTTCCTTCTTTGTCCTGGACAGCATTTTCTTCTTTGGTTATAGAGTTTATTTATTGCAGATGCCCACCAGACAGGTTTACTCTTCCTTGCGGAGAATTATTTACTCCTGTCAGATATTCCTGTTTCCATGCATTTATATACATTTTTGTCTAGTAATTTGGTATAGTTTTTAAAACTGGTGCCAGTTCCATGAGAGGGGAAAGGGGCTGTCAAGCTGTTTATAATATCCTTCAGGAGGCTGTAATCAGCTTTGGAGAAGTTTTTTGGTTTGACCCTGGCTAGAGGGGGTCAGGGGAGATGGTGACTTCAAATGTGACCATTTTATGGTCAGATCTTATAAGGGAGGATGATACAGCAGGGATGCTGCTGTGGTTACTCATGTTGGTTAATACAAAGTCCAAAAAATTATTACCTCTTGTGGCGGTATTGACTAGCTGTTTCAAAGCATTTGCATTGATAAAATAGAGGAATCTCTGGGCATTTGTGTTCTGGCCTGAGTAGTTCTTCCAGTCTATGTTTGGGTAGTTAAAGTCACCCAGGATCAGGGTAAAGGGTTGAATCTTGATAGATTTGAAGAGGTCTAGCAAGGCAGTTTGGGCATCTTGAGTCAGATTTGGGGGCCAGTAGCTAGATATGATTTGTATAGGGGTCTTGTAAATGGCTAAGTGCACCTGGAGTGTCTCCTGTGCGTCATATTGTTTGATCAGCTTGGAGGTGTGTATGTCTTTAATATATATTGAAACTCCACCTCCTATGGCTTTGCTACCCATAGTTTGGGAACTGAATGTATGATAGAATGAGTAACCAGGTATGGCTGGGGTGCTCTCTGCAGCTTTGAACCAAGTTTTTATGACTGTACAGATGTCAGCATTTTCCAGGGTTAAGAATTTTTGCAATGAGTGCAGTTTCATGTATAGACTGCTAGTGTTTACCAGCATGACCTTTAATTTGGGTTCTGTTGACATTTTTATGTTGGTAGTTTTAACCTCATCACTTTTTTCTAAAAAATGCACTATGGGTGAGTCAAGTGCCTTTGCCAGAAGCCTGAAGCCTGAAGCCCAAATGAGACAGATGCAGGCCACCTCTGGCAAAGCATTGTGGTCTGTCAATCATATCTTCCCAGGCTGTCAGGTACTGGATCCCCCTGGAATGACACCAGAAACTAAGCCAATTGTTAAAGTCAATAATTTTCTGTTTGCATTGAGGCATCATTCTGGTTGATGGTAGAATGCTGCTTAAAACTAGGGACATACTTGCCTAGGACACATATTCAGCGAGTTCAATCATGCCTCTTTTCATATAGTCCAGGGAGGTATGTCTCAAGTCATTCATGCCAACCTGGACTATGGCAGAGTCATAACAGTACCTGTTGTTGGCAGACTTGAGTGTGGGTGTGATATGGAGGATTCTGGCCCCTGACAGACAACTAACCGTGACTTTCTCCTTATCCAGCCTGGTGAGAGGCACATCTGTGTGTATAGGAGACTCACCATAAGCACGCACATACACACACACACACACACACACACACACACACACACACACACACACACACGCACACAAACACAGCCCCCACTGTGTATGTAGATGCTCTAAACATTACACCAACAACAGCATCACTTGCAACTCAGAAACCATATGCTCAGCCTCAGGGCCTCGCACCTAATATATCATGCTGACATTCCAAGATACCACAGTAAACTTCTCTTAGGACAAATATGTTTTATTGTTATTCCACACTACGGAAATACAAACGTCTTGAGCACAAGTCTACATCATTCTATTGGTTCATAGGATTGTTCAAGGCTAACGAACACAAGGGCCTTTTGAAGTCTAGCCATACATCCGAAATCTCTGACAAGTTCTGATACCCTTGATAAGTGTAAGCAGGGGTTTGGGAGGTGAAACATTTACAAGAAGGGGCTTGGGAAATTAAACATTTAAAGCAGAGCTTTCTCTGACCGTCATTGTGTAAACTCAAACATAACAAAGTCATCACTGTACAAATTTGATAAGTATGATAATACCCAGGTATTAACTATGTTAATAAAAACTATTCTGAATAAATAGTATGAAATCAAAACAGAGATTAGGTGTTAAGTTGTAGAACATGCTAGCAATCATTTGAACCAAATCTTTTTTCTCCCTACCCATGAGTACACATTCTGTAATTAACAAATATCATGATAGCAGTGTCTTTAGCCTGGGAGTTAACAGCCCTGTTCTAGGTATGGGCAATGAGATTCATTAGAATAGTATGTGACAGGATCTGATTACCTACCCAGGCATACCAGGACTCTAATCAATTCAGTATTTTGGCACTGTGAGGTACTGAACTGGGCAAATCATTTCTCCAAAATGATGGCATTCCCAGGGCCAGAGAGGAAAAGCCTCTTTGCGGTAGTGTCTGGTAAGAATATTATGGTAAAGGCCCTCTGCACCACCACTTCAAACTTTATTGAATTTGTCCCTTAATATGAAGTCAGCTTGGTCATATAGCCTAAAGGCAATAATACAGTAAGGAAATAAAAGGGAAAAACTGAGAACATAACATGTTACCAATTAACAATAAAGTTATCACTCAGCCATGCAACAGGCCATAAAAATGTGCAAACTTTACAATAAGCAAACAAAGTGCTAATGAGAGTAAGCATGAAATAAAATCCCTTATATAACTACAGACATGATAACTCTTGCCACAAATACATTTAAAAACTTAAGTTCCATGAGCCCAGATAACATACCATATAATTTCCAGTACAGAATCAAGGAAAATTGATTAAACCCTAGCACATTAAGTTCCAGTCAGTGGGGAAAATATGTAAATAAATATGTCACACACACACACACACACACACACACACACACACACACACACACACACACATACACACACACACACACACACCACATCAGGTTAGTCTTGGCTAGATGTCCAGATCATGCAGTCAACAGCTTCACAAGAATCACAAGCCATATGTTTGTCAGAAAAAAAGTGACAGAACTGACAGGATATTGCTGATTGTGGTTCACACACGCGCGCACACACAAACACATACACCACACACACACACACACACACACACACACACACACACACACACACACACACACACACACACACAAACATAGCTCACAGCAAATGAATGCTAACACTATTTTCTCTCCTGCATCCTAGACTTCCATCAGCACATTCCTCTTTCAGTCGTCTAATCTCTGTTTCTCAAATCCAACAGGCTATTTCAAAAGCTTCATGTAGAACAGTCTGATAGCCAAGAACTTGCCCATTATATCTCAGACAGTATAAGTAACACCGAACATTCTATCATGCCAGGTTGGTAAGAGCATTAAGACAGTAATTCTTTACTCTCAGCTGTTATAATGGCCACCCATGCTGGGTGCAGTAACAAGGAGTGTGAAAGGCAGAAGATCGCATTAACTGCTTTGTCACCTTCCTGAAAAAGAATGTGTTTTTTACTGTCACTCTCACTCAGCTCTCCTTTCTATGTGAGTTACCTTCCTGCACGTGCATAAATGCATGCATGACTTAATTATATACATCCGTTCAGCATGAAATAACTTAGCAGTAGGACTACTGCTGATGCAACCATAACTCTCTGCATTCATCTCCTAGTTAGTTCTCAACCTCTTAACACATGAATCGGAGACAAAGATAAAAAAATAATGAGGAACAAAGGACCCAAAACCAGAAACACATTTTGAATATTGCTCTTATATACTCAACATTAGTAGAACAACAAGTTTTGCTTTAGCATGCATTTTATGAAGGATATAAACTCTGAAACTCAAATGTATGGCATTATTTAATGACAGCAATCCCTAATGATTTGTCAGAACACAGACAACAGTTTTTATGAGGAACTCACCCTAAATATGAGATAAAATCAAAGATGTTCCATGAAATCAAGGACAGGGAGTAAGTCCAAGGGTAGACCTGGAGTGAACGTAGGGTATTGGGTATCAGTGCTGCGAGGATGATGTAGGGGGAGAAAAATATATTTTTTTGTTACTAAAGTACATTTTCCTGTGACTGAGTCTCACTACCGGTCTGAAAAGAAGGGAAATGAATAAACACTGTTTGCGTCTGAGTGCTGGCTTTTTCTTTTTTGTTTATCAGTTTGGACATGCCGTGCACCAGTCGTACTTGCTAGCTTCTTTGGTGGTGAGTCTCACTAAGTCTCACCTGTTTACACAAAAAGCACATACTGGCCTTCTCTGTTGATAAAATTTGTAATTAGAAAATATTTTGTATAGGCCACCTCATCCCACAAACTCAAGTCAAGAATTTAATCTATGCAAAACCATTTCCTTTTTCTTTTCCAAAATAAATCCTGCAGTATACTCCCTAGCCATCTGTCAATATGAGTGTGTATTTCCTGCAACATTAGATTCCACAGCATTATGACTCTTTGTACTATATGGCACACCTTGATTACACCAGAGCCACAGTGCTATAATTTCTTTTGTTATATGATACACAACAATTATACCAGATCCACAACACTATGATACCATGTGCTATATGAAGCGCAGTGATTACACCAAGTCCACAGCACTATAACATCATTTGCTATTTGATACATGAGTACGCTAGCTTCACAGCATTATGACATAATTTGCTGTATGGCACACAATGATTATACCAGATCCAAAGCACTATGACATCATTTGCTATATGGTATGCATCAGGTCCACAGCATGGCTCGGTTTTACAAAGATGTAACTGAAGCATAGAGTGAAGAAGCATTCAAAAACCTTACATTTGATTCTTGCAATATTCACGTAGCCATTGTGTTATTAAATGTACAGATTCTTCCAGAAAGCAGTTAGCAGAGTCCTGCTTGCTTTTAAATATTAAAAAACTGAGCAATCACTCTAACAGGCATTTTGTTTATGTCAGTAGATGTATTTTCCAGGGACACTTGACCATCCAGTCTCTCACTCGAACACACACACACACACACACACACACACACACACACACACACACACACACACACTTCTGCAGTATTCAGCCAGGTTATATCTAATGAATCAACTAAATATACTGAATAAAACAAATCAGCGTAGGCGTTCCACTAGAGAGCGCGTTCCTGCTGTAAAAATACGTAAAAACAAAAGCCAACCTCCGTGCAGGAACGCTGACTGTCTGGATCGACAGCCACACTCTAAATCAGTTGGTACTCAAGCATGAGCTGCTCCGGCTCAAAAGAAAGTTGCAAAAACACAAAACGCCAGGCTTCCAAGGATTAAGGAAGCAATCACTACTTCAGCTTCAGTTTAACTACGAACCTCTCAGAACATCCAACGTGTTGAATAAAAACAATGGCTCCAACTCTCAGTATAAAAAGGGAACGTTCTTTATTCACAATAATTTCATATCAGTTAGCGCTTTCACCCTAAAAAGGGCTTCCTCAGACTGTACATTTAACTATGGAAGGCACAGCCTTTATATATCTTATGTGATTAAATAAATCGTCACTATTAGTCATCTCATTTACATAAATCAAATTACGTAATTAATCAACTAATCTATCTTATTTAAATTAAAAACTTAAATAACACATGGAAAATTTCTACACTTCATTGATTTTAACTTTATAACTCTAGAGTTATTTACTATATGCTTTTTAAAAACATTTAAATAATAACATTATTACTTATTTCTGGTAGTTCATCAACATACCATTAGATGGTGCTACTGCTTTATATATTCATTCCATTAACTTCTCTAAAACATACGATAGATAAAACCACTTGTAAAAACATACCCACATCTATACAAAAACTGGTATAATGGATAGATAATTTGTGGGTTCAACTTTAAAATATTCATACGGGTTTCTGGAATAATCATAGTATATAGTCAAACAATGAAAATTTTTCTTGCATTTTTCGCTATATTACTGAATAAACTTGTGTCAAAAGTATTATTCACAGTTTAGTCTAGTATGAAAGTAAAACCTCTTCATGTATTGACTAAAGTGTCTCAGTGCTTTTATTCTTGTTTTCTTTAAAAAGAATTTCCTCATAACCTATATTACCTATCTAAGCATATACTAGTGTTATAAATATAGTAGCATAGAACTTATATCTCATCATGTATTATCTAAAACGTCTCAATGCTTTAACCTTCTTTTTTTCAAAAAAGGTTGTATGCTCACTTTATCATTTAAACCAGGAGGATGATCTGACCTACATCTCATAATCCATTTAGTTTCTTGTTCTAGGGTATAATTCTCAAGATCCCCTCCTCTCATAGTTTTAATTATAGTTTGCATAACAAAAAAACTGAATGTATGTGTGCTACCCTTTGCGTTGTTGTGCTTAGCCAATGCATTCTTCTCATCTCCTATTCTTATACCATATGTATGTTCTCTTATTCGTTCTCTCAGTTGTCTATTAGTTTTACCTATATAGAATGCTTCACAGGAACGACACTGGGCTAAATATATCACATTTTCTGTCCTGCAAGTGGTGCCAGTCTGAAAATTATATTCTTTTCCGGTGACTGGTGATTTGAAAAATGTATCAGTATTAATGAAACAACATTGTTTGCAACTATTACAGGGAATTGTATTGACTGTATGTGTAACATGAGTGTTATAATTTTTATGACACAATGTTCTTTTTATATTTGGTTTATTCCTATAACAAAATTTTGGTACCTCCCCAACTAACATGCTTATCTCATTCTCTAACTCTAATACATGCCAATGTTTACTTATAATGTCTTTCACTTCTTTAACATCTTTAGTATAGTAAATAGTAACAGGAAGATTATTGTTAGAAAAATCTATACATGCTGCTTAGAAAATATATTTACAATGTATGCTGCTTAGAAAATATATTTACAATGTATGCTGCTTAGAAAATACATTTACAATGTATGCTGCTTGGGAAAATGTGTATTTAAACATTCAAACACATATAAGTTGTGTGGTCAAATATATAGAGAAATGTGTGCTTTAGTTAGGAATAAATGTACTTAAATCCATAATAGAGAACAAAGTTTGAAAAGTAGTATATAATGCATTTAATTCTGTCTTACTAGAATAATAGTAGAAATAAACCTGCATATTATTGCTTGAAGCACAAGCTGCAGTGTAATCAGAAATTTGACCTTGGCAGCGTGCAAGCAGAGCCTGGCTCATGTCTTTCAAGTAAAGATTATTTTGCAAAGTTAGAAAATAATAAATCTGTTCGCATGTGTATCTTCTTTCCTGCTTCCACCAGGAGAATATTGTGCGCACTATCTCTGATAGTGCGCAGCTGGGGAACCAGAAAGACAAAGAGAGGCATTAAAGAAGACATACATCTATTGTATTCGAACTAATCTGAGAGCCTTGAATTGGCTACATCCTCAGGAGGTCATCGTGACTGACCAGGTGCTTGCAAGGCTGTAACATTCTCATGGGAAAAAGACTTTTGAAAACACAATGTCAGCACTTTTTATGAGTTACTATGATGTAAAGACCCTGTCACTGACCACGCCAGTGAGGTGGGCAAAACTGATAATGACATATATAAAAATGGTGTCTTCTGTCAATAAAGCAGTCAAAATTCTATACAACTTTGTGTATGGTTTTTTGCCTCCTAATGTACATTAGAGTATTAGAGTTATAGATGCCTGAGTTCTCCTGCATTATTGTTTGTTATTGATTGACATTGTTTTTGAATAACTCAATGATTTTTACAGTCTGACTCTAACAAATTTATTTAACATTTTGGTCCTTCGGACCGGAATTCCCTTGGTAAGCTGCAGGTCACAGAGTGCATGAGTGCTAATAAATCAGGAGAAGCTGCCGAAAAAAATGGTTCTTCTTAAAGTGAAAAGACCTCCGACTGAATTGTTGTGTGTAAAGAGGCTGTCCACTTTCTGATCTGTGGCTGAAAAGCGGAAGACTGGGCCCCAAGGAAAAACAGTAAGAGCAGGAGGCTCAGGTAAGAAGAATTTCCCTCTTTGTCTTTGTTTTAGATCAGGGACCAGGTTACACTGTGCTATTGCTAAGGTTTGTGATAGCAGGGAGAGAGAGTCAAGTATTGTATCTTGAGTCATAGATCAGGGAATAACAAAGCAAAGTAAACAGTCATTCTAGACACTACTGTGGATATGGGGAAATAAGATACCACGTGGTACAAGAGAAGGGTTACGTAACAGTCTTTTTAAGACATGGGAAATCAGTGCACTAAGAAATCACGAGATCCGCCTAACGGATAAATTAAAGCATATGCAATTGCAGTAAGCAGATAATGTGAGATATTTTGCAAAATGTGTTAACAACTATAAATTTGATAGTAAACTAGATAAACTTTCACTAGTTAAACTCCTTAAACAAGCTTTAATCTGATGCAGGGCGTCAGGCAAAGAAAAACAGCACTAACTAGGCATACCTCAAGCACATAGGTGGATTGAGGAAGCAAATTGTAAAAGAAAAAAACAGAAGCTTAAAAATTCTGAAACATTTTTAGACAACAGAGTGAAAGGTCTAACAGACAGAATCTCTGAAAAATGAAAACTTAGAACAGACTGGACTTGCATTAATTAATGCATACAACAGGGAAATGAGACAGTAAATGGATATTATGCTAGATTATTAAAATGCTTAAAACAGCAATTAAAAAAATATACATTTTAAAAGGTTGCATTGCCTCTGTTAGTAGTTTTATTACAAGGCATATGATAAATCACTGAACAAGTAGGCTGCAAGCCTTACTTGAGTATGCTAGACGCACTGAAAGACACCTTAATAGTAAAAAGAAAAAGGCACAAGTCTTCACTGCTGAAGACGGAGCTGAAGTATTTGTATTACAGTCAGGTAAAAGGGCATCTAGCTAGGGACTATAAACAAAATAAGAAAGCAATGACAAAAGATAAAGGAGATGTGGACTGACTATATGATAGTGATAATAACCAAAAATCATCAGGAAAGGTTAATAAACAAAAAGAAAATGTGAATGTAGTAGAGGGAATAGAGGAAGTACAAACAGATGTAGAGAATAAAATGAAAATAAAATTTTAGATTTAGCATTGTTGAGCCTGGAGCTCTACCTAGCAAATACAAAACCAGAAGTAACACTTCTGGTGGAGGGAAGAAAGGTCAAATTCCTGTGTGACTCAGGAGCGTCACGGACTTTGATACACCCTCCAAGTTACCAAAACATTCTAAATCACCTGATTATATATTAGTAAAAGCAGCAAATGGACAGCTATACAGGGAACCACTTTCCCATAATATAGCAATAACTGACCCTGTTTCAGGTATGACTCAGAAAAGTAAAATTGTAGTTTCTGCAAAAATATCCAGTAAACTTACTGGGAAAAGACCTTGTGCAGATATTTGGCATAGCAGTAGTTCCTACCATGCAGGGTATGGAAGCACAAAGACAAATGAATGCTCTTGTGGTGTGATCAGAGGGTGAAGCCTATTATTGGTACAGCCAGGACCTAGTTATGATTGGTCCAGGGCAGTAACCAAAGAACTGATAAACGTAGCCATCAGTAAGGTACCCTCCCTTGACACTGATCAGCAGCACTTGTTACATTGTACTCCATACTACTGTAGCACACCAGGACCTAATAAAAATGTAAGTAAAAATCCTGCTGACAAATTAATATTACAAACTTTATGCTGGGATACTGAGGAAACAGTGTAGTAAGCTGTTCATTACCTCAGGAGTTCATGAGATTGTATAAGTCCAATAGACTGCCACATGTCAGCTTGACAAAAAAACAAAAGTGTTAAATGGGCAGACTTAAAAAAAAAGGTAACAAAATGGGAAAACAGACTGATTTAAAATGTCAGGACAAGGGATATAAAACAAAACTGAATTGGTTGACACAGGCACATACAGCTGTACACTTGCAATCTAGTAAGGACAGCTGATTAGCATTTTTATTAAAAGAAAAAGAAAAGGCCTTGTGTAAAATTCCAACAACTCTGTGGTCAACAGGCAAGTTAAATGTAGGGCTTATTCAAGCAGCAGGACCAGTTACAATTACCCCAAAGTCAGCTTTTAGACCACAGAAAAAACAATACATTTTGGAAAAGAATGCAAAAGTAAAAATTAAGCCTATAATAAGCAGCATTACTCAAAAGGAGTACTGGTAGAATCTCCTGATTCACCATGTGATACACCCTATTTCCTGTTAAAAAGCAAACGGGAATGGCAGATGGTACAAGATTTATAAGCTGTAAATAATGCAGTAATACCTAAAGCACCCACGGTGCCAGACCCACATACCTTGTTAAATGATTTAAAGCCACAACAGAAGTATTTTACTGTGGTAGATATAAGCAATGCTTTCTTTTCAATACCTATACATCCTGATAGTCAATATTGGTTTGCATTTACATTTCAGGGTAAAAGGTATACATATACTCGACTACCACAGGGATATTGTGAGAGCCCAATAATATTTGCACAAAAATGGCTAGCAACCTGGCAGGGTCTACCCCACCAGAAAGTAGTCAAATTTTACTTTATGTAAATGACATCTTGCTAACAGCACCCAGCAGCAGTGCAGGGTGAATACAGTAGCATTGTTAAAATTTTTATTAATACAAGGACACAAAGTAAACAAAAGTAAGTTACAACTTTGGGAAAAAAACACAGGTTAAATACCTGGGATATGTGATATTCAATAAAGGTAAAATACTAGATAAGGGAAAGAAAAAGCGAAAACACAGCAATTTTCGAAGCACGGAAACGAACAACTAAAAAAGAAATGATGTCTTTTCTTAGGTACAACTAATTTTTGTTGGAACTGGGTACCAAATTATTTTACAATGGAAAACAAAAGCAGAAATGGCTTTCTGCAGGTTGAAGCAGTTAATAGCTTCTTCATTAGTTTTAAGACTTCCAAGTTATCACAAACGTTTTTTTTTAGACCATAGATTGTAAGCAATGGTACATGACATCAGTATTAAAGCAACAACATGGGGATAAGCAGTGCCCCATAGCTTACTATTCATCACAGTTAGACCCAGTGGTGCAATCTTTGCCTCACTGTGTACAAGCAGTAGTTGCAGCAGCAATGGCAGTACAGGCTTCAGCCTCAATGGTGTTATTCCACCCTCTCACATTGAGAATGCCTCATGCAGTTGCAATAATTCTGCCACAAGAAAAGTGCATACCTTTCTCCTGCTAGACATCTTTCATGTATGACCATACTGCTGAGTCAACCTCATATAAACAGTTAGCTTTACCTAGACAAGATCTTACAGATATGCCCTTGGATAATGCTGAGGTGACATATTACGTGAATGGCTCATGCAGAAGGGGTCCTACAGGGAAAACTCTGGTGGGGTATGCAGTAGTTACAGACACTAAAATTAAGAAGGACAATCTTTGCGACACAACTTCTATGCTCAAGCAGCAGAACTGGTAATTTTGACAGGAGCATGTATTTTAGTAGAAGGCAAAAAAAGTAAACATATATACTGATAATCAGTATGCTTTTTCTACAGTGCATGTGTTTGCACAATAATAAAGAAAATAGAGGGATGATTACATCCAGTGAAAACCTATTAATCATGCGCAATTTATTTTGGAGCTATTAAAATCTATTCAGTTGCCTACCAAAGTAGCTATTTGTAAATGTGTAGCTCATACAAAACAACAGGATAAGATTTCAAAGGTAATGCACGAGCTGATGCAGCTGCAAAGCAAGCAGCCTCAGACTCAGAAACTTTTTAATGAAAAATTACAGCCCTTTGAGATTTTAGATTTAGACATGTTAAAAACAATGCAAATGCTTACTACAACAGCAGAAAAACAAAACTGGGTAAAACAAGGTGCAATTTTTAAGAATAGACTGTACATTTCCAAAGGAAAAAAACAATATTACCGTCTAATTTATTTAGAGATGCAGCTTTGTTGAGCCATGGGCAGAGCCATGTCTCAACAGGGGGGATGGTACAGTTAGTAAATAAAATATTCCAAACATATGGATACATAAATTATACAATAAAATTTTGTGCAGCTTGTCATACTTGTAACAAGCACCATGCACAAGGAGCATTTAAAACAAGCAAGGGAGTTTCCTACACCACCATAACCATTCCATACTATTTGTATGGTCTTCATAGAGTTGAATAAATGTCAAGGAAAGAAATACTGTTTAGTGATCATAGATATGTTTTCAAAATGGGTAGAAGCTTTTCCAACCAGGAATCGAATGCAGCAACAGTGGCAAAGGCCCTAGTAAAGGAAATAATTCCTAGATTTGGCATACCGGAAAGAATCTATAGTGGCAATGGGACATATTTTGTCAATCAGACAATTCAACAACTTGGGAGATTTTTTGGGTTTTCCTTAAGGAATCACTGTGCTTACCACCCACAGTCAGCAGGACTGGTGGAGAGGTACAATGGGATTTTAAAAAAACAAGTTAAGAAAGTTAATGAGTGAGACTCAGAAGAATTGGATTTGCTGTTTACCTCTAGCATTGCTGAGCATGAAAACAGTAACAAATGTAAAGGGTTTGATCCCCTTTAAAGTAGTATTTGGAAGGGCATATTATGTGCCTCAGTAAAAGCCCTCATGCCTGCAGAGCTGGAGGCTGACGGTTCACTAGCTAATTATATAAAGAAACTGTTATAAATAAATCTGTTTTGCAGTTTAACTCTTTTTCAGACAAAAGAACTTTCAGCTGAATAAAAACTTTGTGAGTGATACACAAGGGCAAAATGGCCAAGAGTAAAGAAAACAAAAAAGCAGAGCAACCCAAGAACTATAGCATAATTATTTTAACTGTGCATTTGTTAACTATAAGTGTGACAATTTTTCTCTTATTGTGGTTTTTCCCTGCACTCAACCACACAAGTGAAAGTGAAAAGACGTGATGAACTGTTTATAGACTGGCATCCAAACTTTAACACGTACCTGGCCATAAAGCAAGTGTATACAGAAACTATGCACATTTCAAATTGCTGAGTTTGTACAGCTATACCAACAACATATAATAGACTTTAAGGTCCTCTGTCCCTCTGGGGATAAAATGAGACTTTGGAAAGTTTTTTTTATACAGAAACTGTGAGATCACAGGACAAAATTGCTTTATTTATACCTGTTCACACAAAAAGGAGTTGTATGTCTCTACAAAAGTAATACCCTCCAGGTGGGCTGGAGTAATGGTAATATAACAATGTCTTATAAATGTTACATTAAAGTCAAAAGTGGGGCTACTGTTTGTAATACTAACCATGATTCATATCTGAGTTCAATGAAAACTACATTAAATGCAGTATGTGACAATCCAGTCTTAACTAAGCAATTGTCTATTAAGAATGAAAAACATGTTTCATGCAGGGATAACACGTATCAGTACCAAAGTAATGATTTTATTTGTGGGAAAAAGGCATATAAATGGTTACCTGAGAATTGGTCCGGCAGTTGTTTTTGGGTTATCTGGTTTTAGCAATAAGACATACTGCAGAATTACCTTTGGGTAAAATACAACGTAAGGAAAACAGCTCGAGAATCTGAAGGTCCAGTGAAAAAAAAAAAAAAAACCTGTGAATCCAGTTGGTAAAATCGAAGCTGGTTGAAAAGGCCATAATTCAGTGAAAGACAAAAGTAAATTGACTCATATGAACTTGGGCAACAGTGTTATATCCAGGGCAGGAATACCACCAGCCTATGGAGCAGTCAAATCGATCTGGGAGCTGAGGAAGCTGTCAAAAAGTCATGAGCAATGCAACTTTTTCCACCCTAGAATTGGTGACTAATGAACTGAATGCAATAAAAACTGTTGTGCTACAAAATCGAATGGCTCTTTACTTCACCCTAGCGGCAAGAGGTGGTACACGAAGAAAAATGCTGTGCGTACATTCCAGACAACCAACATGAAATCAATGACCACCTAGAGGTAATTCAGCAAGTATCAGCAATGACTAAACCAGGCCCAAACCCACTGACGAACTTTTTCCAGAATCTGTTTGGGGGGGTGGGGTTCCATCCTATTAAACATTTAATTGCTATTTGTGTTAGGAACATGTGTTTACTGTGAAATTCCCTGCATGAAAAGATTAATCAAAAATTTGTTGATATATCTGCTACTGAAACTTTTTACCAAAGTGTTGAAATTAAAAGATTAATTTCAAATGATGCTTTTTCTGAAATATAAAACCAATGACTAACTTAACTGAAAGTCCTTGAAAGGAAAAGGCTGAGGAATAAAATAATATTGTTTATGTTCCAAATAGAATAAAATGCATTAACAGGAGGAGAATGTTAGAAAAATCTATACATGCTGCTTAGAAAATATATTTACAATGTATGCTGCTTAGAAAATACATTTACAATGTATGCTGCTTGGGAAAATGTGTATTTAAACATTCAAACACATATAAGTTGTGTGGTCAAATATATAGAGAAATGTGTGCTTTAGTTAGGAATAAATGTACTTAAATCCATAATAGAGAACAAAGTTTGAAAAGTAGTATATAATGCATTTAATTCTGTCTTACTAGAATAATAGTAGAAATAAACCTGCATATTATTGCTTGAAGCACAAGCTGCAGTGTAATCAGAAATTTGACCTTGGCAGCGTGCAAGCAGAGCCTGGCTCATGTCTTTCAAGTAAAGATTATTTTGCAAAGTTAGAAAATAATAAATCTGTTCGCATGTGTATCTTCTTTCCTGCTTCCACCAGGAGAATAGCCTTGTGCACTATCTCTGATAGTGCAGCTGAACCAGAAAGACAAAGAGAGGCATTAAAGAAGACATACATCTATTGTATTCGAACTAATCTGAGAGCCTTGAATTGGCTACATCCTCAGGAGGTCATCGTGACTGACCAGGTGCTTGCAAGGCTGTAACATTCTCATGGGAAAAAGACTTTTGAAAACACAATGTCAGCACTTTTTTATGAGTTACTATGATGTAAAGACCCTGTCACTGACCACGCCAGTGAGGTGGGCAAAACTGATAATGACATATATAAAAATGGTGTCTTCTGTCAATAAAGCAGTCAAAATTCTATACAACTTTGTGTATGGTTTTTTGCCTCCTAATGTACATTAGAGTATTAGAGTTATAGATGCCTGAGTTCTCCTGCATTATTGTTTGTTATTGATTGACATTGTTTTTGAATAACTCAATGATTTTTACAGTCTGACTTAATTTTTATGACACAATGTTCTTTTTATATTTGGTTTATTCCTATAACAAAATTTTGGTACCTCCCCAACTAACATGCTTATCTCATTCTCTAACTCTAATACATGCCAATGTTTACTTATAATGTCTTTCACTTCTTTAACATCTTTAGTATAGTAAATAGTAACAGGAAGATTATCAAATACTAACTTATTGTTACTACCTTCTTTTTCTATTTCTATATTTTCCCTGTCCATAAAATATGGACGTGCTCTAGTTCCCCTCATTTCATATACTTCATTTATTGTCTTAGCTATATCTTCTTCTTTGTATAATCTATCTCTAAATTTCTGTTTCAACCTTCTACTTCTTCTTTAAACCCTACTATTGTCGGATTTGACGCTCTCATAACTTGTCCTTTTATGATGTTGTCAAAAATGTGTTTGGGTGCATGCTCTTTCTGTGTAAAGCGTATTCTTATAACATTTTTTCCTATGAATAGATGTATTTACTATCCCATTAGGAAGTTTTATAACATTTACATCCAAATAAGGAATGTATTCCTTAGAATAATTCATAGTAAATTTTAAGAAATTAGTAAGATTATTTATTTCTGTCTCAAATTCTAATAATGTGTCTTCACTCTCTTTCCACACCAGAAAAAGGTCATCTACAAACCTTTTATAAAATGAGACATTTTGTCTGTAGCTTAGTAATGGGAACAAACATTCTTTCTCCCATTCGGCCATAACTATGTTGGCGTAGCTATTGGCACAAGAAGTGCCCATAGCTACGCCATCATTTTGCAAGTAAATATCTTCTTCAAAAAGGAAAATATTATTTTCTAGTATAATCTCTAGAAATAATGTTAACAAATCAATAAATTGGGGGTCCATATCTGTATACTTTTTCAAATAATTTTGTGTACTTTCAATACCTGTAGAGTTCGGTATCACTGTGAACAGGCTCTTCACGTCCAGGGTGACCAGTAAATACTCAAATGGTTCATCTGTTTTAGACAAATATTCATATAAATCTAGTAAAAACTGTTTGCTGTCTTTTAAAATATTGAAGTTTTGTTCTACTACTGTCCTTAAGTGGTGCTCAACAAAAAGTGAAAAAGGTTCCATCAACCACCCTTGTCCAGAGACAATAGGTCTCATAGGGGAATTTTTAAGTCCTTTGTGCACTTTAGGTAGTCCTTTTAAAATTGGAAGCAGTGGATTGTTAACTTTGAGAAACTTAAAGAAGTCTTTCTTTATCAGTTTACTTCTAAATAAATCATCAATTGTATCATAGACCCTAAATATCTTACTTATTACATCATTGATGTCTAATCTTGTATAACACCCTTCACTATTTAACATAGTTTTCATATTACTTGAATAATGTTCATAGTCCATAATCACTATTGGTCCACCTTTATCTGCAGGCACTATAATAATACTACTATCATTCTTAAGGTCTTGTAATGCTTTTCTTTGCATCCATGTTAAGTTATTCTTATATTTCCTCACATTTCTTTCAGAATTGTAAGCGTGTAAGTCATTTTCTACAAGTCTAGAAAATGTATCTAGCACTGGGTGTAATAAGGGAACATAGGTGCTTGGAGGTTTAAACTTATTGACCACTCTGTCTTTGTCATTTAATCCAAAATCTAATTTAAGTTGTATGTTTCTGACAAACATTTTCACATCAATGATAGTTTCAGTGCTGTCACTTAACTTACTAGGTATGAAGGATAGACCTTTGTTTAATACTTGTTCCTCAAAGAGACTTAAAATTCTATGTGACATATTCATGATTAAGGATTCATTTTCATTGTCCACATCTTTTTCAAGGTGGGACCCACCTGACTTGTTTCTCCTAGTTTTCTTTTTTGTCTCCCCCTGCTCAATGATCGTGATCTCCCTTTGAGTTTGTATGTCTGTATGGGGAAAGGGACCTCACGTGTAATGGTGTTAATATCCTTCTCCTTACTATTCTCAATAGAGACTATTTTCTTCTTAACCCCTGACACTTGACCATTCTTAGTATTTATGGTATTTACAATCCCCATAACATTTGTACTACAGCCATGGTCACCATTCTTCCCTTTTGTGTGTAAAATGGTGGGGTACAAGTTGACATTTTTATCTGTCTCAATTATATTACTACCATTCAGGGTGATAGTTGTCACTGCATCACCATTAACAGTTTCTACTTCATCTGTTACATTATTAATAATAGCAGTATTTTTTATTACAGTTTTTACATTTCTATCATCAGTTCTGATAATGTCCATATTGTCATTGGTCACTGTCATTTCATGTTTATCATTCATAGCCGTCCTTGGCCAAGTGAAGACCTGTCCATTTCTAAAATCGGTAACATCCCTCTCGATTTTATTCTTTTTCTGATTCAACAATCTTTTTTCATACAACATAACATTGTCCATTAACCTATCTAACCCCATGTTAGTTTTACAGTTATTGTATTTTGATATAATAGCTGCATGTCTTTCATTGACTTTTTGTCTCAAGAGCTCTTCTTCTGGTTTATGGAAATCTATTAAAAGCTTCATATAATTGAAGCTTAGTTCCATATTTAGCTTTTGCCACTTTAATAACAAATCAGGAAAGAGGTTACCTGTAGTAGGCATTTTGAGGACGCGAAGTCCTCTCGGTATAATGTTCTTTTTTATACACGCTTCAAAGTGCTGCCGTTGCAGCTGTAGCCTCTTTAATTTCATAAAGTCACTTTCTAATACATCCACCTCCTCAGCCAAACGTAAAAGTTCTTCGGCGTTGTCTTCTCCTGCATCCTTTTCACCATTCGGTTCGAAGAACAGCAATACATTCTCGTCTCCTGACACACAGTTCTTAAATTTAGTTAGTAACTGCCCATTAGTAGTACTCGAGTTAGCGTTAGCGTTCGGAGTATACGCTAACTCAATCTCATCATTATCCACAAAACAAGCCATGCTCTCAAAGTGGAACAAGGTAAAATGAGAATAAAACAAATCAGCGTAGGCGTTCCACTAGAGAGCGCATTCCTGCTGTAAAAATACATAAAAACAAAAGCCAAGCTCTAGTGGAACGCCTACGCTGATTTGTTTTATTCTCATTTTACCTTGTTCCACTTTGAGAGCATGGCTTGTTTTGTGGATAATGATGAGATTGAGTTAGCGTATACTCCGAACGCTAACGCTAATGCGAGTACTACTAATGGGCAGTTACTAACTAAATTTAAGAACTGTGTGTCAGGAGACGAGAATGTATTGCTGTTCTTCGAACCGAATGGTGAAAAGGATGCAGGAGAAGACAACGCCGAAGAACTTTTACGTTTGGCTGAGGAGTTGGATGTATTAGAAAGTGACTTTATGAAATTAAAGAGGCTACAGCTGCAACGGCAGCACTTTGAAGCGTGTATAAAAAAGAACATTATACCGAGAGGACTTCGCGTCCTCAAAATGCCTACTACAGGTAACCTCTTTCCTGATTTGTTATTAAAGTGGCAAAAGCTAAATATGAAACTAAGCTTCAATTATATGAAGCTTTTAATAGATTTCCATAAACCAGAAGAAGAGCTCTTGAGACAAAAAGTCAATGAAAGACATGCAGCTATTATATCAAAATACAATAACTGTAAAACTAGCATGGGGTTAGATAGGTTAATGGACAATGTTATGTTGTATGAAAAAAGATTGTTGAATCAGAAAAAGAATAAAATCGAGAGGGATGTTACCGATTTTAGAAATGGACAGGTCTTCACTTGGCCAAGGACGGCTATGAATGATAAACATGAAATGACAGTGACCAATGACAATATGGACATTATCAGAACTGATGATAGAAATGTAAAAACTGTAATAAAAATACTGCTATTATTAATAATGTAACAGATGAAGTAGAAACTGTTAATGGTGATGCAGTGACAACTATCACCCTGAATGGTAGTAATATAATTGAGACAGATAAAAATGTCAACTTGTACCCCACCATTTTACACACAAAAGGGAAGAATGGTGACCATGGCTGTAGTACAAATGTTATGGGGATTGTAAATACCATAAATACTAAGAATGGTCAAGTGTCAGGGGTTAAGAAGAAAATAGTCTCTATTGAGAATAGTAAGGAGAAGGATATTAACACCATTACACGTGAGGTCCCTTTCCCCATACAGACATACAAACTCAGAGGGAGATCACGATCATTGAGCAGGGGGAGACAAAAAAGAAAACTAGGAGAAACAAGTCAGGTGGGTCCCACCTTGAAAAAGATGTGGACAATGAAAATGAATCCTTAATCATGAATATGTCACATAGAATTTTAAGTCCCTTTGAGGAACAAGTATTAAACAAAGGTCTATCCTTCATACCTAGTAAGTTAAGTGACAGCACTGAAACTATCATTGATGTGAAAATGTTTGTCAGAAACATACAACTTAAATTAGATTTTGGATTAAATGACAAAGACAGAGTGGTCAATAAGTTTAAACCTCCAAGCACCTATGTTCCCTTATTACACCCAGTGCTAGATACATTTTCTAGACTTGTAGAAAATGACTTACACGCTTACAATTCTGAAAGAAATGTGAGGAAATATAAGAATAACTTAACATGGATGCAAAGAAAAGCATTACAAGACCTTAAGAATGATAGTAGTATTATTATAGTGCCTGCAGATAAAGGTGGACCAATAGTGATTATGGACTATGAACATTATTCAAGTAATATGAAAACTATGTTAAATAGTGAAGGGTGTTATACAAGATTAGACATCAATGATGTAATAAGTAAGATATTTAGGGTCTATGATACAATTGATGATTTATTTAGAAGTAAACTGATAAAGAAAGACTTCTTTAAGTTTCTCAAAGTTAACAATCCACTGCTTCCAATTTTAAAAGGACTACCTAAAGTGCACAAAGGACTTAAAAATCCCCCTATGAGACCTATTGTCTCTGGACAAGGGTGGTTGACGGAACCTTTTTCACTTTTTGTTGAGCACCACTTAAGGACAGTAGTAGAACAAAACTACAATATTTTAAAAGACAGCAAACAGTTTTTACTAGATTTATATGATTATTTGTCTAAAACAGATGAACCATTTGAGTATTTACTGGTCACCCTGGACGTGAAGAGTCTGTTCACAGTGATACCGAACTCTACAGGTATTGAAAGTACACAAAATTATTTGAAAAAGTATACAGATATGGACCCCCAATTTATTGATTTGTTAACATTATTTCTAGAGATTATACTAGAAAATAATATTTTCCTTTTTGAAGAAGATATTTACTTGCAAAATGATGGCGTAGCTATGGGCACTTCTTGTGCCAATAGCTACGCCAACATAGTTATGGCCGAATGGGAGAAAGAATGTTTGTTCCCATTACTAAGCTACAGACAAAATGTCTCATTTTATAAAAGGTTTGTAGATTACCTTTTTCTGGTGTGGAAAGGGAGTGAAGACACATTATTAGAATTTGAGACAGAAATAAATAATCTTACTAATTTCTTAAAATTTACTATGAATTATTCTAAGGAATACATTCCTTATTTGGATGTAAATGTTATAAAACTTCCTAATGGGATAGTAAATACATCTATTCATAGGAAAAAATGTTATAAGAATACGCTTTTACACAGAAAGAGCATGCACCCTAAACACATTTTTGACAACATCATAAAAGGACAAGTTATGAGAGCGTCCCGGCTAAATCCGACAATAGTAGGGTTTAAAGAAGAAGTAGAAGGGTTGAAACAGAAATTTAGAGATAGATTATACAAAGAAGAAGATATAGCTAAGACAATAAATGAAGTATATGAAATGAGGGGAACTAGAGCACGTCCATATTTTATGGACAGGGAAAATATAGAAATAGAAAAAGAAGGTAGTAACAATAAGTTAGTATTTGATAATCTTCCTGTTACTATTTACTATACTAAAGATGTTAAAGAAGTGAAAGACATTATAAGTAAACATTGGCATGTATTAGAGTTAGAGAATGAGATAAGCATGTTAGTTGGGGAGGTACCAAAATTTTGTTATAGGAATAAACCAAATATAAAAAGAACATTGTGTCATAAAAATTATAACACTCATGTTACACATACAGTCAATACAATTCCCTGTAATAGTTGCAAACAATGTTGTTTCATTAATACTGATACATTTTTCAAATCACCAGTCACCGGAAAAGAATATAATTTTCAGACTGGCACCACTTGCAGGACAGAAAATGTGATATATTTAGCCCAGTGTCGTTTCTGTGAAGCATTCTATATAGGTAAAACTAATAGACAACTGAGAGAACGAATAAGAGAACATACATATGGTATAAGAATAGGAGATGAGAAGAATGCATTGGCTAAGCACAACAAAGCAAAGGGTAGCACACATACATTCAGTTTTTTTGTTATGCAAACTATAATTAAAACTATGAGAGGAGGGGATCTTGAGAATTATACACTAGAACAAGAAACTAAATGGATTATGAGATGTAGGTCAGATCATCCTCCTGGTTTAAATGATAAAGTGAGCATACAACCTTTTTTGAAAAAAGGAAGGTTAAAGCATTGAGACGTTTTAGATAATACATGATGAGATATAAGTTCTATGCTACTATATTTATAACACTAGTATATGCTTAGATAGGTAATATAGGTTATGAGGAAATTCTTTTTAAAGAAAACAAGAATAAAAGCACTGAGACACTTTAGTCAATACATGAAGAGGTTTTACTTTCATACTAGACTAAACTGTGAATAATACTTTTGACACAAGTTTATTCAGTAATATAGCGAAAAATGCAAGAAAAATTTTCATTGTTTGACTATATACTATGATTATTCCAGAAACCCGTATGAATATTTTAAAGTTGAACCCACAAATTATCTATCCATTATACCAGTTTTTGTATAGATGTGGGTATGTTTTTACAAGTGGTTTTATCTATCGTATGTTTTAGAGAAGTTAATGGAATGAATATATAAAGCAGTAGCACCATCTAATGGTATGTTGATGAACTACCAGAAATAAGTAATAATGTTATTATTTAAATGTTTTGAAAAAGCATATAGTAAATAACACTAGAGTTATAAAGTTAAAATCAATGAAGTGTAGAAATTTTCCATGTGTTATTTAAGTTTTTAATTTAAATAAGATAGATTAGTTGATTAATTACGTAATTTGATTTATGTAAATGAGATGACTAATAGTGACGATTTATTTAATCACATAAGATATATAAAGGCTGTGCCTTCCATAGTTAAATGTACAGTCTGAGGAAGCCCTTTTTAGGGTGAAAGCGCTAACTGATATGAAATTATTGTGAATAAAGAACGTTCCCTTTTTATACTGAGAGTTGGAGCCATTGTTTTTATTCAACACGTTGGATGTTCTGAGAGGTTCGTAGTTAAACTGAAGCTGAAGTAGTGATTGCTTCCTTAATCCTTGGAAGCCTGGCGTTTTGTGTTTTTGCAACTTTCTTTTGAGCCGGAGCAGCTCATGCTTGAGTACCAACTGATTTAGAGTGTGGCTGTCGATCCAGACAGTCAGCGTTCCTGCACGGAGGTTGGCTTTTGTAAATATACTGAATACCCTGAGATGTTTATCTCAGGATATTCAAAGCGTTTATCTGATAATAAGATGTCTGTTTTCAAATATTAAAGCACTAAGCAATCAATCTAATAGACATCCTTTTATAACTCATTCAATCATAGCTGTATACCTCTCAACCTGTGGTTATCAAATATAGGGACAAAGGTTCTTAAAAGGTAGTCTTAGGTATATGTCCCCAAATGCAGCCCAATAACATTGAACACATAATTAAAATAACATCTGCATACTGAATAGCATCCAGCTCCTCTCACTTCCAGAAAAACTGCAGGACACAACTCGAAAACACAAGTTTAAAACACCAAGAATGACAAAATCAGACATCAAACCATCACCCAGCTGTGCTAATTCTTTTTGACACAGTTTGTTTTGAAATCTCATCAACTTGTTATGACAATTCTTTATTACATCTCTTAAAACACATTTCTAAAACTAATTTAAAATGCAAATGTAAAAAAAAAAAAATAGTACCTCTTCATATTATGTGTTGCCATCAGGTGAAAATTGATAAAAGAGCAGCGAGCACTAAGCCACTACAAATGTATTCCCCTTAACCATCACATATTCCTATAAGTTCTCTCTATGGACCGTTGCTTTCAATTTCTTTTCTCAAGGATTTGGGTCAAAGGCAAAACAATGGGGGAAAAGTCAAAATCAGCAACAACATTTAAGCATCACAATAATTCACTTAAAAACTTAATAGAACAAGTTTTCCATCAGCATGCACTTTCTGAAAAGCAATTGTGAAATTCCTGTGTTTGGCATTATTAACTGACTATAATCCTTGGTTAAATGGTTACATAAGCAGAGACTGCTGGCACTAAACGTATACAAACTGAAAAAGGTAAAGAACAGAAAGAACATGTCTGGGTCCAGATAATCCTACGTTAGATGAAAAGATGGGTTATTGAGTTTGAAAGGAAGGAAGTCATCTTCCAGCATGCACTGTCTATATCCTACACTCCCACACTGCTCCTTAACTTGCTCAGTTAAAAAAAAAATTGCAGTGGCTTGACATTCCTGACTACCATTTACCAGTCTGCCACACTTCTTCCACTGAAATGAAAAAAAAAAAAAACGTCTTTGGAGGTTGGCACAGTAGAAAAGTCTGCCTCATTTCCTCTGCTCTCCCAATTTTGACAGGCCCCACTCGGTCACTTATCGTGTTTACTATGCACAGTAAGCCATGATGATGGTGACATACACTCCCAGAGTGACCTGAGTCCAGCATTCTGCAAACATTGTTGATTTCAGCTGATTTCTATACTGAAAAAGTTGTCAAACAGCCCACATTCTGAAGTTTTAAGATTTACCCTGAACAGCTCAATACACCTACACTACACAGGGTATGAAGTAGGTGTGCTGATCATAAAACTATATTGTAGAGAAGGCAGTAGAAGGAAATCTTCAGTAATTTTAAAAGAATCAATTTATGAGGGACAGCACAAAAATATGAAGTTACATCATGGAAAGCTGGAAAGACCACAGAAGTACTTCACCAAGAGGAACACTGGCCTCAAAGAGATGCCCTATGCAGCTCGACTGAAGAAACTCCAGCTGTACTCGATTGCATACCGCCTACTAAGACGTGATCTCTGCCTGACATACAAGGCCATGTCCAACCCAGAATTGATGGACATGCTCCACCTAAAGAAAACCTTATCCCCTCGAGCCACGTGCTCTAGGGATCTAAACCTCACCACAACAAAAAATAGGACGTGCTGGAGGGATAGATTCCTGTCCCAGAGACTTCCCATGCTTTGGGACAATATTCCAATCTACAGTAGGTAGATCTCCTCGCTAACACTCTTCAAGAGAAACCTTAATAAGTGGATGGAAAACAGAAAGTTTGCCCCGGTGATCACTTGTGGCTCTGCTGGACAGAGGCACAGGGAACTAATCAAAGGGGGCAGTGAAAGCCAACACATTCTGGCTAGGCTTATAAACGCCTTCGGGCAGATAGCCTAGTACCTACCTATGACCCTATGAATATTTTGAAAAATCAGAGACAATTGAGAGGTATGTCACAGAACAGTATGGCAGCCAGAAACAGTACTGCAAGTGCCCATGTCTTCACACACATACACACACACAACCTTCTTCTGCCTGTTGTTAACAAAAAAAAATAATTCTAGTCCTCACAAAATTCACACAGTCACCATATGAGTTAATTAAGCAATAACCCACGCCTGGGTGTGGGTAATGGTAGATTTACCCACGGTTGGTGTGGTTTGGTCATGACGGCGAAGCCCGAGTGGCCAAACAAAGACAACCTTGGGTAAATCCTGCATTACCAACACCCAGAAGTGGGTTATTGCTATTATACAATGACATTATTTAAGAATAAAATACTTACTTTTTTTAAATAATGGCATTGTATAATGCCTCCGTGCTGCCCTTCCACAGCTGTCTGGTATTCTGCGGCAGTTCTGATGTACTGCGTATGCATATGCTTACGCAGTACATCAGAGCTGTGTGTGGAAGCAATGGAGAGAGCAAGATCTCCGTTGCTTTTTTAAAGGTGCCTCGCTATGTTAAAGCAGTTTAACATAGCGAGATAGCTTTAAAAAAAGCAATGGAGATCTTCCTTTCTCCGTTGCTTTTTTTTAAAGCTATCTCGCTATGTTAAACTGGTTTAACATAGCGAGATTACAGCAATGAAGCTCTTCCGTTCTCCGTTGCTGTAACAAAAAAAAAAAAATAATAAAATCACTTATACTAATGGAAAACGTCCGGGTGACCGGACCTTTTTCCATTAGTATAAGTCTGATTTACAATGGGCACACTGACCAATCAGTGTGCAAGTTTTGGAATATTAATTGGGGCCATTATATAATTTTGCTTTTTAGACTTTTTACTTTTGTTACACTATGGCCTCATGCCAAATTTCATTCTTGATAAAAATTTTGTCAAAGGTCCCAGAAATTGTCAGGAGCATTGTCCTATTCAAAAGTTTTGTGAAGATTTCTGTTTCCTGTAACAGACAAAACACTGATAAAACATTAAAGCTAAGAACTGTGAAGGCTGTGTTTCAGTCACTCACTCAAATGCACAGACACACACACACACACACACACACACACACACACACACACACACACACACACACACACACACACACACACACACATACTGTTAATACAAATGAAGCTATAATGACATGTAAATGAGGACTGACTGATACGTCTATGATTATCTTATGTAAATAAGGCAGCTTTCCCACCTCTGTGTGATTCATATTTTTTTTTTTTATGTATTTTTGGCACCATATGCTAATAACTTATAATAGGTACAAAGTCATGTCTTTTCTATCTACTTTGCACTCTGTAGCTGTTAGATTGCTTATTTCACACTGTTAACTGCTTGTCTTGGTCTCTCCAAATCTACAGACACTCAGGGATGCTTGCCAGCCAAGAAGGTGGAGATGAGACAAAGACCGAGTCATTTTAACTTTGTTGACCAAGTAATTCTTGATATATTTAGAGAAGACCAGGTTATAGCATAGACTTTATTGAGTTTGTATGGCCTGCAGACAAGGACTTGGGGATATGTGGTTGTCCTATATCAGTGTACAGCAGGGCAAATATAGCATTAATAAATTTTCTATAGGGACTTTCCAGAGACAAAATGGGGACACACTGAGTATTTATCAGGCTTCTACTTTTAACAGTTCCTCAACATTTTCTTGGCACATGTGGATCAATGTATTTATCTGTTTATGTCACATCAGCCCAATCCAGTCATACCTTCTAGGAGATGTCACATTTTTATTATGTACTCAGTGCAATAGATTTCACCCATATTGCCATTTGGGCCCCATCTGGATCACAGGTGGAGTGGTCCCAGAACAGGAAGGGCTACCATCCCATCACCTGCCTGACCTATCCATCAAACTACATGTTATCATAGGATTATTAACTGCATCTTTATAAGAATGT
This sequence comes from Protopterus annectens, assembly GCF_019279795.1. Lineage (NCBI taxonomy): Eukaryota > Metazoa > Chordata > Ceratodontiformes > Protopteridae > Protopterus > Protopterus annectens. Next base: position 49,871,148 of record NC_056726.1, read on the forward strand.
TTAACACTATGCACATGCATATTCTATTATCTTGTCCACACTTGTATTTTCTTTTTGCATTCAGTAATTTCACTTTTATTCTAATTGTAAATAATGCAATCTGGTTTATCCTCAGGTCTCTGCTGAAAAAGGGCACCGGCCCAGCCAGACTAACCAAGTCAACAAATGTCAAATAAATAAATACATAAACTGACAGATAGTGTGTGTGATGCATGGGGATCATCACCAATGTCTCAACCCAGCATCATGGCACTTCCCATGATTCTCACTTCTGGCACACAAGCTCATTCTACCACCTCTTCCTGCAGGATAGGATAGCCCATAGTCATCTCCTTTGTCAGTGCAATCTTTTTTTTTCCTTTTATAGTAGCATTTGTAGGTCTAGCTTGGAAAATGTATTGTTTAGTAGTAATCTCCCTTCTTTTGTTCTATACCCTCCATTTTTCTTTTCCAGGTGATGCAGGCTGCCCACTTGAACCTTGGCTAACGTCACCGAACTGTAACTCTAGGGAAGCTGCTGAAGTGTGCTTCAACACTGCCCTGACCAAGAGATGGAGTCACAGAGCAAGTGCTGGGTCTGCTGAAAACTCATTTCTGTTGCATGGATTAGTTTGGAGGTGCTCTGCAGTATGACCCTTTTACTGCATGCAGGATGTTTACCAAAAGTTGCACTCTGTATAACACGATCATGTATTGGTCTCTTGCACAACTTTTCCATGACTGAATTGCAGCTCCTGCTATTGTTCTTTCCACCACTGATAATAGTGTTTGGTGGCCAGAGGATGGCGGTAGGAAGGGACCCTATGCAACAGGCCTGTCTATGGTACATGGCTGCACAGGCAGAGGCAGTATCTGGTCCAGAACTACTGGCCATTACATTCAGGTAGTGGTACCATTAATAAAAAAATCACATAGATAATTCTAGATGAATGCAGTGCTACCTGTGGGCTGTGCTGTATGGTGCACAGTCTACTGTCACTTTATACCAGACATTCCTTCATCTTTCTTTTTTTGAAGGATTAATTGATTGCTTTCTGTGATTTACATACTGGTAGCACAGCTCCAGTCTGATGCACAGCAGTCAGCTGTACTGTTAATTGTAAAAGGCATGGTGACTAATGTTGAAGATGACAGGTTAAGCACATTTAAATAAGCTGCTCATATGAACTTTAACAGAATTAATTATCAGATACAGTAGGAGCTGTGCAGAAATGTTTATTATGTGGCAACTTTTCAAACATGATTTCAAGGTACAGTTTTCCACTTCAGACATTAGGATAACTTCACTGTAACCTGAAAGGAATGTTGCATGTTAGCTTTCTTTTGTATTTTGCTGCATCTTTACAGTTTTTCATATCCAACAATGAAGATATTAATTTTCTGAAAACCCCACTATTGGATGAGTACTTATGGTTTGCCTTGCTGAAAATTTAATTGAACCTGTCCTGTAGGAGTACTGTTGGCAATGTTGTGTCATGCATGATCACATGAGCCTGCACATACGTTTAATTACTTAATGATGCTGAGAAACAGCATTAAAATTCCTTAATAATTACTGCAAGATAAAACACAACTTGCATAAACACCCCATTGTAACACAAAATGTAGGGTTAAAAAATTTTGTTAAAGCATATATATGTGTACATTTGTGTACTTGTATGTAATGTCTCCCCTCTAGCACCAAAAAAGGAAGACAACAACCTGCAATGGTATTATTCTGTCGGAAGATTTCAATTTAACTAAAAAAATTGCCACTGAAAATAAAAGGTAGCAGGCCTGTTATTAAACACAGTTCTGCCACATTCCTCAAGTAATTGCTAGTGGTATGTATAGCCTTGCTCAGGATCTTACTCACTTATAAACAATGAAAATTGTAGAAATAGTCACTTTACACTCAGGAAGCTTCCATTGCATGCTACTATGCTACTTTCAATAAATGTTATCTTTTTGTGCCTGTCCTTTTTATTTATTTATTTATTTTCTGAGGCTTTCATTCTCTTTATTTTCCTTATTAGTAATAACACACTTCTCCAGTCCTTTATGGTGTTATGGTTGAGAATTGGGTTCGCAATTTTCACCACACAGTGTTATGCATACTTAGTACCACTCATTCTAGTGCTCCATTCCTACATTGTCAATATGATGTGTTACTCTATTCCTTCTTGTCCTCATAACATGCTTGTTTTTTTCATTTACTCCCAAAGGAGGTATATTAATTTTAATTGAGCAATATGATAAGACTTATATAAGTCTGGTACTTCCAGACATCCCTGCTCCACTGGGAAAATCAATCTTTTTACAGTTTGACTCTTTCCTTTTAATTTTCCCATATAAATTATGTTAGCTTTTTTTTTAACATTTATCCAAACCTCTCTTACAGTATGAAAACAGTATGCCCAAGTAGTATATAAGATCAAGGGGACCAAGAACATCTTTATTGCCTCTAGCTTGATATCTAAATCCATGAGTAATAGCTACCATTGTCTAAGTTTCTCTGTCACTATTTGTGTTATTCCTTCCAAATCTCTTCAGCTACCTTTTGGATATTATCTTTTAAACAAATTCCTAGTATGTCATCTTTCATGTTCCCATAAAAAAGAAAAACTGTTGAACTAAATCATATGCCTGTATGTAATTTACTTCTGTTTCTTTATTTTATTCTTGTCGACCTTCTATCCTACTAATCTAGTACAATTTTTAAGGATCTCAGATTTTGTTCATTTATCATGTTGTAGATCTGTTATGTATAGTGTCACATCATCAGCCAATAAGGCCAGCTTCTCTTCAGTTCCTCCCCATTTGAAACCCTTCACTCTGGATCACCTAATTTCACATGCCTCTGCCACCAGGTATAGAACAAATAAAAGAGGAGATAGGGCATCCCTTTGTTGACAATATAATATTTTTGGCTGGTAAGCCCCCTTCATATATCTTGTGGACTATAATGCTCTGGTCGAGTGTAAATAATATATTTAGCCAACTATGTGGAAATTTAAAAGCTTCAAGATTTGCCTTCAAAAAGCTTCATCATACTCTATAAAATGTGTTTTTCTGCATCTAAGCCAATCATCACCAATTGCTTCAGACTTATTTCTGCTTCCTTCTGTATTATCAAAGTTTTAAGGATTTTATCAAATGTCTGCCTCCCATACAATTCCACATTGACCTTGATTTATCATTCGGGATAATATTCTATCTAACCTTTTGGCCAGTATTGTTGTAAACAATTTATAACCATTTATATTGTCTTATAGGTCCTTGGATCTGTCCCATCTTTCCCCTCCTTAGGAATTAGCACCATTATAGCAGTGTTCCAAGATATAGGAATGTTACCCTCTCCATGATTCCTATAAATAATCAATCAGTATCCCATCTAATTCTCTTGTCATCCCAGTATTCTGGTGTTTAATTGCTTCTGCAATTTCTTGTTTATCTATTCTCTTTGTTAAGGTATCCTGCTTTTATTGGCTAAACCCAGTAAACTGAAGTGTCTCAGATATTCTGTCTTTTCTGTTTCCCCATTACATGCTCTTGTATGATCCTTATAGTCACCCATAATATTTTTGTAAAATTCTTACTATTTTTTTCTTGTAATACCTCTATCTTACCTGTATCTGGAGCCTTACTTTTAGTTATTATCTCTAACTTTTGTATTCTTAGTTTATGGTGGGTAATTGTATAAGAAATGGAGCTGTACTAGCTTAGCCCTATGCTCACTTACCATATTTAAGGACTCACATATATCTGTCTTCACTTCCTTTAACCTCTCCTGATGTCTATCATCTCTTCGTATTTGCATTTTAAGTTGCATCTCTTCTTCTTTCATAACTGCTTGGAAGTACTTTCGCAACTCATATTTCACATTTCTCTTGCTTTAGTGATTGTTTCATACATTCCCTTCCAATCGTTCTGATCCCTCTTGTATTTCTGGGATTATTCTCATCATAGTTTCTCATATCCAATGTACAAACCTTTCCTGTTGTAAATAATACATGGGGAAATTCCAGTACTACACCCCATGCCTATTACTATGTGCTTTGAGCTCTAACTGGATTGAGCCATGATCTGAGATTAATATGGGGTGGGTCACTAAACTTCTTAACAAATAGACACGTTCATTGGTAATATAACATCTACCCAATCTTGCCTAGTAATATGTATAATGTCTTCTACCACCTTATGTCACTGTAATGTCTGTAAGATCCCACAGCCTTGTATATTTCTCCAGGACTATATCATCTTCTGATATATTTTGTCCCCTTAAACTCCTGGACATATCTATAATATCAGTTATTATGTTCCCGTCTGCCCTTTATCATCTTTGGGGTAAATGTAATGATGTAATGATGCCATTGTTATGCCTGACCCCTGCCACATCCCTTTAATTATGACTTATTTTTCTTGAGGGTAAATGATTTCTTCCCCCACTTTAAATATTCCTAGCACTACTAAAGGCATTATTAGGGCACCCCAGCATGATAACCAAGTCTACTGATCACTTGTATTGCCTCTTCACTTTTTTTTCTGTTCAAGTGTCTCTCTTGTAAAAGTGCAACATTGACACCTCCCTGTTGAATCTACATCACCACTTTCTTCCATTTTATGCTTTTCGCTAGACCATTTGCATTCTATGATAATATTTTCATTCTTCATTATAGTCTATGTAAAACTGCTTCTGCTTATTGTACTGACAATTGTTTTACGTGAAAGTATATCTGATTTTCCTCTCTTCTACTTTCACGCACCTTATACTGAGAATTATCTTCTAGCAATCACATTAAACCTTAAATATTTTGTAGTGCAAGGAGCACAGTGATTATGCTCTCATATTTGGAAAAAGATAAATCAGTTAAGCATTATTATAACATACCCAGACTTAACGAATGTTGTGCACCCACTGCTTACTTAACTTGTTTAGGTCAGGTCTCACAATAGGTAGTTAAATCTGTCAGAACTGACCAGCAAAGACAGCAACAGAATATAAAACCGCAATGTGTCCCTCACTTCCTTTCATGAACTTAGAAAGTAGCTAGAATAACAGGGTGTATGTTTGCCTACATTTTCTAACAGATACGAAGGATGAAACTGAATTGAATGTCATTGTTGATTGACTTCACTCCACAGTGATTTGTCTGAAAAACAACTATTTTATGAGGAATAGACCAAACATATGAGGCAAAAATCTGGACTTCTACAAAAATCTGGACAGGTGATGTGCATGGCAAGATCAGTGTAAGTACAAGCGACTGTGTTACACTGACTTCCTGGCAGAGTTCAATAACTGCTTTATCATTTTGAAAGCCAGCAAAATGCTTAGTACTTTTTTCTTTTCTTTTTTTTCTGTGACTAGAAGTACATGAACAGATAAAGCTCCATGCACTGCAAAGAATCATGACAGGTTTTCTGATCATAACCTTTAATTATCTGTTTTTGTTAAGGATGCCAAGATTTACCTCTCAGGCTTCATTCTCAAGGTGAATTTATTGGCATCCATGTGTTGAACAAATAATAAGCAGGTTATGATCAGACACTTGCTCATAATCCTCTGTATTATGGCTCACAGCACATGTACACAGGGAATTACCGATGTAATCAGCCATGGTATCAGAAATGCTATACTATTGGGGCGTGGCCAAGGATGAACACAGAATAGCAGCAGATTTCTTCAGCTCCACCAATTTCACTGCACTGACAGGAAATAATTACTTTAAAAATTAATTTATGAAGTAATTTTCTTTCTAAATACGTTTGGTATATCTATTCCTTCAATAATATCTAAAAAGGAAAGAACATTTTAATAATATTCCTGTCAGAAATCACTTTGGAAATTTCTCTGTCAGCTTTTCTGTTTGAAATGAGTTCCAGTAAGACAAATTCTCAAGATTCCAGCATCAAGAAAGAACTTCAGTCTCTGATATCTACAATCCAGCAACTTACTGCCAAGATGGATAAACTGCATACTAAAATAGATACCTTCATAGAAAAAACTACAAAACAAATAGACTTGTTACATATAGACTTGCAACAACAGAAGACTCAGATTACAGGCATAGAAGAGACTGTAAATGACATGGAAAATAGAATCCAAGAAGAGGAAATCAACATTGAGTTTTTGCTGAAACAAAATACACATCTACAAACAAAGCTTGATTACCTGGAAAATAGATCTAGGCGCAATAACATTAGGATTTTTGGACTGCCAGAAAATATTGAAGGTAACAATATTATTTCTTTTTTAAATACATGGCTCCCTAAAACTTTAGACTTGCCAGAAGCATTTTCTTTTGGTATCGAAAGAGCCCATAGATCTATATAGCAATAACCCATGCCTGGGTGTGGGTAATGCTAAATTTACCCACGGTTGGCGTGGTTTGGTCCCGAGGGCGAAGCCCGAGGGACCAAACAAAGCCAACCGTGGTAAATTTAGCATTACCCACAACCAGAAGTGGGTTATTGCTATTATACCATGACATTATTTAAGAAAAGAAACTATTACTTTTCTTAAATAATGGCATAGTATAATGCCTGTTTACTGCCCTTCCGCAGATGTCTGGCATCCGTGGCAGTTCTGATGTACTGCGCGCCTGTGCAGTACATCAGAGCTGTGGGCAAAAGCAACGGAGAAAGCAAGATCTCCGTTGCTTTTTTTTAGTGTTTCGCTATGTTAAATGAGTTTAACATAGCGAGACAGTTTTAAAATAAGCAACGGAGATCTCTGTTGCTTATTTTAAAGCTGTCTCGCTATGTTAAACTCATTTAATATAGCGAAACACTAAAAAATAGCAACGGAGATCTTGCTTTCTCCGTTGCTTTTTTTTTAAACACTGTCTTGCTATGTTAAATGGGTTTAACATAGCGAGACATCTTTAAAATAAGCAACGGAGATCTCCGTTGCTTATTTAAAGTCTCGCTATGTTAAACCCATTTAACATAGCGAGACAGTGTTTTAAAAAAACGTGTTATACTAATGGAAAAAAGTCCGGGCGACCGGACCTTTTTCCATTAGTATAACTCGATTTACAACAGGCACGCTGGCCAATCAGCGTGCACGTTTTTCGGCGGTCATGGTATAATAGCTAATACTAACTCTAACATAAAGTATCCTAGATCAGTTATAGTTAGATTTCTATCATCTTTTGATAAAGAGATGGTACTTAAATCTGCTTGGGCTAAAGCACCTGTTAAAATTAATGAGGCAACTGTGCATTTTGACAATGACTATTCTTCCTTGGTAATAACTAAAAGAAAAGTTTTTCTGCCATTAATAAGGGAGCTTAAGAAAGCACAGTTTAAAACCTACCTTCTGTTTCCTGCCAAGCTAAAAATCTTCCTTCCTGATGGCCTTAAAATTTTTGAAGACTTAGACTCTGCATTGCTGTTTATCAAAAAAAAATAAGATTTTGGATAAAATAGAGGAAATGGAATGGGCTAGTCCTTCATTAAAGAGGTTGGCAACAGAAGCTTCATGGAAGACTTCAGAGAAGAAAAAGAGACTAAAAACAAATGACTTGTTCTATGTTTTTTCTTTTTTTTTCTCTCTTTCTCTTTTTTCTTCACTATTAATCTTTTTAAATACAGTTACTGCATTTTCAGAAAGCCACAAATATTCTGAAAAAGATTTAATCAAAGTCATTTTCTGTGTACAAAGAACTGTTTTTGTTTCATAATCAGTCAAAATATCTGAGGAACTAATAACAAGCTATCATTCAATATGCTTCTCTTTCTGACAAAGAGAACCAAGGTTAGTAACTTGATACATTTTTTTTTCTTTCCTCTTTTCTTTTATTTTAAATAATGACATTCTTTTTAGATTATGCATTGAGTAAGGGGTGGGGGAGGGAAGGGAGAGAAGTGTAATGAAAATATGATAGATGGAATAATAACTTATTTATTCCTTGTAAAAAAGTATATATGCTATTTAAATGCTATTGCTAATTATACTTCCTTGATTTTATTGCTTATACTTGTTTACAAATAATCTGTCATGCTTTAATTAATAATAATTAGAACTAATTAGTAGTAAATAATATGTTTCATATCCATCTTTATTAATATAAACAGCAAGTAATATTCCACTGTAGATACTTTTTATAGCTTCCTTTTTCATTTTTTTTATCTTTTTTCTTACTCTCTTTTTATTTTCTACTCTTTTTTATGCTCTCTCTCTCTATTTCCTTTCATATTAGTACATTCACATGCTTTTGATCATACTGATACAGTAAATAATAAGATTTGTATAAAAATTGAATAGGGGCATAAATAATTAGTTCTATTACATATTAATAACTGTGGGCTTAGTTTCACTTTCATAGAGGCTGTAATAACTTGTAAAATACTTCGTGAAGGTTTTGATCTGTTTAGCTTCATTTATATTGCTAAATGAATGTCAGTCACTTGTTTTTATCAAAATTCCCACCAGAATGTTAAGGGAGACAATTTGGGATGTGGGTTACCTCGTGAATAGTGTCCTCGAGTTGTTTTAAAAGCTTCAACACTCAGAATTCACGCAGAGAAGCTGAATACAGTCAATTTGAACTTTGACCCCTGAATTCACACTGACACATCGCAGATTCAAGAAGAACACTCTACCAGGAAGTAGAACTGCTGCAAATACGACTCTGTGATGGAAAATGAACTCTATAACATTTAATTGTGAGTTATTTTTTATAACTACTTATTTATTCATGTTATAATTTATAAAATATGAAAGTTATAATGATTTTAAATGATTCAGTATCCCATAGTAAGCAAATGTGATATTTTAGAAGGCATAGAAAGTGAAACATTTATACATATGTTTTTGAAAGTTTACTTGACTGCAACATATTAATGTATGTAAAAAACTATGATTTAAACATATACATTGCTATAATTCATTTGATTTATCTGACTGACAAGTATAAATATCATTATGACTCTATCTTAGAAGAAGTTCTCATGTGACATATTTTAAAGCAGAAGTTCAGATATATAAAATACAGATGGCTTTCTACACAATAATGCAAGTATATCTGAGAATTTACATAGCTATGCAGTATGATTTATAACCATTTCTATAAATATAATATTTTATTTTACTGGCAATAATAAGTATGAGAAAAAAGCTTTGATGCAAGTAATTTAAAGTCTTTTGGAAGCTGTCAACTGCATTTCTATGACAGAAAATAGGTACATCTTAACATATGTAATGTCTGAACCATAATAGCCTAAGTTATTGATTTTAAAAGAACATCAGAACTTATTTTTACAAACTTTGAATAAATTAATATGTAGATATGCCCTTTTTTTTTTCTCTCTCTCTCTCCCTCTCACTTCTTCTCTTTCTCTCTCTCTTCTTGGTTCCTAATATCAAGTTTATTTGAATGCTATTTGATTATAAATGTATTATATTAAATAGATGCACATAGCAGTATGAATTGTTTTTAAAAGTTTCTATTTGTTTACATGATGCTGATTTATCAAATGTGTAGCTTTGTCTTACCAGATAATCTAATTGAAAGTTGTTAATTTAAGTTAATAATAACTAGTATTAAATTGATAAGGTGGCAGCTGAGGTACAGCTGCTTAGGGTAGGGGGTTAACTTGAGTAGTATGTGCTACTCTAAGTTGGAGTTTTTAACTCCAGGCTGGGTGCAAGGTTTAATCCTTACATTATCTTCTTTTGTTCACTGTTGTGTGTATATAGTTCTGACATCCACAATACATTTTCTAAGCTCATTGTCACTACAAACAAAATTGAATTTTATACAAAATCCCATAAGAGATTCAATAAATACAGCTATATTTAAAGGTACACCTAAAGGAGGAGGTATAACATTATTTATTTTGTTAATTGTTATTTTGATTATAAGTTTTATATGTTTTAAAAATGCCAAATGACTTCTCTAAAAGGAATTTCTTTAAACATTAATGGACTGAATAACCTGTGTAAAAGGGCAAGCTTAATAAGATACATTAATTTACATAAGGCCAATTTAGTATTCCTTCAAGAAACACATCTCCTGAAAAAATATATTGATAAATTAGCCACCAATAAATATACAGTATTGGTTAGTTCAGAGCACACACAGAAAAAAAGAGGAGTGGCTATTTTATGCAATAAAAGTATGCCTATTCCTAAAACTATTAAGTCTTATCAAGATGATAAAGGAATGTTTTGTGTGATTACAATACAAATTAATGGAAAGACTTATACATTAATCAATGTATATTGGATGCCAGGAATTGGTATTAATACAGTGAAATACCATCTTGATAAGATCATATCATTTTCTATAGGAGATATTATTTTGGTAGGTGACTTTAATTGTATCCTACATGAAAATGATACTACTACTATAGGAAAAAGGAAAATTACATCTAATGCAAAACATTTAAAGAATTTTGTTAATTCTTATCATTTAAATGATATTAATAATCAGATAGACTCAAAATCATTACCATACACCCTTTTCTCTAACAGATATAAAACTTATTCAAAAATAGATAGAGTCTTTATTTCTAACCAGATGGTAACATAATTAATTAACTCTAAAATCATTTCATGTCCTATATCTGATCATAATTCAATTGTTTTTGAGTTCATGATAAAAAATACCTACAATGTTCAGATCAAAAGGATACCAACATACTTAACTCAACTAAAAGACTATAAAGAATATATACTTTCAGAAGTACAACATTTTTTAGACATAAATAATACTCCTGAAGTTTCCATTGTTTATGTTTGGGATGCTTTAAAATCATATCTATATGGACAAAGTATCAGATGGTATAATAATAAAAGGAAATCTTGGGATAAGGAATTGTTAGATATTCAAAGTAAATTAGACTCTTATAAACATAATAATAAAGAAAATATTATGGACAAGAAAGTCATTGAAGAAATAAACAAACTAAATGAGAAATACAAAGAAATTTTAACCCATAAAGTTAAAATAACTTTAGAGAAATACAAGTTTTGTCTTACTCAATAAGCCCCAAATACTTACATAGACTTAAAAACAAAACAAAAGGTTGAATAAGCAAAATCATAGCAAAGAAATTTTCTCTCTAAGGAAAAAGAAGAATGTTTCTAGTCTACCAGAAATATTAGATGAATTTAGAAATCACTTTCACAAAATTAATCATAATAACATTAACATGGAACCTAAAGATAAAATAAAGGAATTTATAACTATGAACATGAATAAAAAACTTAATAAACAACATATTAAACTATTGGATAAAAGTATTTCATATACAGAGGTTGTTACACAAATAAACAAGCTTAAATCAAACAAAGCACCAGGTAATGATGGTATTATACCAGAGATATATAAAATTCTTTCTAAAAGTACATACTCATTAATACATAAGGTTTTTATTTTGGCCCAAAATGAGCTAATAACCCCCCCATCTTGGCAATACACATTTATTTCGCCAATTTTAAAACCCAATAAAGACCCAACTAGATGTACTTCATATTGACCCATTTCATTACTTAATGTTGATTATAAAATGTTTATGAGTATTTTTGCTGATAGATTGAAGACAATCATCCCAGGCATTATAGATATAGATCAGACAGGCTTCATTGTAAATAGAAACACTTTTGATAATATTAGGAGGACTCTAACATTAATTGATTTTGCAAATAGGAGAAAGAAAGATTTAACACTTATTAGTCTTGATATAAGTTCAGCATTTGATTCAGTAAGTTGGGACTACTTGTTTACCTTACTGAAGTGCACAAACTTCTCAGATGCATTTGTAAATCTAATTGAGCATCTATACAAAGGAGCATTGGCTTACATTAAGATAGGAACATATGTCTCACAAAAAATACCCATTTTTAAAGGTACAAAACAAGGGTGTCCACTCTCTCCATTATTATTCACTTTAATAATGGAGCCTTGGGCTAATCTGATCAGAAATAGTACTGATATAGAGGGATTTGAAATAGATGAAAATACAACATCTAAAATTCAACTTTTTGCAGATGATGTTCTAATTACATCAGCAGGATCTAATTTTTCTATGCAGTCTCTGTTTGATAAAATGATGCATTTTAAAAGTATTTCTGGTTTAATATTCAATGAAGAAAAAACTAAAACACTACCTATATATACACGAGAAAATGTTCTCATTAGTGATTTTAGTAAATATGTACCCAATTCAGGTCAGATAACTTATCTAGGTATTATATTAACTAATGATATTAAATCTATTATACATAATAATTATAATACCTGCCCTCTTAATATACAAAATCTTTTCAATACCTGGAATAATATCTTTTTTACTATGGAGGAGAGACTTACAATTATTAAAATGATAATATTCCCCAAGATATTATACTTAATACAATCAATAATACTCCCACCTACAAAAATAATTATCAAGAAATTGAATACACTAATGTTAAATTTCCTATGGGCACCTAATAGACCTAGGATTGCATTAAAGAAATATACTAATAGCTGGTCTCAAGGGGGTATTTCTTTTCCAGACTTTAATTTATATACTATCTCTTCCATTGTAAAAGTTATTACTTTGTTAATAGATCAGTCATATGTTGCAAAATGGAAAGATTACTGGGAACTAATTAGTATTCACTTCATGAAAATCTCCTTAACACATAAAAATATGATTGTAAATAACTCCATGCTATGGTTACTAAAAGAATTTTGTACTTCACCTATTACACCAAAATATATAGTTAGTTATCCATTAAACATTATTATTAGTTATCGTAATTTTATATTCATGCATCCTAAATATAAGGAATGGAATTTTATTATATTCCCTATAATGTATACACGAGGTATGCTTTTGTCATCCACTTCTGAAAGAACTCACTTAGCTACAGATAATGATCTAAAGTACTGGTATCAGTTGCTATCTGATAATAAAGTTAAAAATCTAGACTTCTTAAAACAAGAATTTGATCTGAGAGAAACTTGTTGGTTAGAAGTTCAGACCTTTAGACAACATCTCATTGATAAAATTGATTTAATGTCTATAACAGTTAAAGAATCTATTCCAATACTGATTGATTACTTGATATTAAATTTACAACATAAAGTTTCTGATAAAGGTAAGCTTTCATACATACATAAAATTATCAGAGAAGAAACTTTTTACAGTGTAGATACCTACTGGAATTATTTCACTTCTATTAATGGTAACCCACCAAATCAACAAGATAAACAATATATATTGGAATCTGCCTATAAAACTACTTCTTCCATTGTCTGGAGACTTTTTACATGGAAATTTTTACATAGATCCTGTTATCCACCTTTGATGATGAATAAAATAAATAATAAAGATAATCTATGTAAAAGATGTAATGTAAAAATTAATGCTGACTGGGCTCATATGTTTTATGACTGTATAAAATTGAAAGAATATTGGAAGTCAATCAATCAATGATTTTTTGCAGGCTCTTTTTACAGATAATTTCATTATTTCTAAATCTCTTATATTATTCAACACTCCTGTACCTCAAAGTGTTAAAAAGGTTAAGCTTCACTTGTTATGGTCTATTCTAGCGGTGGCTAGAAAAATAATAACCAGAAATTGGATTTCAGATACACCTCCTTCGTTCAATGAATTTAAAAATGTTATGACTATAGTGTGCCATATGGAATTGATGACAATAAAATCAAGAACTACTAGAAAAACATCTTATTATATTATATGGGATACTTTACAAAACTTGTTAAAAAAATCTTAACTTCAATAGCATGGTATTTTAGTTTAATTAATTGATTTGATTGTAGTGGATGTCTTTGTAAATACTTTGGTTATTTTATTGATTGTTATAATCATATCTATTTTAATTACTTGTATAAAATTGTTATGATATTTCTCTTGTATGTTAAAAACAATAAACTTGTTTTAAAAAAAAAAAGAAATGCTATACTACTAGGATTAGTCATAAGAACCAAATTTAGTGCATTTCCATTCCAAATATTTTATCTATTTCAGTGGTAAGAGTTATTATCTAGGTGAGACCATATATTTGAAGTGATAGATAACAGGACTTATCTATTGATAGTTTCAAATCAATGTTGAGGTCTGACATAAGATACGTTGTTTTATACTGGGAGTAAGCCAATAAAAGCTCTCTTCATCTCCTGACTAGGTAATTTCTGGAGTATTACATATGTAAACAGGTGACTTTAACATGAATGGATTTTCTTGCTTGTTGCACGGTATCTGTGTTTCAATGAGAAAACAAACAAGGTTTTGCCTTGCATAAGGTAGCAACCCACCAGTATCTTTATGTTCATTGTCTAAAATAAACAGATTCTAACCAGCCTAACAGATGACAAAGTATTTTATCATATTTATTATCAATGACTCAGAGTCAAAGGATATTAGATGCATACAGACTGAGTCAACTGTGAATCTGAATGTTTTGTTTTTCAAGATCATAGCAATGCTATGCAATAGCTTTAAATCTTTGGCTCCAGTTACATTTTAAAGTCCATAATTATTGCAAAAGGGACTAGGTTGGGATGAACATGTCCTGAGGGCACAGAGGCAGTAGGACATGATTAATCTTGAGAATCAACTCCGTTTAATTTTCTTGAGCTCTCAGTGTTTCTTATAATAGCCTCAAAATCCAAAATAATGTTATACATACTGCAAATCCAAAATCTGCCAGAGATTTTAGACTATCGTAGGACCAAACAGCTTAATGAATTATAGTCTAACCAATAATAACAAGTGTCGCATGTATTACTAAAAACAGAAACTGATAGAGCAACTGAATTAATACTGCACATAATGCACATGAGCAACCAAATGGTTAAAACACCACAAATAACTTGGAAAAAAAGATAATTTTTCTATTGGTTTTCACAGTCTGAATTCTGATTGGCTGATCAAGAGTGGGAGTATCCTAGACTGATACATAAATCAACCTAACTTAGAATGGGAATGTGGCATGAGTGGATGGTAGGACAGAACTGTTCAAATTTTTCTAATCCCAGACTAGTAGCAGCAAAGCATGTATGATATCCAAAGGGAGTGGACAGTGGCAGCATTCTGTGTTCTTCATGATGTGGGAGAAAGGGCAGATACAGAAGGGAATGGTTTGTGAGCTATAGGGGTTCAGAACTGCCAGTGAACTAAAATGGTTTAAAGCTGAGTGAATCAAATGAGAAGAAATAATGAATAAAGAAGGCAACAAAGAGCCCTTACACCAAGGTCTCTTGGGTGTATCCAGGTGAACTTCCTTACTAGAATTATTTTCACAGAACTACAAACAGCATGAATATGCCCTTAATTACTTTATACAACAATAGCATATCTGCTCAAAATGTTTATTTCCAATATTAAAATAGTTAAAAAAAAAGAAAAAGTCATGGCAGTTCTCAGATCACAGACTGATAGGCCAGCTCCTTACCAGTATCTACACTGTGTAAAAAGTAAAAAAAAAAAAAGCCCACCAGACAAATGTAATTTTATCAGTAGTGATCATTAAAATCATTTGGATAGAGAGTAGATGCTTCTTGCGTTTTCCACACAGAACACAAATATTATATGTAATGTATTTGCAGAAACACTTCCCAGTCCTGTTTACCATGTTTTGTAATAAGTCCACAATGTTCCCTGTACTTTGTCAATACTTAATGGCTTTGCTTATGATGTCAAATATGGTGTCTGGTAAACCAACTTGGATGCAATTACTTAGCATTTTGATATTTTCAGTTATCAGCAAGAAGTGTTTCTGTTAATAACTATATATGAATATGTCACATTAATAGCACGTAAGAATAACTTAGGAAAGTGCAACATCACAGGTCAAGGACTGTGGCTACTACAGTGAAAGAAATGTAAAAAATAATTTAATTTAAACCATTGAATATAGATTCACTTGATATTTATTATGCTGATGTCTTTTGCACTGTGTATTAAAGATAAAACAAGTAGGAAATTTCAAAGCACAATAAAATTATTTCTGTTATCTGCTAAAGCAATAGTAAACCTCTTAAGCTACTTTCACTGCTTCCTATCTCATTTTAGATACCTAGAATTCAAGTAGATGCAGAATCATTATAAATCACTTATTCTTCATTATGATTTAAATTATAAAAATAAAAGCATTTATGTATGATGATGGACATATACACACACACACACACACACACACACACACACACACACACACACACACACATACATTCCTACTACAAAAGATAAATCCTGATTAAGTAATAAAATAATCTGAAGAGCACAAAACCGAAGTTCCTTTTCCATTTTCATGTAAAGCACCTTCAGATGGATAATATGGGCATAGAACATGCACAGACAAATGTAGGGATGGAGTATTTAATGGCAAGTGTATTTACTAGAGAAAGAATTGTTAAACTTCAAATCTACATTTGCTTTAGTTTTGTTTTTATACAGATTTATTTTCTTTCTCCACTCACCAGGCAGTTGGGCCGATCCAAATTGGAACTTTGCCAACCACGACTTTGTCAATTTAGATGTTACTCATTTGCTGAAACACAGTTCATCAATACTACATCATTAAAACAAGCAAAAAAAATGAACAGACCATGGACAAAAATGTATGCTTTGTTTTGACAGAGAATTAAGTATTTCCTCTTATTTTGAGGTTTTTGTGGTTTTGTAACTGATTACTAAACATAATGTGGGTTCTGGGATTGTGCAGGCTTGGTAATTTTTATCACAGTTTCTCCTTAAGTTTTCATGAGATAAAAATGTATGTACACTTGTCTTTGCAATTTTTTTATGCATAAATTGTAATTCCTCTAGATGGTTGTAATGTTGCTGTATAGAGTGGGATCACATTAATGTGGAGGAAGGGTTGGCCAGAAAAAAAACGTACTTTCAAATGTAGTTTCATCTTTTTATTGCTCTTTGTGACCTTGCAATTATAAAAATAAGTAAGGAAATGGTAAGCATATGGTGGGCTTTCAGACATGCAAAAAACAAAAAAATGCTTTTTGTTGGTATTTATTAGTATTGTGTTCACATATATTTTGCAATAAGTAGCCTTGTCCTTTAGCCACTACTGCCAGCTTTTTCCACAGAAAAAAGGTTAGCACTGGGGGAAATACGTGTAGTTCATCAGTCAGCTTTCAGTTAATTGTTACATTTCACGCACAAAAGTGCAAAAGGTGAGAAAGTTATTTCTGTTCAGTTAAAAAGATGATATGCAATGCATTATTTACCTTTCTCCAAATCTCCTCTCCTTGGTCAGCACACCTGTTCAGTCCCACTTGGCTACAAACAGGGCCTAACTAAATGAAGGAGTTGTTTTAATTTTGAAATGTAGTAATTTACAAAATAACCAAAGACCTTCTAAAACCCAAACCCTCTTCACTTATCTATCTATCTATCTATCTATCTATCTATCTATCTATCTATCTATCTATACATCTATCTATCTATCTATCTATCTATCTATCTATCTATCTATCTATCTATCTATCTATCTATCTATCTATCTATCTATCTATCTATCTATCCTTTCTTAAATAAATGCCAGGGTTAATAATTTAGGTAGTTGGATAAGTTGCTAGACAGATAAGCATATAGGCAGATGGATGGACAGACAGATAGTAATAGATAGATAGATAGATAGATAGATAGATAGATAGATAGATAGAGATATAGGTAGTTATAGATCACTATAGATAGAATTAGATAAATACAGATAGATATAGATAGATAGATAGATAGATAGATAGATAGATAGATAGATAGAGATATAGGTAGATATAGATCACTATAGATAGAATTAGATAGAATTAGATAAATACAGATAGATATAGATAGATAGATAGATAGATAGATAGATAGATAGATAGATAGATAGATAGATAGATGGATAGATAGATAGATGGATAGATAGATAGATAAAAAGGTATGTACAGTTTGGTGCAGCTAGCCAAATAGCATGTTTTGGAAGGTGGAAGGAAAGCAGGGTACCTGGAGAAACCCACACAGGCACAGAGAAATCACAGAATTTTCACAGAGTGACAGCAAATTCAAACTGAAGCCAGACCCCAGAAATGTGAAGCTTACAGAACTCCATTGTGTTCCTTGTAATGTCAAATCTTGTAGAATGATTAACATGCATTATAGGTTATCTTAACATCTAGCACAAGCAGAATCAGATTAGGAGATACCATGCACCCTCTATACAGACCTTTAACAAGTAAACACTGTGAACTCAGGTCTCAGTCTCACTCACATCAATAATTTGAAAATGTATAACCACCCCCCCCCCCCTTTAAAAAGCAAAAAAGGCAATTATCCATCAGTGTAAATGTGCTACTTTCAGATATAGCTGAGTGTTTTAACTGCTAGGAAGCAGAGCCCACAATGCAACTGCATGTAACTGAATTTTATATTGGTGAATTTAAATACCCGTGAAGTTAAGACCACTGCCTATCAGTTAGTACAGGTGACCAAAGCACTTATCTGTTAGTGAGTTGCTCCTTGTATCCAAGAGTACAGGGTTTCATTCCTTTAACATTTGTGTGCTTGCTGTGTGACTCTAAGCAAATCATGTAACCAGATAGTAGAAAAGGACATTTCTGTCCATTGGACTTAATCTAGTTAAAAAATATCTAAAATAAAATAAAATAAAACATAGCAGTGTCACTTTGCTAACAGAACGTCCAGAGGCCAAAACATAAAACACCCACTCTATCAACCTTTGCAAATATCTTATTCATCACATGCCCATATTAAACTGCTTAGTACTCAGTGACTCCTCAGGGATGTTAGACTCCCATAACTCACGTCAACGGAGGCCTTACACTGCAAGAATCATGAGATCTCCACAGCTGCCTAATCCAACAAGAAGCATCTCATACTCAGATGACACTGCGACACTGCTCCTAAATCTGTTCTGAAAAGGGACTGTGTGTCCAGTGGGCTTACCTGGTTGACAATTCATTTTTTTAAAGAAACATTTACAGTGCCCCACCAGTGATGGCGGACAATCTGTACCAAAACTAAAACAAAAAATATGACCCATTCTCAACCTTCATCTTTAATGAGAAGACATGTACACATTTATATGGTCAATACATGCCATGTAATATAAAAAGACAGGAAGTCCAGAATATATTTGCTGAGTCATCAGTACATTTCAGTTTGTAATTTTAGCCAGAGCCCATATACGTAGCATCCATCTTGCCATTAATAATTTAGACTCCCTCACCTCTGACAGGATCACGTACACTGTCACTGTTATAATATAAAAAAAATGCTCCAGTATAAAATAAAAATGTAATTTTCCCCTTAGGCAGCTTATACAATTATTGCCATATTTTAAGAACTAGAGTAAAGTTGTGCTGCTATCATCTGGATCCAGTCCACAAACTGGTCATCCTCTCTGGAACAAAAATAAACTAAACCCATCTCTTCGTATTTCTTGGATGTTTCTCCCCCAAATGTTCTGATTGATGTGGCTGTGTTCAACATGGCCATCTTTATCATTTAATTACAACCCTCCAGCATGTTTCACAGACTGCTTTTTGAGGGGTAGGGGGTGCAACTCATCCTTTGATTTTTTCTCACACAAACATCTCCAAAAAGACAGTGGCATCTTCTCTGCTGTAGAGCTGCTACTCTCAGGGCTTTTTCAACAAGAGCTGCAGCAATATAAGGTACCCCAGCTGTCTGGACAGGTGATAAACTTTAACTATCTTGATCACAATAAAGGCCTTCCTCCTGAAGCTAAGTTCCAGCACAGCCACAGAGAACATTATATCCCCAATATCATAAAACAAATATCCCTGCTTTAGCTTGCTCACAGCACCATCTCCTTGTATTAAGCATTTAAAAAATGAACAATAAATTTTATAGGAAACTACACTTTGTCCTTCCCCTTCCTGACCTGCAGCTTTGCACCCCTCTTCCAGTACAGACTGCTCTAAATGCAGCATTACTTGCAGCAACATAGCAATATATTTCATATGATTCTTTCACTCTTTTCCTTTCAGCAAGCCTTAAACTATTCTTTTTGAAGTCATCAGTTCTTTAAAGATGTTTATCTCAAATACAGAATGGATCTTAAATAGTCCTGATGATAGTTCAATGTAAAACTCCAGCACTTACTTGCCAGACTATTTCCTTTAGTGCCTGAGGAGTGGAGGTCAAAAATGTGACCTTTATGCTCCTGAAGAGAAAGCAGGTCCAATATGTGATTGTTTCTTACTTATGAAGTACACTATAATGCTTAACAAGCTTCCTGCCTGTACCATGACCCTAAGTGTTTTTATGTAGCTGCGTTTCTCTTTTACCATCACCATCTGTTATAGGGTTCACAGTTATCCCTGGTGGTGAATATTTCCTCTGAAAAAAAGATCAAACCAATTCAGTGATGCACAATGAATGACTTACATGTCTTACATTCAATTTGGCCAGATGTCACCACTAGCACTTGAATTTCAAAAACTGTTAGTTTTGGTCTGTTCAGAGGTTTCCACTTATAACTATGAATAATAAGCCTTATTTAGTGGTGAAACACTAACTATAACTTGGAATAACACAGCACAGGAAATGGAAGAAGTGGTGACCACTATGATGTGAACAGTTACCTCTGTTTCTATATCACTGTAGCCCAACGTTTATTGTATAGCAAATCATAAAAGAGCACAAAATTCACGGGTAATGTAATGAATTATGAAACTATATTATTATCCAATATCATTTGCAGAAGGAACACAAAACAAGACACTTATATAAAATTTTACAGAACTGTCAACCTATACATCACCATATTAACTGGACAACGAATGCTCTCCAGCACAATGTAAAAGTACAGGTAATGCTGCTGAAAAAAGAGCTGTTTCACTGCAGCATACTAAGTTTCATGAAGCTTGTAGAGTTGAAAAAGAAATGGCCAATAAATGAAAGTTGTAGTTTAGCAAGTATAAAATTAAAATAAAAGTAAATAAAAAAAATTAAGAAGAGAGCAAGTGTATGGGTGGGTGTTTGTGTTTTTCTGCATGTATGTGTGCTTGTATGCATGCATATATGATAGAAATTAAGACAGAATGAGAGCATAAGAAAGAGAGAGAGAAAGGGACCAAGATAGCTTTGACTGCAACAAACAGTCCAACAGCAGGGATCCATTAAACAATTAGGAATATAAAATTCTTAAGTCTGGCATTACTGACTGACTTTAATCCTCGGTGATTTATCAGACGATTAATGGTACTACAAGGCACTGTGGCATAATCAGTTAAAGTAAAGAAGCATGGTGGAGTTGCAATGCCTTACATTCTTTGATTTATTTATTTTTTATTCACAATGAGACATCTGAGGTGTTCTTATTTATTTAACAAATTATCTGTAATTGGTTGGTGTGTGTGTTTCTTTGTATATGTGCTTCAGTCTGTTTGTCTGCTTCTGACCTCATCAGACAAATTATTGAGTACAATGCACCAATTGGAATGTACCTGGCTAGACATCTCAAGCAGCTGGAGAGACCACAGAGGTACCTAACCAAGAGGATTACTGGCCTCAAACAGTTGCCCTATGCAGCATGATTGAAAAAGCTAAGACTGTTCTCTGTTGCATACCGCTTTCTCAGAGGCAATCTCTGTCTAACATACAGAGCCATGTCCAACCCAGAATTGTTGATCATGCTCCATCTTAGCAAAACCAAATCTACTCGAGCTACACGCTCTAGGGATATAAACCTCAACACAACAATGAAGAGAACATGCTGGAGGGATAGATTCCCTTCACAGAGACTTCCCTTACTATGGAACAGGGTCCTGATCTACATAAGACAGAGCCCCTCACTATCACTCTTCAAGAGGACCCTTGATGAGTGGATGGGTAACAGAAAGTTCACAGCGGGGATCACACCAACAACACTACTAGATAGGGGCCAAGGGTACTAGCTGCTAATACAAGGGTCTAGGGAACTACTAAAGGGGCGGTGAATACCACACAATGTGGCTGGGCTAATATATGCCTTTGGGCAGATAGCCCAGTACCAACCTATGAACCTATGAATGCGTTACTGCATTTCTATGTGTGTGTGTGTGTGTGTGTGTGTGTGTGTGTGTGTGTGTGTGTGTGTGTGTGTGTGTGTATGTGTTGTGTGTACACATTAAATAACTGATATTTTAGATGTAAAATACTTCCTCCAGCAACAATTACATGTTACAGCAAAGTTTGAAATATTATTTTTGGGGAGGGATTGGAAATGAATTAGCAGATTTTGTTTGTAATGGACTACAGGGGGTGAACTTATTTAGAGGCTGCAGGTATTCATGTTGAGCAAACAGGATTCCTTTACCTACTGTAGCTCTTGCTGGTCTGACAGAAAAGGAGATATCTTCGCAAACCAGAATAAAAAAGAACTGATATTTTTTACTGGTGTTTTCAATGTAGCTTTGGAAGTTAATTGACTGGCCTATCCACAAACCTATGTCTTTAAAGGATGTGGTTGTTTCTATCTGGGAACCACTGAGATCTCCAGTGTTGAGAGTTTTATGGTGAGGTTCCAGAAACCATACTTTAAAATACTTTAGCCTTACTGTTCTACTACAAATACTTTTATATAATATATTCCATTTCAGCATGATATTATTATTGTACCAGTGTTACAGAATTGTACTAGTGGTATTGTACCACTGTGAATGTAATTTTTATTCAATAAGTATTTATGTAATGTGAACCAATTCAATATGCAACTGGTCGTAATTTTCTAATACTGCAGTGTCAAAGATAATACTAATGGTTAATTTATCTGTCATAATTTACATTGTATCTTGTAATTATATTGAAACAATAAAGCTTTTCTCCCCATGACCCTGATGAAAAGGAGTCCAACACACAGTCATAATTCACATCAACAAATAAACATAAATAAATAAAAAAATAAATAAACACAAAGCATATCACTCCATTTATGAAAATTCTGAGATTCTTAATGAAAAAGATTAGTGGCCTCAAGACCCTCAGTTATCTGGATAGATTGGCAAATACCCCCTGCCCCTGTACTTGGTTCCTTATAGACTGTTCCATAATGATCTTTGTATAGTATTTCAAGATATTAAATGCCTGACCCTCCTTGACTTTCTTTTCCTTTTATGATATTTTCATTGAAATTTGCATACAGGAATAAACAAATTAGTACAAAAATTAACTAGTTACACAATTGTCTATGTCAGTTCTTACTATATTCATTACTAAGACTCATTAAACAGCCAAACAATACAACTGATCATAGAACAGATTAATATTTCTCTATTAATAACATCAAGTATACCAGTAACTACATTCTGTGGTTATTTTGTTTGTTTTCATCTTAATCATAAGTATTTGTTTTTAACAGAACTGTGACAGCATTTAGCAGTTCTGTAAATGAATGTATAACTTCATAGGTTCATGGATTTATATTTATGTACCAGGCCAGCTGCCCTTATGGGCCATTTTATGGCAGAGTCTGTTGGATTATTGGTGATTTTAAATAAATATTTACATAACACTTTACATTATTATTTAAGATTTTTATAAGCTGTATAGTAATCATTTTCATTATTTAACCAAGCAGTTTCGTGCAGTTTTTCCAACTGGTTAAAAAAATCAGAATTTAACCATAAAGATGCTGTTTTAACAACTAAAACTGTAGCATATATTTGTTGGAGGTGCCAAATGACGTCAGATAAATGTCATTAAATACTGTATTGTCTGTATAATATATAGTATTTTGGTGAAAAGAAGTTGACTGCATAATCTATAAAACATTTTGGATAAAATTTAACTTTTTTTAATTCATAAGATTAAGTTCCATTCTGACTGAACTCTAGACCTGACATCAATTTAAAAAAAAAGTAAATATCTAATAAAAATAAGTAAATGTAATGAATGTTTATATTGATTAATAAAAAATCCACATTATGCACTATTGATGGCATTTTTTTATATAAAACTCAATTTTGGTAGTATGTTGATCATCTACTTTAAATTATTCTATATCATTAAGTTTTATGTAATTGGATTAGAGGCTCAATACCTAATGAAATAATGAGGGAGATAAGGGACAACCTTGTTTCATGCCCTTGCTTCCCTTTATTGGCTGAGAAATAAGAGGTCTTAGTTTAATTTATGGGAATGAATTATAATAAAGAAAATGAATATGAGATATACAATTAGTTGGAAATCTGTATATTTCTAATACTTTAGTTAAACAGCACAACTGCACTGATTCTAATTCTTTATCAAGATCCAGGCTATTTCTGGATAGTTCTTGTTTATTGTTATTAGCACCATCAATTAAAGTAATCAGTCTTTTAATGTCATCCTTTGTTTGCCTGTTTAATATTAATGCAGTTTGGCCTTCCTATATTAATGCATACAGTATTTTTTTTAGTCTAATAGAAGGATCAAAGGATTGGGATAAAAAAAAATGTATTCAACATTCAAAAATTGACATGGATCCTGTTTCAGTAGAATGTAGTTCTGTCATGGAGTTATGTTAATGTAGTTGTAATTTCTCTAAATGCTTTCAATAAAAGAGATCAAACATATTTAGGTAATTATTTATTTAATTCAGAAATGATGTCATCATTACCTAGAGCTTTATTTTATTTCTGCTACAGAAACATGTGTTTCTATTTTTTTCTTATTTGGTCTGAATTATTTTTGCATATTCCTACTTAAATATACATAAACTACTTTTTCGTTTTCTACTCTACAATTCAATGCATTAATTTTCTCACAGTGTAATTTAAATAGTCCAGAATTTATTCCATATCCATATATCTCTTATTGCTTCCCAGGACAGATATAATGTTTATATAATTGCCTTTTGCTATCATTTTGGATCTAAGGGCTAATTTATATATGCCTTTTGGAGTCAGAGGATAAGATTGCAATTTGACTTTTTCTGAACTAGTAGAAGCCTTATGCTGCATAATTTCCTGAAACTTTGTGTTAATTTTAAATTTTCTCATAATAAACATTTTTTCTCCTTTTTGCATTTTAACTTCATTGTTGTTGTCTTTTCATGCAATTCCATAAATGTTTATCCCCTTGCTTTCTCTTATTTTAATACCAAGTTGTGTCTCTACCATATACATATGCTTTCATCAAGGCCCTTAGGATCATGTCAGAACCTTCAGCACTAATACTAAAGCATAAGAACTGTTTACTTCTGTTAGAAACCAATCTTTTTCTTTAAAATCTGTCAATTACGTTATATAAGTTGGAAGTCTATCAAAGGAAGACAATTTACTTGAATTTATCATTAGTGTATAAGCAATTGCATTTTGATCAGCTAAAGGAAATGTTATCACCTTTACCTTTTTTATTTTAGAAATAAATTCATTTGAATATATGCTCTATTGATTCCTGACTGTGTACCAAATCTATGAGTAATGAGGATAAAATATAGAATGTGATACAGTAAAGTTCTTAACATCTATAAGATTAAGTAAGTCAATACAGTTTACTAAACCCTGATGCTGAAATTCTAGATTTGTTAATTGTACAAGTATCATTTTTAAAGTATACACAGAGGTAAAACTACCTTATCTGTCACATAGTACAGTTCATTGATCTAGCAAAAAATGTCATAGCTCTGTGTTGGAGACCAAAATTAAAAAATATATATTTTCTCCAAGTTGAGGACTAAAACAAAGTCCTCTTATGATACTGTAGCAAAACTGCTTGCAATAAATGCAGCATGCAGCTTGCAACAGTTAGAATACTAGCAATGAAATGCTTCAGAACTTTCTATATGACAGCAAGTAGAGTATCAGCATTTATTTCTGAATACCAATTCTGTAATATCACTACATTGGTGTCTACCAATCATGCCTCCAACACCTTGCATCTGGGACAGATATTCACTTTACCCCTTTATATCTGAAGTTAAAAGTTTCAGATAATGTTGAGAGAATTTGGCTTCACTCTCTGAATCCAGCAAATATTTCCAGAGGTTAAAATTCTTTTTTTTTTTTTTTGTTATTCAGTAATAAGGATACACATCATAACTTTATCATCAATGTAAGAATCAATAATCCTAGGCATTACAACAGAATATCTCTAGATGATTGATGCCCTCTGTCTAATTTCTTTAAAGCTAGAACTTGGTGGTTCTGTATATTTATTTGTGTTTAATCTGCTAATATCATCTTGAAATACATAAGTTTGTTACAAAAAGCCACTTTTTTCATTATTAAACACATAAACTACTTATTCTTTTGCAACTAGTGAGGTCTTTTACATTTAAAGAAATATATTTTTAAAGAAGGCATATTAGATCAGACACATTGATATTACTATTGCTAATAACTATTCTTTATAATAATGCAAATCCTTAGTGTAATTGCTGTATGAATACAAAAGGAAAACTATAGCCTAAAAGTTCATTTAGTTTGACAAAGACACACAAAAAAGAGTTAATAACATTACAGATAACTAAACTTCAAACAAACCAATTTCCTTCTTTGAAAATATGTTTCTGAGTTTGAACAGCAATCCCATTTAGACTACCCTTCTAATTCTCTTTGTATTCTTTTATAGCCATTTAAGCTAGTTTCTCATTATATATCATCATTAAACAAACAATTTAAATAATTTATTTATTGGTTATTTATACATATTTTTTAAAAATGCATAAGTCTGTTTTAAAAAGTATCAAAATTGTAATGGAAAGCATTGCTTTAATTTAATTGTCAAATAGTAATTTATTTTCACTTAAATGTATTTAAGTGGAATACATTCAAAATATCGAACATTCTGAATGTTAAAAGGAAAATGATCAAAAAATGAAACATCAGATAAAAGGAAGTAAATGCTAAACATTCTTTCCTTTGCCTCACCACACCTCCTGTTAATTATATATAACTCTAATACTACACCACAGTAAGAAAGGGCAAATAAAAAACACTATCTGTTTTACCCCAGTCTCAGGTAATACACTGCTGGCTTTCTAGAAAGTGGAAAAAAGCTGGTCAACATTTTGTTCAATCTTTTCACTTTTATACGTTTTCCTTTTTACATTTGTAATATTTGATACTCTGAATATATTCCATTTAAGCTTTAGGTTAAAAGGTATTTACCAGCTAAATAGTTGAGCAGACTACCCCAGTTTCCCATAAGCCCCTGAGCACTATGTGGTTAAGTGACCTGCTCAGAGTTGCAGAGCAGGCAATTGAAGGCTGAGTCACACTGCATTAATAACCCTATCTAAATGCAAATATCCATAAAAAAGTATTCCCTACATAACATATTGTTCCATTGCTGCTAATAAGCAACTCCGTGTTTAAGGCTGCTTCGGCTATTTTCCTTATACTGGTTTGAGAAAACAGACAGCATCAAAGGTATAGTCTTGTTTTAATTACTATGTATTAAGAAAATTGTATAGCTAAGAAAATCAGTTACTTCCAAACATCTTACTAAAACACAGAGCCTAAATAGGTAACCTGGAGCTATAATATTATGCTTGCCAACTTTGGAACAGGTGAACATATGAGAATGCATTTGATCAGTGCTAATGGTCACATTTCACACTTCCCAGGTTGTCAGTTAAAACAAGCAAAATATGATTTGGGTAACATAGTTAAAATGCAAGTAAGGTTTCATTCCTCTCAAGAAAAATTCCTAATAAGTGGCAAATATAATATATAATGGTATTTATAAAATCGGATAAAACATAGAAGTTGCCATTATGAAAGAGCACTGTGAATAGTGATTATGTATAAATATAACTGTTATATGTGAGTCAGCATCCAAAAGCAAATATTAATTGCACATACATATAACAATAATATATATCTTAAAACATCACTTAAATACTTTTTTAGCAATTATAATTCAATCAAAGTACCCTATAATGTATATAAGCTGTTTATATGCATATCTTGCTTCACCAGAAGAAAATGTTCAACAGTTGTTTATCACAAACAATATGCAGTGTTTACCTGCATACCCTCAGCTACCTCACATACCTCCCAAATGTACAGATTTTCACAAAATGTCCAGATTTATGCCTCATATTTTGGTCTGTTTTTCATAAAATTATTATTTTCTGGCAAATTAGTGTCAAATTATTAAAGATTGAATTTAGGAAATAATGACAGACATGAGTTTAAGCTTCATAACATTCACAAAATTCATGCAATTAATGCAAAACCTGTTATTCTATCAACTTTCTAAGTTTGTAAGGGCAATATTAAAAATTTGTCCCACTTTTATTTATGGCCTTCTCCAAATTTCTTGTGCTCAGAGGTTGAGAGGTATGCTCAAACTATGTTCTGTTCTCTCTTCAGGTAAGGCACATATCTTCACAAGTAACTGACATTTCTAAACACATTTTCTGATATATGAAAGAGTATATAAAGCAAAAAAAAAACCCACAGCTTAACTGTCTAACTACTAAACAGGAACTCCAGCCATGGACACCCCTACTACTCTGCAAAGTCATAGAGTAATTCCACAACCTTTTTTTTAGTCAATATTTTAAAATGTTCTAAACTGACATTTATTGCTTAAATAGATGAGGGATCTTAAGTTTAGTCTAAGAAAAGGATTTATATTAAATGAAAACTGTCAAACCCATAAGATGATTTGCACACATAATATGCAAATAGTTTAAAGCAACAGAATGATTATTTTAATACTGTATTTTTGAAAGAAAAAAATCACACATTAATGTGAAGCATTAGATTTTTATAGCCAGAATATGCTAAACAACTCAGTAAATGCATTTGCATGTCAAATAAGTGACATATAGGTGTAGACTAAACTTTATGAATATAAATAAAACATGTTAAAGAAGGTCAAAGCTTACCAAAAAAATATGTGATGTACACAGTCCTTGTCTGAAGAAATAAAAGACTTGGTTTGAAAAGCTGTATTGTATTTAAGATGACCAATTAAAGGAATAATATTTATTCTCAAGACCTATATATTAAATCCTCACAGAAAATGGATAACAGTATCACATTGAAGTCCAGAACTATATAGTCTTATGTGAAGTTTCTGTATCTGAATTACTGGACAGACAAAAAGTAGACTTTATTTAGATATACATAGTAGCCCATTGTATTAATGTTTCATTGTCATGAGTCTGGTCTCTCTACATGTCTCTTTAGGCTTAGATGGCACCAATCCATTTCTTTCTGAAGATTGCTCATCTTTTCTAGATTTAAGAAAGAGTCAAAAGTAATTGTTCCTTCTTATATAAAGGTTCTTAATCTTGCCTAAAATAAAATGGGGCAGTTAATATCACATTTTATGGACTTTGACAGTGGTAAGCAAGCCTTCTTTTTTTTCCCCATGTCTTTCTGTGAATAGTCATTATTAAATCTGATGACAGAGCTATCGATTTTCAGTGAAATACAGTGGATATAAAAAGTTTACACAACCCTGTTAAAATGCCAGGTTTTTGTGATAGTCTCTTTAATTGATGGCAGGTGTGTACCCAAGAATACTGGATGCTGCAATTAAATCAAAAGGTGTTTCAACAAAGTATTAGATTAAGGGTGTGCACACTTATGCAACCAGCTTATTGTATGTTTTTTATTTTTTATATTTTTCCCCTAACAGTTTTTTTCACTTGAATTATACAGGTTATAGGTCACATTAAATGTGGAAAAGTTTTGAAATGATTTATTGTTGTATCATTTTTTTTATATCACAAAAACCTAGCATTTTAACAAGGGTATGTAAACTTTTTATATCCACTGTATTTGCTGAAGCAACACTAATTACAAGTTCCTTTTTCCATATGAGAGACGATTATAACATTTATAGGTTCATATGTAAGTACTAGACTAGCTGCCATTGTGAGCCATTTTAAGCACAGCCAATTTCCCTTTCTGTGCTCAAATTAACCTATCCCATTTGATTAGAACTTGGCTTTACCAACCCCATGGTCAATAATTATATATTATCCCTACTAAAAATAATTGAGATCATACAGCAGATAATTTGATTGGTCCCATACATGGGATAAAGCACTTAGCTACAGCCTCTGTCCATTAATAGTAAGGGGACTGTACTGGGGTAAATTTTACTTTATATGGATGGGGAGCATGTTCGAGAGCAGCAGTATCCT
Organism: Protopterus annectens; assembly: GCF_019279795.1. Lineage (NCBI taxonomy): Eukaryota > Metazoa > Chordata > Ceratodontiformes > Protopteridae > Protopterus > Protopterus annectens. The sequence goes on from NC_056726.1 coordinate 49,901,215, forward strand.
CTGCAACATATACCTGTCCCTCCAAACCATTCTGTTGAGGTTGCAGAAGAGATTGTGATCCTTAGAATGCGTATTTCTGATGCCATTTGACTTGCAGATGTGCAGTAAATCTATCAGTACTGAGTTAGAGGGTGTCTTGTTTACCAGGCAAAGTTCACTTCTTAGCAGTCTGCAGTATAGCAAGTATCATGACAGAGCTTTGAGTTTGTCCATACAGGACATGTTGTTTAGACCTGGTATGCCTAAATAAGTCATCTTTGTAGGTGTTCCAGTTGTTTCATCTATCTGGACAGGTATATATGCCAAAGACAGCATTAAATTCAATGACTGACCTAACTAGAGCTGCGTAAAGGGGGAAATGATATCCCTAGATCCAGACACAATCCCTTTGTTTATAAACTGGGAAATGCAGAAGGACTTTCCCACACAATGGATACATGTTGGTCAAAAGTTACTTCACTGTATTCATGAGTTCCCAAATCCTGAAAAACTTGTTTAGCTCTCAGGAGTGCATTGTTAATGTGGTAGTTACATGGGATAGATGACTTCCAAAAGGATACAATAATGTATTTATCATTTAGTTTCAGTCCATGATTTCGGCACTGGTTGTTTATTTGTGACAAACCTTTGTAGGATGGTTAAGTCATTTGGGGATTTAATGACTGCTCGTAGCCTGCAGCTGTCTGCAAACTAAGTCAGCCAGAGCCGTTTGGTACTGGCTTTACTTTACAAAAGTAGATGCCAAACAGGATAGGATTCCAGTGGGAACTGGTCTCTTTGTTGAGGTAACTTATCCTATTTGTGTCTAGGTTTTATAGACCTAGGAGAGACTCTTTTCTTAGCTAGATGTTTTGAGAGATCTATAGGCTCTCTGTATACAACAGGATAAGCTGTCGTAAAGATTTAACACTTTTAGAAGCCAGCTGGAAAGTAAAGTAACCATATTTTCTCATTCAGTTTTCTCAAGTGCATTAAATATTCTTAAAGTAGTTATTGTCTCCTGGTTTTCTAAATAATTCAGCAGATTCTGCAGCCAGTTATTTTGTTTTATCAAACATTCAGAGTAGTTTTTGTACTCACTCTTTGTTATATAAACTTGTTTGTATAAAATCTAAATGAGCATTTTGCTGTTGGATCATAGGTTTTAGAAGTTCAAACTGTTTGTTATCATTCTCTTGTATATTCCTTCCTATCCACATTGTCTGTTTTTGACGAAAATTATTGCATATATAACAATATCTTCTGGAAATCTATATTTGTAAAAATGGTCACCTGACCAGTAGTTTTGGAAAACAGCATCCCTCAAGTTTATAGGTTCATATGTGAATACAAGGCCAATTGCCCAGAAGGAGTGTTTTTAAGCTTTGCTAATATGAGGTTAGATTCAGATATTGTATCTTGTGTCTATGAGGTTAAGACCTTAAACATTATGCAAAACCCATCCCCTTAAGAAGACAGCAGAATTCTTAAGTTCATTTCTAAGTATATGGCTAACTATCCTTTTGGTCCATTTCAAGATTAGCCAATTCCTCTTTCAAAGATGAGTATCAAACCTTGTACCTTGTAATTGTGAGGTAAAAGCCTTAACCTTTATACCAAACCCTAATCCAAAACGTAACTAGTATTAAAAGCTTCCTTCCTTTTCCATAGCAGAGGATGGTTTTGATCCATCAACCTCTAGGCTGTGGGCCAGAACACTTCCCATGCGCTACACTGTGTTCTGTTGAGATATCATCTGATAGGAACTTCTTTTTAATTATTAATTTTTGACTAATATAATTTGATCCCAAGACAAAACTCACATTTTCCTTCACTACTAGCACTGGCTGGTTCAGGTTCTATAGTAAATTCCTGTTAGAAACATTAGTACAGATAAACTGAAATCTGCTACACCCAAGCCATCATCTTGTCCATGCTCCACATCCTTGACCTATTATTCCTTCACAGAACTAATGGGTCATCAAATGCCTGCTTGAAGGACCTAAATTGTCTTCACCATGTTAATTAGACATGCTGGACTGATAGATGCATATCAAACCATACCCTTCCCACTCTAGAACAAACATATTCTACATGTCAGAGTAGTATCACTGCCACCTTCAAGGTAAACCTCAGTTATTGGATGGGTAACAACAAAGTCTATTTTTTGTTGTAAAAGCTAGAAGGTAGTTCTGAATATGATTTTATTGGCTAGTCTCGTAATGGCCTGGTATTAACCTATGACCTTACAAACATATTTAACAACAACTAAGCAGTGATGCAGAATTATATGGCACAGCACAGCATAGAAAATAATAGCACCTGTCTGTATTCTGTCACCTTACTGAACAATATTTCTAGTAAGAGTTAAAATGGAGGAACTGGTGATGATGATGATGATGATGATGATGATGATGATGATGATTAAATTGGTGCAGCTGAGACCATTATTTGTCAAACCAAAAAAGTTATTACCAGAGATTTATATCAATACACATTCTCATCAAATTCAACAGTTATCATTTAAATAATCCATATTTTGCTGCTGTTCTGCATCTGTATCCAAGTACATCCATTCTCCAAAATAATATCTGCATGTCATAGAAAAACATATCACTAAACATTCCCTAGACACGTGTTACATGTAGGCTTCAGTTTTTCTTCCATCATGTATTATTATGCACACTATCATCTTTAGGGTTACCACCTGTCCCACTTTGCGAGGGACAGTCCCTCTTTGGGCAGTTGTGTCCTGCAAAATATTGTGAGAAAATGGCAAATGTCCTGAGATTTTAGGACAAAATTATTTTCTATATTGTATGTAATAGTTGCATAAAACAGTTTTTCTGTATCTGAAACCCCTAAATGTTATACAAAACAGAATAAAGAACAAAAATGCTACAAGAATAAACTTTTATTCAGGCAAACAACTGAAGTTCTGTCCTTTGTACTGGCCGTGGGTATGTTTTGCCCTGCAAAATCTGATGTTTGCAGCACAAATGTCCCACTTTGGCCATTTGGAAAGGTGGCAACCCTAATCATCTTTGTTTCAAAATATCATTTTAGAAGCATAACCTACATCAGCAAGTGAAGGCTGATGACAACTAGTTTACAACTATCACTGAGAAAGGCCTACATCTGTAGGTCTGAATATATACACAGCAGGGCTGTTGGTTTTATTGTTGCATAAAACTCTAACACTGCAATACTTAACAAGAAATCTGAAAATCTTACACATCTGTCTGAATTCCAAAACAATTCATGCTTGGGGCATGACACTAACACAGGTTTATTTAGGCATAACTAACATGACTGCCATCCCAAAAATAGGCCTGTGTGCATCCTCTGGAGATGCATGCAAATGGAGACTCATACAAGCTTTCATGAGTGGCATTTCTGTTTAAGCCTGATTGAATAATACAAATCTTTCTTCCTGACCCAGACCATGGTACCAAATTAAATTAGCAGAGTATGCTATAAAATATGTCATACTGTGTTTCAGGTCCTGATATTCTGATTCAGATGTATTTTCCAGAATGTTGTTTAAGGGGAAAAAATTGCTTGCCAGACTCTGGCCATTCCTGAGGTGCAACAATAGGACTGGCACAGCAAAATGAGTGCTGAGACTGCAAGGTTAAGGGGTTCACAATTATTCTTTGCATTGTAGATTTATGTCTGGGAAATAATCAGTTTAGCTGTATTTCTGACTACAGCCAGTCTAAACCCATCATTGTGTTATCTTCTAGGTTTCACTGCTGTGTTTGAAGCATCTGTAGCATTTTTGTACTCAGACTTTACCAAGATGTAGTGCAATTGCTGAAATCAAACACATATCTCAGAAGTCTAGAAAAACATACATGTACTTGTGCTACATCATTTATAGACAGTGCCAGTTCAGTTCAGAGGATTAAGGCTATGAGCTATTAGCAAGTTTCATTTGAAAGCCTAAAGTCCAAGCTTTGATTCCCTGAGCCTAATGTGCCAGCACTCATGCAATACATAAAACATATTATTCACATCCAAGTGTCTTTAGAAAGCAGGCTGAGGATAGCAGAAACAAACCACTTTAACCTAACAGGACTTGTTCTATGTAGAAATAGTGGAACATGTAATAGTCGACCCGTAATAATCAAACCACCACAAAGTGAATGGTTCAATGGAGATCTCCGTACAGTGCAGAAATAGAAGTTTTCCATTATCTGCACTGTAGTTTAGTCTCGGAGTTGGTATATTTAAGTAGCAGGGGATGCAGGTGGGCTTGTTTGGGTGGGTTTTTTCTTTTCTTATTTTCCATTTGACATTGTGGAGGTTTGATTATTACAGGTCGATTATTACATGTTCGACTATTTGACCATTTGATCACGTAATATAGACCCGAAATCTTTTGTAACATGGCAATTAACCATATAAACCTAACTGAGATTAAATGATGCACTGGAGCATACATAAATCATGGATAGAAATGCAAAATAAAGGCTCCATCAGCTGAATACATATAAAAGTTTCAGTCATAAAAAGAAAAAAAAATGAAGATCAATTAACAGCAGTATTTCAGCTAATTATCTTCTGCCATAAACAAACTCTACAACAGAAGAAAGAAACTGTTGCAAAAAAGAGTAAAATCCCACGAGTGGAGGAACTCCCAGGTCAGCCTCAGTAAGAAGCTGAGATCCCTCATAAAATCCTCCAAAGCTAGTTATGAAAACAAAATTGCCACTGATTCTAAAGACAACCACAAAGCATTCTATAGCTATGTCAAGAATCTCAATGGCATCACTCAGACCAGCTCTGAGTTACAGCACAATGACACTAAATATACAGAACCAGCTAATATTGCCAACATCTTGGCAGATAGGTTCAGTGTTAACTTTACCCCCCTCTCACCCCCTAAAGAGCCCATCTCTATACCGGAAGAATGCAAAGTTCCTGTAATCATGGCTGCACAGGTAAAAAACACACTCTCCAAAGCCAAGAACACAGCATCCATGGGACCAGACAACATCCCAGGCTGCGTTCTACACGAACTACAGAACAAACTGGCACCCCACCTAAGTACCATGTTCAATCATAGCCTCACCTCAGGCTTTGTGCCCATTGAATGGCGCACCATGACATTTATCCCACTCCACAAAGGGGGGGGGCCACAAGAGACCCTGGGAACTACCACCCCATTAGCCTGACGAGCCTCATCTGCAAGGCCATGGAACGTATCATCATGGAACTCATAAACAAAGACATTGGAGATCTCCAAACTCTGGACCCCACACAGTTTGGGTTTGTAAAAGGCAGATCATGTCTCCTAAACCTGGTAGACTTCTTTGAAGTAGTCACCAAAGCCATAGATGAGGGTAAGGTGGTTCACACAGCCTATTTAGATCTCGCCAAGGTGTTCAACACCATCCCCCACTCTGGAATTATAGATAAACTCACTAAACTAGGTATAAATCCCTATGTCACAAGATGGGTTGCCAACTGGCTTACTGACAGAACCCACATCGTGAAAGTAGCAGACTCCAAATCAGACTTCAGACCAGTGACAAGTGGAGTACCACAGGGTTCAGTCCTGGGTCCTCTCCTGTTTGGTATCTACTTCTCTGAAGTACAGGCTAACATAGAAGGTCTTTGGCTAACTAAATTTGCAGATGACTGCAAACTAGAAGCCATAATTGAAACTCCTAAGGATGTGGACGTCCTACAAAAGGGCCTCACTGAGACAGATGCCTGGTGTCAAAGACATGGTCTCAAGCTCAATGCCAAAAAGTGCATTGTCATCCCCTTTGGTTAAAACTCTGTACCCATGAACTACCACATAGGTGGTAGTCTACATAACACCGAAAGTGTGATAAGAGACCTTGGGACACAGGTAGACAGTAGTCTCTCCTTTGATAATCACATCACCACAGTGGTCAGGAAATCCTTCTAAGTGGAAGACCTCATCACAAAAAGTTTCTCATCCAGAAAAAAAGAGGTCATTGTTCCCCTCTACTCATCACTCATTAGACCCATTATAGAGCACAACACCCCTTTTGGTATGTACCTCACAAGGCATCTACAACAACTGGAAAGGCCTCAAAAATACCTCACAAAGAGGATTACTGGCCTCAAATAGATGCCTTACGCAGACCATCTCAAAAAACTCCAGCTTTACTCTGTCGCATATCGCCTACTCAGAGGCGATCTTTGCCTAACATACAAAGCTATGTCAAACCCAGAGCTGTTGGACATGCTCCACTTAAAGAAATCCAAATCCCTCTGAGCTACACGCTCTAGGGACTTAAACTTTGTCACCACAATAAACAGAACATGCTGGAGGGATAGATTCCTGTCCCAGCGACTTTCCATACTCTGGAACAGACTACCTATCTATGTCAAACAGTGCTCCTCATTAGCACTCTTCAGGAAAAATCTTGATGATTGGATGGGTAATAGGAAATTCACCCCAGGGATCATTTTTGTGGTTCTGCTTGACAGGGGCACAGGAAAATAATTTTCTTGGGTGGCGAAAGCCAGGGTACCTTTTTGGCTAGGCTTGTATAGGCCCTAGGGCCAATAGCCTAGTACCTACCTATGAACCTATGAACCTATACCAAAGTAAAGCATGAAATATTATTCACTTGTAACATTTGGTGAATACTCTGAGAAATATACAGAAACAATTTATGTGTTTAATGCAGTGCTTCTGGTGGCAATCTATGTTTTCTTGGCTTGTGGTACAAACTTAACCACCTTTTTCCTCTCCCTTTTCCCTTTAGTTGTTCCTTTCACCTTGAGTCTCGAGTACAGCTACTGCCCACCTAAGAACTCTTTGCCTGCAACCTCTCTGTTCTTAGAAGACAGACATACATACATACATACTACAAAAGTATGTCCCAGCCCTGTACTTTTTTAAACTGCACAGCATCTTGTAACTACAGCTGACTTTGCTACTCTGGCATGCACACCAAGCTAGGACTGTAGTCCGGGTATCCCCCCGCTACCCCATATTCCTTCCTCCCTCCTGCAACTTAGTCTTCTACAATCTACCTAAAGGTTCCAAGATTGTAGTCTCCTGTACAGTTTTTCTTTCTCTTCTAACCAGCAGTTAAATCAAAATAAAAACAAAACAAACAAAAAAAAAATGAAAACCGCAACTAATCCTATTCTTTTATGCTTTACTGACCTGGTGTAATTTGTTTTTTCCTGACTGGTTGTTGTATTTGGTCTCAGCCAGGTTCTCATTTTACATTTACTGTGAGTGTATTGGGAACTCAGGTATTCCAGCTACATTGCCCCCCCCCCATCCTAATACCTGATCACAGCTTTTAAATTCTAGTCCTGTTCTCAGGCGCCATTTTTAAAATCCCATAGGAGTAACTACATGCCCTTCCCATTCTGTGAGAAGTGTGCTTGTCACATGTGTGTTTTTCTGCTATTATGTAAACTCTATTTGCATTGAATAAGGGCCAGCAATGTATCTGATAATGCACCTCACCGAACATCTGACGATGATATAACAATTCTAAGCCTTGTGTTACTTCTTATCTTGTAATGACAGCTGGCTTTGCTATTGTAGCATGTACACTAAGTTAGGACTGTATTCCAGGTATCCCTCCCACCTATCACGTATCCCTTCCTCCCTCCCGCAACTTAGTCTTGTACAATCTACCTAACAGTTCCAAGATTGTGGTCTCCTGATTTAAAATACTGTTTACTTTCCCTTCTAAGCAGCAGTTATCTTTTTCAAATTATAACAAAATAAAAATAAAAAAAAAACACGAAATGTAAAACGTCAACTAATCCTATTCTTTTATGTTGCACTGACCTGGTGTACTTTGTTTTTTCCTAATTATTTCTTGTACTCGGTCTCAGCCAGGTTCTGCCCACTCCCTTCACCTTCACCCTCCTTCACTTGGGCTCACTCCACTCCCCTAGCCTACCCCCATTCTCACCCACCCCTGCATCAATTACATTTAAACTTTCCTTAGCTCCTCCCCCTGCTCCAACATCCAATAGCAACTAACCCTTCTACCTGGCTACCATCCAATGACAATCAATACACTTAAAGTACCGTCATCTAATAATTAAACCCAATTTACACACCTTTAAATCTAATTACCATACTCATATTTCTTTATCTACTACATCTCCTATCCATACTACCTATTAATCTGTCAATACTATCACTAACAAATAACAGTCTCTTACCCTTCTTCACTTTTCTACTATGTTGCCTATTCATACACCTATGTTTCTAGTCTTCCCCCTTAACCTCTCACTATGTCTCCTATCTCAACTAACATCCTTAAACACAACTTCTACATGCCAAAAAACTCCCATCTACAACTGCTATACAATCTTCACACCTCCCCAGTTGCTCTCATGCATCATCTAGCCTGTATGCACTTGATATATTTCCACATACCAAATTAAAACAACTTCCTCTGTACAAATATATGCACAACCACATGTACATCTCCTGTCACTTAAAAAAAACCTCCAAACTCTCAGCTATCTGCTCATGCATGCTAACATATTCCTAAGTGCTGATATCCACCCTAACCCAGGATCTACCAGCTTAAATCTCACCCTCCCCAACTCACATAAATCACTAAAATTACTAAATCTCACAACAATTAACCTTCAAAATATCAGAAATAATTCCATGCCTAGATGTCCCTGAATAAACCAGACATATTAGTTGCAATTGAAACTTGGTTGAAACCCTCCATTAAAGACCCAGAATTCCTCCCCCAGGGTACGTTTGTCTACCAGCTGACAGACCCCTTAAAAAAAGGAGGTGGCATTGCCATAATCTTTCCCAACACTTTCACCATTGCCCCATACTCCAAGCCTATTACTAAATTCTCTACTGCCGAAATACTTATATCACTTCTCAAACTGAACAATTCTAAGTTTTTCTGAATATATATATATATATATATATATATATATATATATATATATATATATATATATACCACCCCAGGCAATAATATTCCCCTTCTAGAAGGTATTCAAATCTGGATTTCAAACAATATAAACAATGAGACAATTATCCTAGGAGATGTAAACATAAACTGGTTAGATTTCTTAGACCACTGTCCATTACCCACAACAACCTCTTCAACTTTATGTAGCGAATAACTGATATAACTAGACCTAACAAAAATAAAGCCAATGGTTCTGTTCTAGATTGGATACTAGTCTCTGACCCTAACAAAATATCAACACCAGGAACACTTGCTTGCAGTATTAGTGACCACCTTCGCATCTATATAATTCGTAAAACCAACTTAATACCTTCCCAACACCAAAATAAACAAACTAGAAATCTAAGTAACTTTAACCCTACAACTCTCAATTAAATCATCAGAAGTGTAAATTGGAATATTTTAAAGGTTCTCCCACTTGACGAGGCTGCTGAGTTCTTCAACTCTACATTCCTACCTACCCTAAACAAATTAGACCCAGTTAGACAAAAAAAAGTTAAAATTAATATGCCCTATGGCTTACCAAATTTACCAAGCAAATCATGACTTCCAGGGACAAAATATGGAAAAAAATGGTAAAAGCATAAAAATCCTACTGATCTCCAACAATTTAGACAGCTCCACGACCAAGCAAAGTGCCTCATCATTAACAACAGAAAGGAATACTATCTAAAACTTAATAAAAAATTACAAACAAAATCCAAAGAAATTATGGAACTCCATTTCATCCCTAATTAACCCTGGCACCAAAAACAACCTATGTCCATTCTCTGAGAAAACTGCCAGTGAAATAGCCACCCTCTTTAATTCACATTTCATTGATACAATATCCAAACTCACTACTACCTTTCCCCAAACTAGGACTAATGCTAACTGTCATCTACTACTACCTCCCTCTCATGATACAACCTCCAACCCATCCACCTTTTCTTTCTCCCCCATTCTCATCAATACTTTAAACTTCTCCTTAAACCGAAGCCTGGCTCCTGTGCCCCTGACAACCTACCCCTGAATACCTCCAAATGTCAGCAATATATATTGCTTATCCCATTAGCATCCTTCTCAATAGATCCCTCCAAGAGTCCTACGTTCCTACTTTATGGAAAAACAGCATACATTCTTCCATTCCATAAAGGGGATAATAATACAGATATCTCTAATTTTAGACCCATTGCCATCCCCCCCCCCCCCACTCTCCAAAATTCTTGAAAAATGTGTTCATTATCAACTTCCAAATTACCTGCTATTAAATCAACTTCTCTCCCCAAGTCAACATGTGTTTAGGCCTTGCCATAGTACTACTACTGCCCTCATTCCCTTTATGAACACAGTCAATCAAGCTAGAAACTCTGGTAAATTTGTATTCTCTCTCTTTCTTGGCCTGTGAAAAGCCTTTGTTATGGTCTCCCACCCCTTACTCCTCACTAAACTTTCCACCCTAGGTATCGCCTTCCCAACTCTAAACTGGTTCACTAGCTATCTAGAAAATAATCTGCTACATGGATTAACTCTTTCTCTCCATTTCTTGAATCTTCTGCAGGTGTTCCCCAGAGCTCTATCTTAGGACCCCTTCTCTTCAGTATTTTTATAAATGACTTCCATACCAACTTTACAAATGGAACTGCTGTACAATACACAGACAATTCAACCATTATTTGCTCTGCTAAATCAATGGCAGAACTTCTGCAGATAAGCCAGAATGCCTTTACCATGACCAAAATCTGGATGGCTAAAAATCATCTAGCCCTAAACTCAAACAAAGATAAATTGTGATTGTTTATTCCCAAGGGAAACCTCACTGTTACAAAGACAGACTTCACCATTTACTCTCAAAACAACACTACTATAGAGGTTATCTCCCATACTAAATTACTAGGAGTTATTCTCGATGAAAACCTAAGATTTGACCTTCACATCCACAATAACATTAAAAAACAAACTATAAACTAGGACCCCTCTACTGACATAAATACTATCTTAACTGTTCTACTACGCATACCCTCACCTTAACCTTTCTCTTACTTTCTCTCTTTTATGGTGCTCCTCTTCTTACTAACATCCCCTCCATACTAAAAACCAAACTTGAGTCATGTTATAACAAGGTAGCCAAGTTTTGCAACCAATGCAAAATACTCTTCCCATCACTTTATTGCCCTAAAAACACTTATCTGTCTTGAACTTCCACATCATCTAATCTATTTACAGCTACTCATAGCACACAAAATTATCTACAGACTCTCAGACTGCCCATATCTTTCTTCTATCGTAACCCAATATCAATTAAATAGACCACTTAGATCTGAAAATCAACTTCTCCTGCAAGTAGACAAACCTAAACTCTCAGCTGGTGACATGCTTTATTCCTTCTCTATTGTTAAGCTTTGTAACTCTCTCTCGCTAGCTATCAGAATCTCCAGCAATATCTATTCCTTTAAAAAATCTTTGTGGCAACAGCTCTCCACCCTTTGACAATGTAGATGTCTCATCCATCCATAACCTCACTCTATACACCCTGTCATTTCACACTTTAATTCATATATTCACATTTTCAAACTTTCTTTTATCATCACTCAAAACAAATAATTTATCTTTCACTTTGCTATCTACCTCTGCTGCACTATCTACACCGCCATCCCATCCTATAATACCGTGCTGTTCATATTCTCTGAACACCTAGAAAGTACTACCAATTCACCCTTTTTTTCATTATATTGCCTTTTCTGTATAATAATACAATTACTTGATTACTTTTTAATGTTTACCTACTCAAATCTGCACATATCATGTGTTTGAACACTCTTTTCTAATATTGTATAATACTGTCTGTTTTGTCATGCTGTTTGTATCTAGTAACTGTTGTATATATTTTATGTACTGTTATACTAACTTACATTGTGGAGCTTTTCTCCCCGGGCCACCACTGAAAATGGGTTCTTTTGGCCCAGTGGACTTTCCTGGTAAACAAATGCCAATAAATAAATAAATAAATAAAATTATTCTGCATGCAGCAACAATTATACAAAAAATGTATAAGGGGTCATAGTTATAGCATTATGAATTTGCTCTCATGATCAAACCACACCAACCATGGATAAATCCTGATATACTCATACACAGTCATGGATTATTGCTTAATTATAAAATAAAGAATAATCAAAATTAACTTGTGTACCTAAGAAAACAAAAATCACTACTAACATAATTATTAAAGATGTTTTAAAGATATCAGAAAAGGATCCCAAAAAGTCATCCAATAACATTTATCTTTTAGCTTCAGAATGAAAACTATCCCTGTAGTAACAATCAAACTTGCTCATTCTGGTCTAATAACGTGGACCACCCAAGTTTATTGGGCACCAGTACATGAACTTTGCCAAAACCAATAAATATAAATATTGCCATTGTAGGTGACTTGACATGTTTTTACAATACATTACTCTGCCTTTCCCATTGCATATCTTACTGACATAAAAGGAACTGCATATAAATTGTGAAGTTATATCAGTCAGTCACTGGTACATATAATAAAGTAATACATTTCAAAAGCAATAGTACACATAATAAAGAAGATAGTTTTACATGCATAAAAATACAGAGTATCAGCTCTAGCACTCCTAAACCAGCAATAACAAAAAATGTGCTAGCAATGTAGTCACAGGAAAAGAATAGCTGGCCAGATTCAATAAAACGTACATGGCACATTTATTTCTTGTGCGCATGACAGCACACTGTTTTGGATTCAGTAAGCATCTCTACACAGTGTGTAGAGCTGCAGAAACAAGGTAAACACCATGGCATGCTAATTACAGCATGAGTAGCTGAACTGTGTGCTAATCAATCAATCCAAGATGAGGGAGCTATTTAACAAGCTAAAAAGCAACCGTGCAGACTCTGTGCTGGTATTTCCTGTGAATTCCAAAACCTATTGGAAAACAGGCACGATAAGGAGTCTACACAGAAACAATGTTAGGGGCTGCTGTTGTTTTAATTCATGTGTATGTAGAACAGGCTGAGGTCTATGCTGCTGGTCCTGCTAACAGACCATGGCCAAGAAGGAGAAGAGATTTCAGACCCCATTTAACATCACAATCTGCATAACATGGAAATTGTATAGAGACACACTACAGGAACGCAGCAACTTCTGTTGCCATCAACTCAGATCCAGGGCAAACCAAGGAGAACCCATATCAATGGAGACAAAGGTATGTGTAGCACTTAAAATTTTAGCTACAGGAACCTTCACAGACCAAATGGGGACATGCTGGGGGTGTCACAGACATCAGCATCCAGGATACTGCATCAATTCCTGAATGTTGTGCTCTAACATCACAATGACTGCATATATTTTCCCATGCTCTTGAGGACAGGGCTACAAATATGCAGGAGTTCTACCCTGTAGCACACTACACTTAAGTATTGGGTGCCATAGATTGTCCACATATAGAAATTAAGGCACCACCTAGGGAACAGGGAAGGCTCTACATAAATAGGAAGGACTTCCATTCTTTTAACTGCCAAGTTGTGTGTAATGCCAATGGAATCATCTTGAACATGTGTGCTGGCAACCCAGGCAATTACCATGGCTCACATACTGCTCAGGTCACTCCACAACAAGTACAAATATGACACTGTCATTGTCCATGTTGGTGTGAATGACCTGAGACGTACCTCCCTGGACTACATGAAAAGAGACATGGAGGAGCTCTCCGATCTTGTAGCCCAGGCAGCTATGGCCCTAGCCCTGAGTAGCATCCTGCCATCACCCAGAATGATACTACAGTACAAGGACAAAATGATTGGCTTCAACAATTGGCTAAGCTTCTGGTGTCATTCTAAGGGGATCCAGTATTTGTCTGCCTGGGACGACATGATCGACAGACCACCATGCTTTGACAGAGATGGCCTGCATCTGTCGCCCTTGGGATTCCAGATACTGGCTAAGGCTCTTGCCACCGCTATAGTGCCTTTTTTAGGCAAGGTTCAAATGACAAATTCACCACCATAACAGGTACAAACAAGCAAAATCTGAGGGTAATGCTACTCAATGCTAGAAGTCTAAACCTCAAAATGCACTCACTCGAGGCACTCCTTAAAATGGAGAACATTGACATCTGTGCAGTGACAGAGACCTGGTTCAAAGCTCCAGAGAGCAACCCTGCATTACCAGGCTATAATTCATACCACACCTTTCGGCAAACTAACACGGAATGAAGCACTAAAGGTGGAGGTGTGTCCAAATTCATTAAGGATATCCACACCTCCAGGCTAGTTGCACAGCATAATGCATCCGAGATTATCCAAGTGCAACTAACTCTGGGCATGACCGCAATCCAAATTGTAGCTTGCTACAGACCCTCCACCATGCCCCAGGATTCCCACTCCTCATTTCTTGATACACTGGAAAGTATTAGGGTAAACCCAACACCCTAATAATGGGCGATTTCAACTACCCCACCATTAACTGGGAAAACTACTCATGTACCAACTCTTTTGCTCAATGTTTTCTGGAATTCATAAATTCCAATGCCTTGGATCAACTTATTCACACCCCCACCAGTGGCAGCAATATACTAGACCTGGTCATTACCAACATGGGCAACCGGTGTTCCACACCAGAGGTCAATTCCTCGCTGGTCAGATCTGACCACAAGCTAATCACCCTAGACATCCACATCCCACCCCCACCCCCTATTAGGGAAACCACCGTAAAAAACTTCTCCAAAGCCAACTTCACACTTCTTAAGACAGAAGTGGCAAACTTCATGACACCCATGCAGATGGACAATAGAGGTACTACTGCTGAATCCTACATAAATGCACTTTATAAGCACTTACATGAGTGCATGGATCATGCTATCCCTAATAGAACCAAGATGCTATCCTCCAAAAAAAGGAAGTCAATCTGGTAGTCCTCTGCCATAAACAAACTCTACAACAGAAGAAAAAACTGTTGCAAAAAAGAGTAAAATCCCATGACTGGAGGAACTCCCTGGTCAACCTCATAAGAAGCTGAGATCCCTCATAAAATCCTCCAAAGCTAGTTACAAAAACAAAATTGCCACTGACTCTAAAGACAACCACAAAGCATTATATAGCTATGTCAAGAATCTCAATGGCAACACTCAGATCTGCTTTGAGTTACAGCACAATGCTACTAAATATACAGAAACAACTGATATTGCCAACATCCTGGCAGATAGGTTGAGTGCTAACTTTACCCCCCTCTCACCCCCTAGAGGGCCCATCTCTATACCTGAAGAATGCAAAGTTCCTGTAATCACAGCTGCACAGGTAAAAAACTCTCTCCAAAGCCAAGAACACAGCATCCATGGGACCTGACAATATCCCAGGCTGCGTTCTACATGAACTACAGAATGAACTGGCACCCTGCCTAAGTACCATGTTCAATCATAGCCTCACCTCAGGCTTTGTGCCCACTGAATGGCGCACCATGACGGTTATCCCACTCCACAAAGGGTGAGCCACGACAGACCCTGGGAATTACCGCCCCATTAGCCTGATGAGCCTGGTCTGCAAGGCCATGGAATGTATCATCATGGAACTCATAAACAAAGACATTGGTAATCTCCAAACTCTGGACCCTACCCAGTTCAGATTTGTAAAAGGCAGATCATTTCTCCTAAACTGATTGACTTCTTTGAAGCAGTTACCAAAGCCATAGATGAGGGTAAAGTGGTTCACACAGCTTATCTAGATCTCGCCAAGACTTTTGACACCATCCCCCACTCTGGAATTACAGATAAGCTCACTAAACTAGGTATAAATCCCTATGTCACAAGAAGGGTTGCCAACTGGCTCATGGACAGAACCCACACTGTGAAAGTAGCGGACTCCAAATCCAACTTCAGACCAGTGACAAGTGAAGTACTACAGGGTTCAGTCCTGTGTCCTCTCCTGTTTGGTATCTACTTCTCTGACATACAGGCTAACACAGAAGGTCTTTGGCTAACAAAGTCTGAAGATGACTGCAAACTAGGAGCCATAATCGAAACTCCTAATGATGTGGACATACTACAAAAGGGCCTCACTGAGACAGATACCTGGTGTCAAAGCCATGGCCTGAAGCTCAATGCCAAAAAGTGTATTGTAATCCCCTTTGGTAAAAACTCAGTACCTATGAACTACCACATAGCTGGTAGTCTACTTAACTCCGAAAATATGTTAAGAGACCTTGGGACACTGGTGGATAGTAGTCTCTCCTTTGATAATCACATCGCCACAGTGGTCAGGAAATCCTTCTATGTGGCTCACCTCATCACAAAAGATTTCTCATCC
Source organism: Protopterus annectens (assembly GCF_019279795.1). Taxonomy (NCBI): domain Eukaryota; kingdom Metazoa; phylum Chordata; order Ceratodontiformes; family Protopteridae; genus Protopterus; species Protopterus annectens. The sequence continues at coordinate 49,917,459 of NC_056726.1, forward strand.
AGAAAAAAAGAGGTCATTTTTCCCCTCTACTCATCACTCATTAGGCCCATTATAGAGTGCAACACCCCTTTTGGTATGTACCTCACAAGACATCTACAACAACTTGAAAGGCCACAGAAATACCTCACAAAGAGGATTACTGGCGTCAAACAGATGCCCTACGCAGACCATCTCAAAAACCTCCAGTTTACTCCGTTGCATATCGCCTACTCAGAGGCGATCGCTGCTTAACATACAAAGTTATGTCAAACCCAGAGCTGTTGGACATGTTCCACTTAAAGAAATCCAAATCCCTCTGAGCTACATGCTCTAGGGACCTAAACCTTGTCACCACAATAAACAGAACATGCTGAAGGGATAGATACCTGTCCCAGTGACTTCCCATACTCTGGAACAGACTACCTATGTCAAACAGAGCTCCTCATTAGCACTCTTCAAGAAAAATCTTGATGATTGGATGGGAAATAGGAAATTCACCCCAGGGATCACTTCTGTGGCTCTGCTTCACAGGGGCACAGGAAAATAAGTTTCTTCGGTGATGAAAGCCAGGGTACATTTTTGGCTAGGCTTATATAGGCCCTACAGCCAATAGCCTAGTACCTACCTATGAACCTATGAACAGTATCAGATGTTCACTGGGTAGATATCCCATGGGCACATTTGCTGGGGATGCAGGTTATGCACTGGAACTGTGGCTGATGACACCCATCATAATGCACACACACACCCACTGAAGAACAACATAATGAGACACACACTCAAACCAGAAATATCATAGAACATGTATTTGGGCTGCTGAAGTCACACTTCTAGTGCCTAGATACATCTGGGTGAGCCCTACAGTACAGTTCACATACATGTACTGAAATAGTCACCTTCTGTGCTATGCTACACAACATCATCCTGTAAAACCAGCTTCCGCAGGATTAACAAGGGGAAGAGGCACACATCCCACCACCAATGACAAGATCACTGCAGCCACACACAGGTGAGGAGTCAGAGGGGAAACCAGCAGCTGCTGTGGGTGTAGTCAGACATAGGCATGCTCAATATTCCCTTGCATTAGTTAAAAGACAACCCATAACACACTCACAGACCACCTAAGGGGCTAAAACCTTCATCCAGTGCACATACATATAGTAACATTGATGACAGGCAATGCTCACAAACTTTTGTGACATGCATCCTCTGGGCCAGCGATGAAGGAGTCTCAGTCCTCACTACAGACACAGGTGAAGGACATTCACTTGAAATAAAAAATAGATACACACAGTATTTCCAGATGCAGCTGTCTGCACCAAGCACAATTTCCCTTGAGAGCACACAGGAAACACACTTCATTCTGGGACTGAGTTTCCCCCTTTCTCTCCAGGCCCCCAAATAAGACTCTCCACTGACACAGCTGTAAAGCTGAATCCTCAGTCGAGTGTTCCAAACCAAGTCCTCCACCACTCTCTTTGTGAAACCAGTGCTCTGTGTCCCTGTTCCACTTAGCTCACGTAGCTTTTCACACACGCACACACACACACACACACACACACACACACACACACACACACACACACACACACACACAGATACACACACAGATACACACACACACACACACACACACACACACACACACACACACACACACACACCTGGGAAAGGCTGTCACAGATTAACTTTCTCTGCTACCCTTTGCCCAAACTATAAGTTAGTTCCACTGCCACCAGCCAGCTACTGTAAGGCTCTTACAGGGTTACCCAATTATACTGATTGAAATTAATACTAATACAAATGATTCAGTTTGACTAATGCACCAATGCTTTCAGGAGTGGCCACAGTGTCACTAAATAAATATAAGTACTCTCAAAGGTTAAAATATTCTCTAAAAGACCAGCCGCAATGAAAATTTTAAATGCATTTAATAAAAACAATAAAACAAACATTAAAATACTAAATATCCATTTACAATAAACAACAGAGTTGCAGCCACAGGAAATATTAAAAATAACACAGACGTAAAGGTTCACACAGATTAGAAAAATGATACTTAACTAATCTCAATATGTTTTCAAAACTTCCACCCTTCCAGGGTACCAATTAGTCAAACCCTAAAGACATTACAGTTGGATTTCTAGTCCTGGTTTTCATAGACATTTTGTCTCTGGCTGCAATCAGAACTGTGAGATTACAGTCTTTATGGCCTAAACCAGGAAATTTAATTTCAGACTATTTTTGAAAGTTAGCTGGACTGAGATTAACTTCTTCTCTTCAGTATCCTCTGTTACAATACATTAATTTCAACAGTTACAATACAGTCTGACATACAGGCATATTTCTTTTCTAACCAGCAGGACCCACCGTTGGTACATTTTTAACACAAGCAACTTTACAAATGCATTTTCAACACAAGCGTCTTTATAAATCAGCTGGCTATACAAATGACATATGATTTTTTACAAAACTCCAGATAGTATACTTGCATATGTTACACATCCACTGCCCTAGTTCTCCTGGCATGGCTGGCAATACCGCACATCATCATATCTTTCCAACCTTTGAAGATTCAAGCTACTTTTTGAGAAGTATGGCATGAGGGCATGAGCCCAACTGGGAACAAATTAACCCATACCCTGTCTTGCGAATCCATCTTTACTGGCATCGCTGACTTCATTCTCAGTGTACCGGGATGAAAACCTTTAATAAACAAATGTATTTTATGCTGCTGGGCTAGTTTCTCCATGTTTGTTTAATCAGTATCAGACAATTTAGAAACAGCAGTTACAACTTTACCATGAAGCAAGGAAGTCAGGAACCTTAACCAAAGCCCTTGGTCAAAATTATACTGTTTACATACTCTTTCAAATATATGAATACAACTATCAAAAATATCACTGTCTGTAAACTGTGGAAGAAATTTACTGACCTTTATTGCTTCTGGGGTTCTGTTATTCCCTTCCCCACTACCTCCATGACCCTGGCGAAGAGTCAGCATCTCCCTCTCGTGTTGGCTCTGTTTCTCATTTTCTTTGGCCTCCAAATACTGAAGTCTCTCTGCTGATTCTAATTTAATGTTTTGCCTGCTGCAGTGTCTCATTTTCTTCAGCCTCCAAGTGGCACAGTCTCTCTGCCAGTTCTAATTCCATCTATTTTGCCTGCCACAGTCTCTCCACTGATTCTAATTCCAAATGTTTGGCCTCCAGTTCAAGTGTCTATGCTACTATATACCTCATAAATTCTCACAAATATTAAAAAATCTGACCTAGCAAAATCCAAAACTTGCTATAGTAAAATCGCAAAGTTTGCCACAGAAACAAATTTCTGATCCCATCATTGTTTTACTTTAACACAACTATCCTGCTCGAACTACCAAAACTACTTGCTTATCATTAACTCACCTTCACCTATCAAATACTAAATCAGCCTGAAAAAATGCCAGTACTTCAAAATCTTCTAATACACTACTCCAGTAACAGGGTATTACATTCCACTAACAAATCCTTCTTAAATATAGCTAAACTGAACAATGCAACTGGAGTTTCACTTTACTCAAAATGTATAGCCAAATTTGTTATTCCCTGCCATTAAATATCAGAACAACTACTAACACTTCCAACTTTAAAAAACTTCTTAAGTCACACCTATTGGTATCCTGGACCTGCCCTTGCACAAACCCTGGTTAGGAAATAGATGTTTTATGGCAGCTAAACAAACACAACCAGCTTTCTTTGTATTTGAATAGTATACCCTACTAAGCATATGTATACTTAACCTGCTTGTTTTTTACCTTTAATCACAGTACTCCTATACTTTCTATTCCTATCTAGACTATATGATTGTATTAGTGAAATGTAGTTTTCATTTTGTGCTTTCATCTGAGATTGAGAAGGTTGGATGATCTGGGGATAGTGAATCAGGAAGTGAAACAGATTAGCAAGGAGGAAGTATAGACAGCTATGAAGAGGATGAAGAATGGAAAGGCTGTTGGTCTAGAAGATATACCAGTGGAAGCATGGAGGTGCTTAGGAGAAATGGCAGTGGAGTTTTTAACCAGATTGTTTAATGAAATCTTGGAAAGTCAGAGGATGCCTGAGGAGTGGAGAAAAAGTGTTTTGGTACCTATTTTTAAAAATAAGGGTGATGTACAGAGCTGTAGTAACTACAGAGGGATAAAACTGATCAGTCACAGTTAGAAGTTATGGGAAAGAGTGGTAGAAGCTAGGTTAAGAAGGGAGGTGATGATTACTGATCAGCAGTATGGTTTCATGCCGGGAAGGGGCACTACAGATGCGATGTTTGCTCTGAGAGTGTTAATGGAGAAATATACAGAAGGTCAGAAGGAGTTGCATTGTGTCTTTGTGGACTTGGAGAAAGCATCTAATAGGTCAGAAGGAGTTGCATTGTGTCTTTGTGGACTTGGAGAAAGCATATAATAGGGTGCCTAGAAAGGAGTTGTGGTATTGTATGAGGAAGTCAGGAGTGGCAGAGAAGTATGTAAGAGTGGTACAGGATATGTACGAGGGTAGTGTGACAGTGGTGAAGTCTGCAGTGGTAGATGCATTTAAGGTGGAGGTGGGATTACATCAAGGATCAGCTCTGAGCCCTTTCTTATTTGCAATGTTGATGGACAGCTTGACAGATGAGATCAGACAGGAGACCCCATGGACTATGATGATTGCAGATGACATTGTGATCTGTAGTGAGAGTAGGGACCAGGTTGAGGAGACCCTGGAGAGGTGGAGATATTCTCTAGTGAGGAGAGGAATGAAGGTCAGCAGGACTAAGACAGAATATGTGTGTGTGAATGAGAGGGAGGATAGAGGAATGGTGAGGATGCAGGGAGTAGAGTTGGCAAAGGTGGATGAGTTTAAGTACTTGGGATCAACAGTTCAGAGTAATGATGAGTGTGGAAGAGAGGGGAGTACAGGCAGGGTGGAATGGGTGGAGTAGTGTGTCAGGAGTGATTTGTGACAGACGGGTACCAGTAAGAGTGAAAGGGAAGGTCTACAAGAGGGTAGTGAGACCAGCTATGTTGTATGGGTTGGAGATGGTGGCATTGACAAAAAGGCATGATTCAGAGCTGGAAGTGGCAGAGTTAAAGATGTTAAGATTTGCACTGGGGGTGACAAGGATGGACAGGATTAGGAATCAGTATATTAGAGGGTCAGCTCAGGTTGGACGGTTTGGAGACAAAGTCAGAGAGGCGAGATTGTGTTGGTTTGGACATGTGCTGAGGAGGGATGCTGGGTATATTGTGAAAAGGATGCTAAGGATGGAGCTGCCAGGTAAGAGGAAAAGAGGAAGGCCTAAGATAAGTTTATGGATGTGGTGAGAGAGGAAATGCAAGTAGCTGGTGTGACACAGCAATATGCAAAGAACAGGAAGAAATGGAAACAGATGATCCACTGTGGCAATCCCTAATGGGAACAGCCAAAAGAGAAGAAGAACAAGATCTGAAACTGAATCAACATTTGTATCTGTATGTTTTATATGTATCATACTGTTACTTATAAATGTGGAGCTTTTCTCACCTGGCCTCCACTGAAAAAGGACAGTTTGTCCAGTCAGACTTTTCTGGTAAACAAATGCAAAATAAAATAAATAAATGTCTCTTTATCTCCAGATGGGTTATTAAATCCTCTGAGGAAAAGCTGAACTGTCCTGTTTCTGAGGGCTGTAAATCCCCATCACCAGATTGGTTATCCTCCTGGTTGCTGGTCTGGGCTACAATTGTTACTAATGCTGAAATCATTCCTCTTTAGTCAGGCTGGCTTAAACCAGTCCTTTGCCTTCACACACCTTGGCCAACCATTCTTTGTCAGCTTGCCATAATCCTCTGCTGACATCTTTGCCTGCTTTCCCTGATTAAACTAAGCTAAAAATATAAATAAAACTTGTGAAAATGAAACTCTGCATGTTTACCTTGTGGCCGCTGAGTGTACACACACTTTCAGTGATAACTGCCTACAGGCCACAGAAGTTCAATTAATATCCCACCACTACTTACCAATATGTGAACGTCCCTCTGCAGTGTCAGTGGTTGTGTACTGCTAGCATCAGACAGAGTCAGCCCTGAACTAAAACTGTTACAACTACTGGATTTACAAGGTAAGCGTTGAACCTATTGTGTAATAATATGAATGAATGTCATATCCTTGCATGTTGTTACTTGGAAATGTAAATAAATAAAAGGTGAGTGATTTGTACAGAAATGACTTTAATATGTGACAGCAGAGACATATGTGACAATATTTGTCCTCTTTCAAGTAGTAGGCCTCAGGCATCAAAGATTTACACAGTCATACCTCTCAAAAGTACTGATTGTCACCAAATGTCCTCAGTTAAGCATCTTGCTTTTGTACTGGAAAATCATTAAAGAGAGAAGTTAGAAAGTAATGAGACACATTTCAGTTTCAGACTTCACATCCTTCATAAGATCATTACCAAACACCGATGTAAACAAATGTTTGATTCTATCAACTGTCTAACTTTCTAAGACCAAAATATATCAGAAAAGAACAATTAGCAAAACAATATCAGAAATGCAGATATATGAAGGACTAACTCAACTATACACCCTGAACATCAGACACAAATGTTATGTATCCCTGAATCCAAAATATAGAAAACAAGCATATGGCACAGTTATCACTACTTGCACAGGGTGTTTGGGGGGGAGGGCAGGAAGCCTAGAATGACACAAAAGCAGGCAAACATTTTGATAAAATAACAAATGGCCAGTGAGACAAAATAAGCTTTAAGCTTCAGGACTGAACCATTAACTGTTTTCTTTGTGTGTGTGTGTGTGTGTGTGTGTGTGTGTGTGTGTGTGTGTGTGTGTGTGTGTGTGTGTGTGTGTGTCTCTGTATGGGTCCTCCAGGTGAAATTGGTGCGTGACTGTTTGCATGAACACAGCCAAGCTCTGTGCTAGCTTTACATCTTGGTATGTCAGATGTGAGCCATGCATGGCAGAGGTGACAGTTCATCATTGTCGAACAGTACCACAAGAACTGTCTCTGCCAGGAGTTGGACTGACATGTCCATGCTCACAGTTGGATGCATTGCTGCTATCTGAATGTGACTGATGTCTGCTGGATGAATTTACCTCACAAGGACACTTAGGACCATGACCCCATGGGATGTCACAACTGGGTGTGGACACCTCAACCACGGATGGAGCAGTGAAAGTACTGCCACTACAGTAGCATGATTGGGCACAGCTATGTTGGTTAACAGCAGGTGGTGTGGCTGACCTATGCTCATGAGGATGCCATCCCCCTCCCAGCAGACATTCCATCACAGACACCGCCCATTCCAATGTGTCATTCATCTGATCCATTGATTCAGCAACATGGTGGAGGCAGTCACACATGTCAGCCTGTGTCACATCTATAACCGTAAGCATTTCTCTGGAGGGCCTATGGGAATGTGCCTGTGGATCCATGACAGTCCTAAGCATACATCAAGTGACACAGGAAAACACACCTGGATCAGGTAGAGGATGGCAGCAGGCCTCCACTGAGCACCGCTAGCAACTCTCCTATGTGGCACCTCACTGACACTTTGGCTACAGCAGGAGTCAATAGGCAGTAAAGCTTCAGTAACCACACTTCCTGACTGAGTGTCTCATCCTCCACCTGTCCACTATCTGAGGGCTTACTGGAATGGGTTGGCATAGGCCTACTAGCTGTGTCTGATGGAATTACAGTGGATGGCTGAATGTCAACCTCAGTGTCAGATTCAACCTCTGCACGCTATGACTGTGCCTCTGTTTGGCCACCATCATCATCAGAGTCTGCCAATACTCTAACATCAGGTGGTGAGTCCTACACTTCGAATGTCAGGATCACCTGTGATAATAAGCAACAAACAAAAGAATGAAATAGTTACACTTTTATAGTTAAATGTATGCTAACAAACGAACAGAGGTCCCACTACTTCAGACAATACAGCAATACACATAGCCCTGACATATCCATCACACATATGGACAAAATATATAACTTTTTTGAACTGCTCATCACTACTTACAAACAAGATACTTGGTTTACTATGTGCAGTTGATACTATGCTTCCCAATGATGATGGGCCTGGAAGAAGTTAAGCAAAATCTACGGACATCATCACAAGTAACAGTAACACAGGGGATAAAACTTTTTGCCCTTTATATGTCCAAACTAATACCATATGTAATCAATCAGAATGTGTTGTTAACTGTAGCAGTCTACAACTCCCCATCCAAACAAATTTATTATTAAACAGAACTTATGTATTTCTGTCAATATTTTACTATACAAATGTCTTTAACAATTAATATACATAAGCCTACATGGAAGCTCCTCCTGGGACATACTTGTTCTCACTAAAACAATAGCACCATTGTCAAAGGCATGCTGTTCTGCACTTTCCTTTACGCTGTCTGGATCTATGACAGTGGACAGGAACTCTTCATTTTCTGTTAGTGGTGGCTTTGTAGCAGGCCCCCTGGTACCCATCCAATCACTGGACACTGCAGCTGGTCTCCTCCATGCAGATGAAATAATGTCAGTAGCCCTGTGGTGCACCTGATCATATGTCCTGCCATGGCTGCTTAATGCATTCACATCAGCAACTATCCACTACCAACTTTGCATTCTGCCTGACATACCTCCACATCCCCTCTCAAGCAGAAAGGCACCATTTTGCCTAAATGCTTCCACAATGAACTGATTCTCATGGTCATTGAAGGGTGATGTTCAGGGATTGGGCTACCTGGGTGCCATAATCATAGGTGACCTAAAACACAACAGAAGGATAATACACATAACTATCAGATAACTAAAAGACCTGTTTCCACATAACACATAGAACAGTCAAGATGTTGAAATATAAAAAAGGAATTATGTGGTTGTAACATAGTATATTCACACACAAAGGAAGGTTGGATGCATAAGAAAAAGAGTAACAATAGCAACATATCCTTGTTTGTGCCAAACCAGATATGCAACTTTGTTCCACCACCCTCAAAAGAACAGGCAAATGACACATTTGGCTGACAAACCATCAGTGAAATGTTAAATGCGCTATCAACTGAACTGTCCCTGAAACATGTCTACAGATGTAACATAGAACATTCCATTTTAAGCTATTCCCATTCATGTATACCTGTGGCCAGCACTCCCCTAAAGGTGTATATGATCCATCCTAGAAGGCTAACATCCCTGTACCATTGAGAATATAGGGCATTTGCCATTACATAGAAATAAAAATAGAAGACTGTACACAGAAAAACAGTTGTAATATTAGATGACAGTTAATAAGGCTGTGCACCTGTGGAAGTGAAATGCCCTGACAAACATGCCCATACCACCAGCCCACATCTAAGAAATGCATACAGATAAAAGTAGTATTTGCTAATACAAATATATATTACGATATTTTTCTTAATGACATTTCAGCATATGCAGCATATTGCTGAAAAATGCAAGCATATCTTCTCAAGGTCAGAAGTCTTCATGCAGACGTATCCTAAAGTAATATACTCCATTGTGTTATCCAGATAAATAGGTCTCCTCACCTTCAGGTTCCCTAGCTACACAGTTCCCATTTGTAGTGCATATTCAGGGTTGTGAGCATGGTGAAGATGCAAATGAGGTGTGAACTCACTAGAATTGCTGAATCCTAATAACTTGAGTCCATGTATCAGATGTAAACATAGTACAGGCACTGTTTCAGTGTTTGTTGCTAATGGATTGCAGCTGTGAAGGAAAACACAACAGCATTTCAGATTGCCCTATCTCCAGTGGGTGTGTCAACCAGGTTAGACTTACAAAGTGTCAAACTAACATATCAAAAACTTTAAATTTAAGTAAGCAGCACACATTTAACAGTTTCTGTTCAGTAACATCCAACCTCCCCTTCATTTCTTGTCAACTGCAAATTATTGCCATTTAATACCCTCAAACATTTTAAGGAAAAGGATACAGAATGCCTTACAGACTGCACATCTCAGATTACTGCTCAGATAAGACAAAAAAATGGCAACAAACACAGAGAAATAACATAACACAGGGCTGCATTTTTGCAAGCAATAATCATAAATAGTTATGTGATCACTCAGTGTACTACATTTGAAATCAATACATGTACAAACAACTGGCATATGTTTTGTTAGTACTGTGGATGATGTTGCAGTTGGCTGTATGCAGAATAACTTCAGTTGTCTGCTGCAAAGCTGTTTGTGTGGCAGAGAGGGATAAGCCATGCTTACTCTGTTCTGAAGGTTCATTGGAGTGAGAGTTCAAATCCAGACCTTTGTAAAAATATTTCATGTGTACCAACAAACATTTTATACTGTGTATTTCATAAATTGCTTTGCTTCATTTCAACTAATTTTCCCTTTTATTTTTTTATTTTATTTATGTCAGTGTTTGCACAGTGAGCAGCTTAGCATAAACAAGGGAACAGAGAAACACAATGACTGGCAGGTTTAGCTGTGCTTATCTTGTTTACTCAATGATTAGCAGTGGCTCACACAGGAAGCAGACAAAACACCTGCAGACAGGGCATGGACAGTGTAAAGGTACAAAACTCTGCAGTGTTGCAATTTTTGCTTTCCATCTGTAAACATCACTAAGCAATGTTGTGCAGTAGTTAGCAAGGTTCCCCAACACCTGCAGCCATTGAACACCTGCAGACAGGATGCAGACAGTCAATAATTGAAAATGGATGCATTCTATTAATTCTGCTGGGCACTATGCCAACATGCTAAACAGTGCTGTACAGTGTTTAACACACAAATATTAAGAATGAATAGGGAATTATGCAAATGTCATTTAACTATTCCTGTGGCAATAGGTGTAAGTGTAGAGCTGTAATACAGATGATTTTGGGTTCAAATACAGGAAATGCAACATATTTTTACTGTTGTGACAGTCCAGTTTATAGCAATGAACAGAAAAATACACAAGTGTTAGTTCAACATTCTTGTGACAACAGGTATAACTATAGTGCTCTATTCACACTAGGTCTTAATGAACATTTATAGGAACCAATAGGAACAAAGGGACAAGTATTTAAATAAATAAGACTGTTCAATGGTATTGCACTGATGAAGGCTTGATGCCAAAACTGGTATGCTGACATTTCAGCTTTAGGGTGTTGTGTTTTTTACATCCATTTGTATCTAGACATATTGAATGTATTTATTTCATCAGGATATTTTTATTATTGAATATGGATGTTTATTCCATTTTGGAACAGGAATAAAATAGAATTGCAGACCTGACGTTTTGTGCTGGCCATTTGTTCTTTTATGCATTTTTGTTTTTTTTTTTTTTTGGCCTTGCACCATTCCATACTTGCATGGGACTGTGTTATTCTATGGTTGGTTTTGTTCCACCACACTGTTGGTTCTTTCAACAATCTGTTTATTTTTCCTTTGTCGGTTCCATACTTGTACTGCTTAATGATTCATGCCCCATGCCTTTCTTTTGCTGAAGGTTTGATTTAAGTATTGTGACTTTAGGGTTGGGAGTTTTATTCATGGGGCATTGAATTGGATTTCATTGTCAGCCGTTATGTCACACTAAGTTCTGGATTGCCTCTCATTCTGAAGCTACAGAGACAGATTCCATCCCTACTATAGGTGTTGTGCATATATACTGGCGAACTAAACATTGAAAGTGCTTCTAACAAGCTGATTTGAGGTGTGTTTCTGTTTTGAATGTTTTTTTCCACTTAAGAGACATTGAGGCACACTGAACTTGGTGTTTGTAAGAGTGAATGCTGTGCTGGTATGTTACACTTGTATTCAGCAGTCTAATGTGACATTTGGGCTGGATGGATTGCTATGTGTTTTTCTGAATTATTGCCAGCACGAAATATTTTTTCAACATTGGAGTATCTGCTAATAGACATTGAGGCATACTGGACCTTGCCACAGTGAATTCTGCAGGGATAGGTTCTCTTCTATTCAATGTTTTAATGAACATTTAAGCTGGATGGAATGTTATGTACTTTCATGAGTTATTGTAAGCAATAAACATTTTTTCTACATTTTGTCTGTTGGATGGAAGGACTACTTGATTTAGATGGATCATCAGTAGAATTACTTGGTAATCTTATGATAAATGGGTATAACATTATTGATGTCAATTCATCAGGGTATATGTTAACTGGTGGACTTTTTTGAGTTAACACTGATTGTTATACTGATGTTAGTTAACTGGATATTTGCTAATGGGGAATGTTTTTAAAGCCAATAATGTGGGTTTGTAACCAACTGTTATATCAAGGATCAGTTTATTTGATTGCATTTAATTATGCCTTAATAGATTTGCTTCAGCTCTTAAGTGGCCTTGCAGCTGACAATCATGATTTACATGTGTTTGACTAAACACAGGAAATTGACTGTAATCAGACTATTAATAGGTTGAATTTAACATCATGTGTAGATATTTTTAAATGGATTTCTGCTATTATGGAAGAATTGAGAGTCAATGTGTGGCATTTGAGGTTATTTAAAGCCTGTTATACAAAAGGTATCACTCCAAGGTGCCTTTGGGTTTGCATTCAACCTCATGTCAAGGGTATGGATGAGTTGTTATCTCAAGAATGGTTGTAGGCCAAGGAACAGGCTTCATTATCTTTCGTTAAGATACTGATCTCATTTTATGAACATAGAATTAACAGTTTGGTTGCAACAGTATCTGAATTGTGCAAGCTGGCCAAACCTTTTGAACAACAACCATTTTATAAAGAGCAAATGTCTTTATTATCCAAGGAGTTGAGGTTAGTGGAAAGGGACATGAAATCTCATATGTTTAGAGAATTTCAGAGAGACTTTAGAGATTGGTCACAGGGTAAGCCCTTTGAAAATAATAAATCAGTGAAGTTTGCTGATACAAAAACTCATTTATCAGTTTCTGTTAAATGTAAATGAAAGAGGTCCATTTTAAAGAGATTAGATCACTCTTTTGAGATCTCTGCTAAGGAATTTTTCCCTACCACTGATATGGAATTAATGACACATTCTGCTTCCCCAACAGCCAAGAAGAAAAATACTGATGCCTCTTTTGGAGAGTTAGAAGGGGTGGATATAAACATAAACACCAGGGTTTCCACCCTGGAAGCATTGTTACAAATGACGGTTGGCACCACAATGTACTTAATATTTCTTTTGTGCAATTGCACGCTGTTGAAATTTAGCTACTGAATAAAAGGCTTGGATTTATACCTAGCTATTTAGTACCTGAAGATGTTTTTGCACAAGATGTGGTTTCTTTTTGTAGAGCATTAAATCTTAAATTGTTTTGATCAGAAATCATCTGCAGATAGGTATACAAATGATTTTAGATTTAGTCTATCCTCTTTTAAGCCTCCCTCCAGTACAAATGTTGCTATTTTTCAATGTCAAGTTTTGAAGGACTTATATTTCATGTATAATTGTAATAAATATATTAACCACAGCAATTTGCCTGTCTCATAATGGTAAGCTTTATTAAGGCTGAGTAAAAATAAACAGTTGCTTATTAATACAGCAAACAAAGGGGGTACAGTGGTTGTTTAGGGCTAGGCCATGTATTTTAAAGAGGCCCGAAGTCACTTGTGGGACAACCAGTTTTATCAACAGATGCACCTTCATCCCACTAGGGTATTCAAAGTTGACACTGACAATTTTTTAAGACTATCTCATGGGGAGGGTATTATTTCCAAAGAGATAATGCATCATTTGACCTTTCCAGAACCAGCCAGGCAAACGTGTTATATGTTGCTCAAAATGCACAAGAATCTAGATAAACCCCCTTGAAGACCGATTGCCTCAGGCAGGGTACCTTTAATGGAACCTTTGTCAGCTTATTTGACATATCATTTCAAACCTTTGCTGACATATGTAGTTCCCATATTCAGGACACCACATTTCTTAATATCATAGAAGAAATGTAAATTGAACAAGGTTGGCTGTTGTGTTCTCTTGATGTTTCGTCCCTATATACTAATATTCCTCATTGGGCAAGACTTTTGGCATTAGAATTTTAATTGAATCGGGCATCTTTATATAGCCCTGGATTTAATACCTTTTTGATTTGTTTAACAGAACATGTTTTGACAAAGAATGTGTTTTATTTTGGGGATCAGTACTATTTACAGATAAAGGGCACACAGCGATGGGGACTGCTTTTGCCCCATATATGCAGATCTTTTTTATGGATTATACTGAGGAGCAGATTATCTATGATCAGACCCACAATATATATCCAGAAACTATGGCTATTTGGAAGTGATATTTTATTTTATTTATTTTTATTTGAGATTTGTTAACGGGGTTAGTCCGATTGGGCAAAAACCCCTTTTCAGCGGCGGCCCAAGGAGAAAAGCTCCTGTAGTAAAAATGCCAATAAATATCATGGTAAAATAATTACAGAGAACTAAGATTTTAAAGAACAAATAGGCTAACAGTTAATAATGTCAATTATTACAGGTGAATAATAATGTATAAAGAAAAAAAATAAGCATACAAAGTACAAATATGTCAAAAGTAATTCAGGTAAAAACAGCATAATGAGGATGTACAATACGTAACACATAATAGCGTGCAACCACTTAATACTTGGATGATGGCTGCCTGGTCTGGAAGTACGACTCTGTACTTAAAAGAATATGTGGATTATTTGAATGAAAATAAGTGGGGTATTCATTTTACTATCAATTTTCTTCCCACTAATATTACTTTTTTGGATGTACAAATAACTGTACAAGGTGAGGTGATAGGACTTTGTGTAATTCAGTTTACAGGAAACATCCTCAATTCAACACATTACTATATGCCACCAGTTGTCATCCACAGCACATTATTAATAATATCCCAAAATCCCAGCTTCTCAGACTTCATAGAATATGTTCTTCTCATTTGGAAATGCATGAAAATGAACAGGACCTAATTCGTAGGTTTGGTAATAGTGGTTATTCATCACACATTGTTAATAATGCTTTAAAATCGGTGGCTAATGTGGATAGAACAATATTATTACAATACAGGGTAAAAAACTCTAGTATACAGCCACATAGATTGACTACAAATTTTGGAAACAATACATGTTTCTGTATGGATTTAATTCATAAACATTGGGATATTTTGTTAATGAATGATCAGTTGAGGGATCTCATACCCCCCAAATGTCTTTTTTTCATACAGGAAAGGGAAAATTTGGGAGAGTTGGTTCAATCATTAAAAGGCATCAGTTGGTCAGAAAACAAGTAGCGGACAAATAGTTTTGGATGGCCGACCTTTGATAGGTTGTTATCCCTGTGGACAGGAATTGGTGGGAAATCTTTACTTGCTATTGCTCTATGTTTGATATTAGACATGTCTGGCATTAGAAGGGAAGGTGCTCAGTTTAGGCAGCAGAGGTAGGGTGTTCAGGAGTCAGGGATATTTATTAGACTCCTGCTAAAGTGCCAAAGCCAAAGACTTCTGCAGGGGGACCATCCTGGCTCCCAGTACAAGTCTGATGCATGGAGTAGTTTTGCTAAGGCTCTATCCAGTGTGACTGTCATCCTACACACTGGAGAACAGTGTAGACACCAGTTCAATGACTACAGAGGAGAAAGAGGGATGCCCTGAACAAGTGGTTGATTGAATTTCAAACTGGTGACACTCAACAGTTGTGTAATTATGCTAATAAAGATAATTTTAATGCATCTAAAGCTAAACATAGGCAAGACTGGTATGTATAATTCTCTTCTTTTCTTTGATTTTCATAGCTAATGCTGACGTAGAGTTGAATCATCAGGCTCATGCTGAACATCTGCTGAGACTGAGGGAAGCCTGTGGTATGTATGCAGCACAACAGAAGTAGGTTTAAAAGTTAATGATAGATTTTCTTTTCTATTCTGTACAGTAGTAGCAAAGTGAGCATGCATATCCTAACTGTAAAAGCAAGTTTGTATGCATAAGTCTATAGCACAAAACAACTTTAGGAGTCAAGGATAAGACTGTAGTTAGAGGTTGTGGGTTCAAATACCACGAGTAGCAACTATACAATACTGCATTTCCTTCATAATATTACATAAATTAAACTCTGTACAAGTGGCATAAATGCCCTGCTGTTAATTGTAATGTGTATACTTGGACCAAACAGATGTGCAATATATGGACATTACAAGGATTACTTTAAACAATCTGTAGCTATAGTCTGTAGCTGATAGAACATATACTTAAATATAATAGTTCAGATACAATACTTGTATAAGTGCATTGTATATCACATATGATGGTACTCATTTTATTTCTTTTTTTTTCTCTCATCAGAATGTCTCCATGTCTTCCATCTGTAAAAAATCACTAAATGCTTCACAGCACAGCAAAATAAGTCAGCTCGAGTGAGTCAGCCTGCCCCTTCTCCACTGGCTCCAGCACCGATGCACAGCACATCTAAGACCCAACCTGGCAGTACTGCCTTAACTGCCCCTGCACTACCTGTGCCCTCAGGTAGCACTGTCCTAGCAGCTGATGCTGTAGTACCTTTCAGGAGTATTGGAGGAGGTGGGGATTCCATCATCCACCAGGAGATGCTAGGGTTTGTGCATAGGGTTGTGCACCACACCACTGGTGCATGCCTACACCAGAGGGAGCAGCTGCTCTCCCTCATTGTACGTAGGAGGAGACGGCATCAAGCACTCCATCACTCAGCAGAGTAAGGGGATAGTGATGACAGTCCTCTAGGTGAGGACTAGATTCTCACTGTCTCCATGTTTGGTGGGCATGAGCTTGCATTGTCCCCACCCTTACCCCAATCATGGTGTCCCCCAAACTTTTGTGTCCCTCACCGTCCCTGTGTCTTGTCTTTTTTGTTTGCATTTACTTCCTCACCTACCTGACTTACCTGATCCAGAAATACCAACATCTTTTACCCAGTATTCCTCTCTTACTGAATTAAAAAAAAAAAAGGGCTCCTGTCCACCAAAAAAAATATCATCTCATACATAGCTCTCCATTTTGCCTGTGTCTTGTTGATACATTTGATTTGGTTCAATTGGCTATACAACATAATTGCATTGTTGCCACCCCACTTTGTGGAGTGACAATCCAAATTCAGCTAATATTCTGTACATATTTTTAGTATACACTGTTAAAGAAATAGATAGCTCTGATTATTTCCTACCTCCCTCTGACACATTCCTGCATTTCTTTCCCTTTGTTCTTCCGCCTGCTTGCTCCCCATTTCACCACTTTCCTATCTACCCCATTTTAACACCTGTAATCTGGTCAAAAAATAGAATCACACACACTGTACCTAAGAAACAAAAAAGCAATGGAGCCCTCCACTTTTTGACCTCTATGTTAGCGTGGAGTTTGGCAATGCACTCCAATGCCAAGTGATGGTAAGCTTCTTTTCTGTAGTATAGGTTACCTCCATGCAATGCCATGTAAACACACTGCACTAAAGCAAAACATAGTAACACAAGGTGAATTTGTATAAGAATAATTTCATTGCATTATCACTATTTATTTAAATAGCAACAAATGGTGAACATAGTACAACAATAATTTCATTGCATTATCACTACTTATTTAAAAGTATTACATACACCAGGATTCAAACCCAGTATCATCTGGGCTCAAAAATAAATGTCAGTGCATTTACATCTGCTGCCATAGAGTCAGCAACACAGTAGGTGTAAATGTATGAATGCATTTGCACCTGCCAGTCAGCAGGTGTGTTTCATACATTCAATACTAACTAGTAGCATTTTAGCAATGAGCATCACATTTATGCACTGCTTAACTATGTGCAAACAGGGAAAGATGTAGAACTGTCTGTCCCATGTGCAGAAACACTTTGCCAGCCATCATGCAAATCTGCTACTCGCCATTGCACTATGTAAACTGAATATTAGCATGTATTAGTTTTGTTGACTGTCCATTTAATCTTCATAGCATGAAATTACATATGTAAACACAAAATGAAGGCCTTATCTCAGAATATGTGAGATATTTGCAATGCAGACATGTGTTACCCCCCCCCCCCCATGCACTGCAATCCTGGTCTCTCAGTACTTGCTCACGAACATATTAACTACACTACACAAATGAATAAGAAATTTTATGTAATATTCCATGCACATCTTTAGAATGACAATGCACATTCATATTTTTAAATGCTTGTACTAATGTGGATATCTGATTGCATATAGTTTGTAAACCTGTCTCTTAAACTATACCTGCACATTGGAACACAACCACCAAGTACCACTCATCGCACATTCATCAATCTAGTAACATGCAGAACTTGAACTGGCTTGACAGTTACACATGCCTATACATCCATTTTACAGGCCTCTGTCTGACATCCAGTGCTGATGTCATCCAACATAAGTTGTCCTGCAGCCTTGTAAGAATCAGACTTGTACATACCTCTCAACCTTTTAGTGCAAGAAATCAGGACAAAGACAATGTGGGGGGGGACAAAGGCCAGAAAATAAGGACAGATTTTAAATATTACTTTTATAAGCTTAGAAAATTGCTAGAGTAACAGGATTTGTTTTAACATACATTTTCTGAAGGCTTTGAAGTCTGAAACTCAAATGTATGTCATTATTTAGTGACTTCAGTCTTCAGATCACCCCAGTAATTTGCCAGAAAACCACAGATTTTATGAAGAACAGGCCAAAAATCTGAGCCAAAAATCTGGACATTCTGCAAAAATCTGTACATTTGAGAGGTATGAACTTGTACCATGACACTTGCTTAAAGTACTATGTTCTCTAGTTTGTGTACTTAGATAGGTAGGGGTTCTGTTCTTACTGCAGTCAAGTCGGGTGTGTGTGTCTTTGTGCTCTTGCTTGACATTACAGAGTGTATTTTACACCAGCATGTGGAAAACTGCTATTAGCATTTTCTCCTCACCAGACTGTGCTGATGTCATCTGCTATAGCTGATATGTGGATGTGCAGTATTCATACCAATGCAGAGTCAGAGACTGGCCTGGAGTCCAAGCACAAGTCACCTCATCCTATACAATATAGATTATAGTGACAGGGCTTTCAGTCTATCCACATACATCATGGCATGATTTGTTTATCCGTGTATTTTCTTGGTTAAAAAAACCTGTGGTCTCTCCAGCTGCTGCTGCAGGTTTCTGGTAAGGTGTTCTGATGATATTTGAGTACAATGCTGTTATATAATCCTGAGATCTGAATATGATGGCCTGATGTATGAGGTGCACAGCATAGTCTTTCCATAACACTGTGGACACTTGGTGGTCGAAATTCAGATTCCTATCTATATCTGTTCCCAGGTCTTGCACCACTGGATTTCTGCAAAGGGGGGAGTTGTCAATGCTGTAATTACCAGGGAATTCCACTTTGCATAAAGCCAAAATAAACAGACATTTTTGCCTTTATCTGTAGACCGTGTGGCTTTGGCATCAATCATTTGTATGTGTTTTCCCCTCCTGTAGAATGTTATCATTATTGGTGGACTCAATTATTGAACCCAGTATACAAGAATCAGTAAACGTAGTAAGCCAAACGCCACATAACTTAGCCTGGACTGTCAAGATATACATTACAAACAGTAAAGAGCCAAGCACAGATCCCTAGGGTACACCAATGGCGAAAGGTCTACTGGTAGAGGTTGATTTACCAGCTTTCACAGTATGTGTTCTGTTGGTGTGCCAGACAATTAACCATCTAGTGATGTAAGGCTTAATTCCTATCTGGGAGAGTTTCTCAATGATACCTGCATGGAGATTGTGTCAAAACCCTAGGCCAGATCAAGAAAGGCAGTATGCACTGCCTTACTTTAATCCAGGCCTATCACACAGAATTAATGGGCTGTGACAACATCACAGATCACCTATAGCATGACTCAGCAGAAACGCCTTTCTGACATAGTTGAATACACACTTCAACACACCCTCCACATGGACTATACACCCATAGAAGGTGTACATCAACACGCATCTATCTGAGGTGGAGGGGACAGCTCCTGATGCATGCATGCATTTAGAGATGCATCCTGACTCTCCTCATCGGTGACGTAGACCAACATGTCATCATGGATCTTTTCTAAATGGAACCTATTAATATCCTAGCTGTGTGCAACAGACATATGTTGGTTGTTAATGCTACATTCATGTCTGTTACATTTGTTAGATGCTCTCAAAGAGGTCCCCGAGGGCATGCATAATGACAACACCATCATCCTGTGGAACTTGACCGGGCCAAGGCATCTGAAAACAAATCCACATTGAGGTATTCATTAAACACTGTCAGATGTGGCCATAAACACCTATATCACCAAGGTGGTAGACCAGTGAATCACATGCATAATATTTAAATATGTTGAAATGTGTGAAGTGACCTGTATGTCAGGTCCAGTGATTGGGTCCTTACATCAGGGCTGTCTGCTAGGCTATTTCCTGTCCATTATATAAGTCACAGATATCACAAATAACCTACACATCTTGTGTCCAAACAGCTGTCTGAAGGACTGCAGATTGTGGGCAACTCCAACTGTGATATTAGTATAATACAGACAATATCAACACATACCATGGATTGCTGCCACAATCATGACAAAAAATGCAATGAAACAAAAACATGGGGGGATTTGTTACATTATGAAAACAAATACACAACCCTTGGATAATGTAGACATCACACCCTATAAGCAAACCAACTGGTATGTGACCTATATCCTTGGGCAGATGGTATGTGGAACATCCACCACCATGCAACCACAGTGCTGACTACCCCTTGTATGTAATACAACTACTGAGTATGTGAAGGACATCCACATCAAAGGTCATAATACTGCCATAGTTCACAATCTTGATCACCCCAGTTACTAAGTACAATGCACCTTCTTCATGTACCTCTATTTACACATCTTCCTTTGCCACAGTGAGCTGCCACACATCTTATTGGACATACTTATGTACTCTTTTTGTTGCATAAACATCGCTATCTGATGAAGAGGAACACCCATCAAGGTGTTACACCAGCTGCATGAATGATGACTGTTCTGATGATGCATACAGTACACACATAGCTGTTTGATAACATTGATGGCATGGGTTACATTCATGACAGATTGGATTGTGCCATATATATCTGCCATCCACACCTGTCAACTAGCCTGTAGTGATCCCAATGTCACACACAGGTATAGCAGTGTCCCTCCCAACACCTCCAGCAGATGTTACAGTCTCAGGATGGCATGATTGATTACCTGTATAGATTGCTGACATGTCCTTATAGTTGTACAAGTGTGCTTGCGCAGAACCATCTATGATCACTCAGAATCACATATGTTGTGTCAGAGACATGGGATAACTGGTGTTATTATTTTGATGTTGTCCATGATTGTTTGTGCTTCTTTTACTGTTGTCCATGAGCCTGTAACTGTGCCCTACTTGTTGGTGACCTCTTCTGACATTACACTTATATTCAGGCAAATCAGTTTGCACACTTCACAATATGCATACAACCCCAATTGTATATAACATGCCTGATAGAGGTTCACTGCATTATTCGTGTCAGGATGCTTATCTCACAAAGACATCTTCTCCATTGTTATGTAACCTTGTGCGACAGTCACATAATATACATTTTCAATGTGCAATCTGCACTGTACTGATATGTGATTAGTGTACATGCTATAACTATTTTCAATTGACATGCCCTCATCTGCTCTACATTAATACGTTTCACCTGTCTACTTTCCCTGTGTTCATTCCTACAATTCATCTGTGTGTCCCTATTCAATGCACACACTTTCCTTGACAGTCCATGTACCATTCCAGATCATGTAAACAACTTTTATACAGAATGCCTGTAATGGGATTTCACAATACTCTGCACTGCATGCACTGTCCTGTACTGTGTTTAGATAATATACATTCCCAATTACCACCTGTCAATGACTTGTAAACATTGTCAATTACAATTATTGTGTCTTGACTGACATAAATAGAAGTGCATATAAATTGTGCACTTACATTAACCAGTCACTGGTACATTTAATAAGGTGATGAATTTCAAAAACAAGAGCACACATAGTAAAGAAGGTAGTTTGCATACATACTTACAGCACATGCAGCTTCCACAAGACAAATAATGCATATTTGGCTAAACTCAACCAATTTTTCTTAAAGCATGAAAGGTATCGACCCATATTTGTTATCCCTACTGAAGAAGGTAATACGGTGCCGAGAAATCTACCCTCCAGCAAAACAGGCCAATGTTTAGATATTAAGTAATCATACTGAAGAAGGTAATAAGGTGCTGAGAAATCTACCATCCAATAAAACAGGCCAATGTTTAGATATTAAGTAACCATACTGAAGAAGGTAATAAGGTGCTGAGAAATCTACCCTCCAACAAAACAGGCCAATGTTTAGATATTAAGTAATCATACTGAAGAAGGTAATAAGGTGCTGAGAAATCTACCATCAATGTTTAGATATTAAGTAATCATACTGAAGAAGGTAATAAGGTGCTGAGAAATCTACCCTCCAACAAAGCAGGACAATGTTTAGATATTAAGTAATCAATCATAAAGGTTTTGCTACCATCAAAATCATCACCACCATCATCATCATCATCCTTTTTTCCCATTTTTTTATGGGGTTGGGGTGTCAGCTAATTTTCCCAATTTTTTTTTTTAATTCAGTACCCTTTCCCACCTTCTGTAACAACTGCAAGATTATCACAGGTTTTCATTCCCATGGTCAGTCCATCTCTTAACAGGATGTCCTCACCTCATCTAACCCTTTTGCTGTCTCCCCCAAATCTGTTTTACAGCATTGCCCTCTGCACTCCTGCACTTGTGCCTGAACCCCACAATCTGCTCTCTTTGACCTTCTCCATAACTGCTTTAAGCTCAGATGTTTTCATTTCTTCATCTGACTCGCTGTGTGCTTCCTTCTACCTATCTGAAGTGTATCATCTCCATCAGCAGATACTTATATATTTTCACTAAGAAGGGAGGACATCCGTGGACTGCTGGATTGCTCTTGCTTGCAGGAATCTGTATAATTTATGCAGTCATTCAAATAGGAAAAAAAAACAACTTTAAAAATACTGCAGGCCTACAAAGCATTGGTGAATACTCACTGAAGACTGTGTGAAAACCCAGATGGTGACTGGTTGTAATATCTGTAAGAAGTATTATGAAAGAGACAGCTGCAGAGTGCTTGATGACAATGTTATATTTGTAAAATACTTGCAGTTCTGCTTAAAATGATGATACTGTTTGATATCATGTCCATAAACTCACTGTTGACCTGGAAACATACATGTAGATATGCTTATGCGTATTCCACATGTAATAATGCTGGTTCTTATCTCTGCTAGTAGATCATAGGCCCTTTACGGATTTGCATACTGTCCAGCTAAACACAAAAGCAATGTGTTACACTTATGGATGTGCAAAAAGCCAAATCCAAAATAATGGCTAGAGGAAGATGCTAAGGAAAACTCCAACTTGGAACAAAAACATTTTTCATTGTATCTTTGTGTTCTGAGCACTTTTAATTTACCAAAATTATTATATTTGTTTATCATTATATTTTAATATGGTTTGCCACAGAATGTCATGGTGCTTGTCATACTAATAGGATCTTGCTGTATTTCTTTGTCTTCTGTTTCCCAGAATGCATTACACATCCACATTTTTTTTGAGTCATGCTAGACATAAGAAAGTGAGGATGGACAGAATAACAGCAGGCAAAATGTGGTTTATGTTTCGCTGGAAAATTAAGTAGTAATATATGGACTGTATAGACTGTCTTGGGTGGTATGAGGTTGATTGACTCATATGACAGCAGGATATGAAAAACAAAAGCACATGTTTTTTCCCCATAAATGTGAGATTAGGTTAGGCCTGAATTCCACAAATGAGGGTCTGGCTCATATATCTGCTGGCAGGTTGGCCCAAACTTTGGGTCTAATAAAAGAAAATATGTAGTTAAATACAAAAAGTGAGGTTTTTGATCTGTATAGAAATTGTGGATTGTCTTTTTGTGAATTCAGGGCAAAGTTGAAGGTTGTGGTTGCTAGTTTTTGAAGAATTGGGGGCTGGTGTTGTTATTGTGTTGGATTCTGCATACTGGTATAAGAAGTAGAAGGTCAGTCACCTCGCTCATTCTAAGGAGAGCCACTGATGATCAGAAGGTGGGGAAAGTGGGATTAATCAGCAAATATGGTTACTGAAGATTTGTAAATCTGCTAGACGTATGAGAGAAAAAAGCCAGAAATAGGTCATATTCTAATTGAGCTTGCAGGATTCCTTTAATGATGGACATGCTGCTCTTGAGAGTGATGAATTCCAATATTTGTCATTGCTAGTATTATTAATTTTAGATTTAAGTAGGCTTATATGGTTACTCATAGAGAAGAGTCCAATGAGATTACTAGATATTTGAAAGAGCTGACTCCTTTAATCATCTATTGCTTAACAGAGAGAGAGAGAGAGAGATACATGGGGATGGAATCTGCTTTTCTACTGTCATGGTATCCTAAAGAATCTAAACATTTTTTATGTGATTTTAATATAGATGTTTTAAAAGTAAAATGAGTTATAAGGTTCAATTTACTGTTTAAATATAAGATGGATAGGATCATTGATGTGTTTTAGTACATAACTATAACATAAATATTGGTCTAAAGTGTTTTGGGAAATAGGAAGTTACTGTTTATTGCAGAGTGGCCATCTGCTTTGTTTATCTTACTCCAAAATGATTTGGAGTTAGATAGAGAGTTGTTTTGTCTTATCCTGTAGCATTCTGATTTAATTCTTCAAATGTTGCTGTGTTTTTTTTCTTCCTAAGCCTAAGAAACATAGATTTATTTTTTTCAAGTAGACTAGGCAATATCACACTTTGACTAGAGTGTGTAGTTCTTTGCAGGACTTTGGAGGTTGTGTAATAGTGGCAAATGATAAAGAAGTATTTAGTTTCTAGTTGGGGTACTATTGGAGTTAGAAAAGTACTGACAGCCCCTGTATCTGTTTCTTCATATAGTTAGGTATAGTTAGGTCCAGCTGATATTGTTAAGCTGATTCTTGTTTGCCCGAATGCTATAAGATGTTCTATATTGTACTGCACAACAATGCACCAGATTTATATACCTGGGCAATAATCACTAAGATATAAATGGGTGGATGATAGCATGTTGAATTTTATTAGATTTTAGTGTAATATCAACAACAATGTAATTACTACTTCTAGATTTTGAGCAAATAGGTACCAAAATTATCTGAATTTTAATGTCAGAAATAGATATTGTAATAATGTGTGGGGAGTTTATATTACAGATGTTCCTTTTACCACTAAGGACTTCTACCTTATTTTATTTTTCTCCCTATTTGTATATTTCTGCCTGCAACTTTACAGCTATTTACTTTTTTTTTTTAACCTTATATTGAGTGTCCTACCTGTAACCAAGAACCTTGTGAACAAATTCGCTCTATTCTACCTGGCTTATTTTTTTTTCTCCCTGTATTTCCACCACCTGCCTGAACTACTATACAAAAACTTTTTTTTTTCAACCTTTATATTTGAGTCCTACCTGCACCAAGAACCTTGAACTACCTCAAGCAACTAGATCCATAAATAATAAAACAAAAAAAGACTCAACAACTGATCCCTTGACTAACAAAATAACACAAAGTCCAAGTAGGAACTCTTCCCTGACAATATTAGTGACCATATGCTCACATATGTTACTAGACAAAGCTATTGATTACCCCATATCCATTTATTTTAACAGACTATCTCTGAAGGAAAAATACCCACCATATGGAAAATATCTCATATAATACCTGACTCAACACTTATTTGTGCAGAACCCACCACACTATTAAGCAACTAGATTGGTTAGAACTCTACAACTCTACAACCACTTCAACAATCAATTAATTATCATTCAAGACCCTTTTTTTTACAGAGATGCCCTAGCCCTTACAAAAACTGATTTCACCTTATAAAACCTAGCCACACTAAGATCAGCTAAAATCAACTACCTCAGGAAACAGCAGACTCTACATCCCTTTTCAAAAAAAAGACATATCAAAGACATCTCAAAACTCAATGGCTATGTCCTTGTACTAATCGAGTTTTTTTTTTTTTTTTTTTTTTTTTTTTTTTTTCTTAGCACATCTTGAATTTTGTTTAGTATCTAACTGTAAATGTTTACCTTGTGATTTATATTGCTGCTAAACAACTTTTTTTCTGAAAGATATGGTTTCTTTTTTTTTTTATTTGTGTTTTCTCTAAATTCATACAAATGTCCACCTATGTATTTTAAAATGAATTTCTGTAGATATGGAGAAACACCCTATGTAGGTTTAAATGCATGCCATACCAAACATTGATAATCAGAGATAACCAGACACCAAGAGTTTGTGCCAGAACATAAAACTAGCTGGGAATGGCATATAGCACAGCTGTGTTACGTGACAAAAACATTCTACCTGTACAGTTTACAATATTATATGACCTTTAACTCTATATTTCATCTTCTTTTGTTCCCTGTCAATGAAAAATAAAAATAAAATAGATGCATTTCAAGAAAGTCATCACAAAACATGTACTTGCCGCTGTGTCCTAACAAATTCTGAGAAACTGTAAAACATGAGGCTCTAGATTATATATTATAGACTACACACTGGGAAATTATCTTGTTCTTTATTCCATATTCTATTGATATTGTACATGATCTGCTATCACTACGAAGTAATACACTAAAACCATGTAAAATATTATGCAGTCCTCATTTCAACTCTTTTAAAAAAAATTGCTATTTCCGTAAATTGACATTTATGTTTTAGAATGAAATACCTGCAGGAGATAGAAACATAATGACTATCTGCTTAGTGTTGCAGGTGGGTAGTGAATTAAGTAAGATTTGGGGAACATGTGATTGTACATCACCGCCTTGACTGGCAGTGTATTGGGTGTTAATGTACAGATAATACCTGCTGAAAAACAAGCCCACCTCTGAAAAACAAGTCCACCTCTTCACAGCAGTAAAGGGAGCTGTCTTGAAACTCAAACAGTCAAAAAACAGACACCATTTTTTATGATTATTAAAAAGGGCTTTGCTATTTCACAATCCTAAAATTAAAATGATAAAGTAAAAAAAAAAGAACAAAAGTGTATACGTGAATATTTTAATACTTGTTCATGTGTGTGTTTGTGAGTGTATAGGTGTGAGTGTGCATGTGTGAATGTGAGTGTCTTTCTGTGTGTGTGTCTTTCTATTTATGTATATAGGTGTGTGTGAGCCTTTTAATCTATGTTTGTGTCTGTTGGTCTGTCTATGCTTCTGAATGTGTGCATGTGTGGGTTTGTGAGTATGTGTACACATTAAATATTTACATAACTTATATTATGTATGTAAAATACTTCCTTCTACAACAATTACATATAACACATTCAATTTAAAACATTAGGCAGGGGAACAATTTTACATCAAAAATATATGCTATATATATATATATATATATATATATATATAGACATAGATAGATATAGATATGTGTGTGTGTAAAAATAAAAAAAAAGCAAAACAATTTAATAGATAGCACATTTTCTATGCGCAACATAGCCCTCTGTTGTTCATGTTATTGAATAATGCCCTTCCAGGAGTGTAGAAGCCCTTTGCCTGTGGTGCTGGGCCTTGGAACACTCCTGAGCATGTATTATTTCCACAGTAATATACACCCTGTTGGGTATTATTGCTAGTTTATTGGCTAATCTCCTGAACAGGTTTAGTAAGAATTCCTAGTGCTATATACTGACAAATGGTTGAATGATGCCTTGCTTGTTTAATCACGGGCTACATTTCTGAATGATTTATTGTTTATTTGTTTGTTTGTTTTTTTTCTTTCATTCCTTCTCAAATTACCCATTTAACTCAGCATAAAGCAAAAGGGGAGCTGGAGTCTATATCAGCATTCATTAAGCACAATGCAAGAAATCTTACTACAGGCAAGGCATTGTCGTATTGCAAGAGACACACATATATACTATACACACTGTTTTTTAACCTTACACATCATATTAAAAATAGGAAAGTGACTTAATTACATTTCACTTAAGGTCATTTTGTATTTTCTACATATTTAGCTTTTTTACTGAATTGCATAAGTTTGACAATATGTTTGACTAAAGATTATAATTTTGTGTTTGAATTAGTTGTCTGGCTATTACTGTTCTATATTACTTCACTTATAGTTAAAATAAGGACTCTCCCTGCACTTTTCATCTTTTTTCCTCCAGTTTTTATGTTAAATTGCAGTTTTCAGTCTGTTTGACTGAAGATGCTTATAATGTGCATTGTGCACTCATAGATGTTATTGTGATTAACAGCATCTGCATTTTGTTACATTAAGTGTTATCTCTTTGTTATTGTGCCCATTTTATGACAGATGGTTTGTACCTGTCCTTCCTAGACCTTTAATTATTGCTTAAAACATTGCCCTCCCCCATAGTGCCTTTTTTAGGAAAAGCCAAACTCAGAAACCTTCCAGCTTAGCAAAATCAAGCCAAGGGAGTCTAAAGGTGGAAATGGATATTGCTACAGGCCTAAACAAGAAACTTCACTCCCTCCAATTCTCATCACCTTGGCAAATGCAGACATCTGTGCAGTTACTGAGAAATAGTTTAAAGCCATCAAGGGCACCCTGACAGTGGCCTCTCTGGTAGAGTCAGACCATAAAGCTGTTTCTTTCAAAATAAAAAGCAATGCTGTGACATCAGAAAATATAATAACAGCCCCTCCAAACCCAGAGAACACAGCCACCCATGCTGAAGTTTATGCAAAAAACCTGCACAATCATGTTAATAGATGCTGTGCCAACCAGAAGCAATCCAGAACAAACTAAAAAAAAAAAATATATATATATATATATATATATATATATATATATATATATATATATATATATATATACATACAAACACGCACACAAAAAGAAGTCTTATTTACAAAATATTTACATATTTACAAATATGCAAATATATAGATATACAAATCTGTTTACACATATTCATAATTTCCTTTACAATCATACTAAATTTTCATCTCTATTAAACCCCCACTCCTTTCTGCCATAACCACCATCTGATTTTACTTAATATTGTTTCTAAAATCTGTTTACCATTAAACATAATTTAATTTATTCGTTCATTCCACGTAACACATATTACATGAAATAACTCTTTCTTTTAATATATCCTTTACTTTTTTTCTTAATCATGGCTATGTTTATTTTATCTATTTATTTTATATCTTCAAACAATCTTCTTTATATAGTTTTCCACATAAAATTTTTACTTTTTTACATTTCAAAAACACATGTTCCATAGTTTTTTTTTTTTTTTTGTAATGCAAACATATTCTACCACTTTTTATATGGCAGATTTCCTTTTTCTGGCAATTTATCTATTACCAGTTTCCACAAAATATATTGCCATTATACTTTCTGATTACACCATTTGCCTCTAAATTTTATAGCTTTAATTTTTTTGTTCTGAAAGTGGCACAGGAAAATAACTTTCTTGGTGGCATAAGCCAGGGAACCTTGTTAGCTAGGCTTGCGTAGGCCCTTGGGCTGATAGCCTAGTACCTACCTATGAACCTATGAATCTATGATCTGTTAGATTTTCCCATTGTTTTACATACCAATGTTTTATCATTGCATGCATATACCATACTTACACCATAGATTTCTATCTTTTCCTACATCATCAGTTTTTATTTTCCACAAAAATATTTTTTTCTTGGTAACATTTTATTTCTTCATTTATGCACACTTTTTCCCTTTTATTTATTTATTTTTTCACCATTCCCCCAAATTTATCATTCTTATTTCTGTACAATTTTACTACTAATCTCTCATATTTTTCATTTATCCACTTTAACACTTTTTTTTCAAATTTAATAACGTAGCATATACCAGTAAGTTAATTAACCCTAAACCTCATTTTTTCTTTATTTACATACAAAACTCTTTTTACTGGGTTTATTCTAGAATCTCATATAAATGAAAAAATGTCTGCAATAATTAATTTTTAAATACTGTTGGCAACAGAAATACACTTGGTAAGTATGTTATTTTTCCCATCAGTACAGAATTTATAAAATAAGCCTTTTTTCTGAATATTAATGTATATGTTATCCAGAAAAGACAGGTTTGTTTTATGTCTTTGTTTTTTCCACTGAATTCTACTTACATTTTTATTCCCAAATTTTATATCTAAAATAGAAATTTCATTCATTGTAAAATACATACCCTCTTTCTTTACTGCATCACCTAAACCTTTAGTTTTTCTTTATTTAAAGCCATCCCTATCTCCTCTAGACACTCATTTGTGCAAATTATTACTTATTCTATTCAAAAAAACATTTTTTTGCAATTATTATAATGATATCTGCATATGTTAACAGAAGTGGAATTCTTAACACTTCAGGAGTTATATACACTTCCTCTTTCATTTTGTAATTTAATTCACATTCTATCACATTAAGGTCTAATGCAAGAGTATGCAACTGACTGGACATCCCATTGTTACTCTACTCTTCATATGTACCTCTTGGCTTAACCATCCATTTAATAGCATTTTTACTTTATTAATACTACTGTATATACTGATAAACATTATTTCCTAATTTCTATTCTTTTATTATTACCTATAAAATTTAATGTCCAGTCATATCAAATGCCTTAAGTTCTTCTATCATGCTTTTCGCTTCTTCTTTTCTATTCATAATATCCACAATTTCTCAACCATTAATAATTCTTGACAACCCTTCCCCTTTATACAATCTATACTATCTTCCATAACATTTTCCATTTGGTTTCAAATCTCTTTTGTATTATTTTCATAAAGCTCATATAAGCATTATTATTCAATATTATCAGTCTCCAGTTGTTTAATTGTCATCTATCTTTCTTATTCGATATGAATTTAAGTATTCTACTGTATAATTCTTTATACATAAACCTTCATTTAACCATGCATTCAAATTCTTTAAAAAATATATATTTTTTGTAAATCTGTTAAATTTTTATACATTTCATACCCTATTCCATCTGGTCTTGCAGCTGAATCTATATTTACCTGCCCTAATACTTTATGTCTCAAGAACATTCCTTTTCCAACTCTTTATTCTCTTTTTCTGTTAACGTTTTTAATTTCCATATTTTTTCACTATTTTCTTCTTTCTTTAAACATTTCTTGTACATTTTATACTACACTATTCTTAATCTGCTCTTGAGTTCTTTCTAGTTCTCCTGATACATTTTTTTTTTATTTCTCTCATTATACTACCATCTTCCTTTACTAATCTGCTTAAGTAACTCGATTCTTAATCTCTTTTTCCTTGTAAAAGATATATTTGCTTATATAACAATTCTTGTATTTTTTTCTTGATTTCTTTCATATAATTCTTTTTTTTTGACAAAGTCCTTTCTATCACTGTGTTGAAATCTTCAAACACATCATTATATGTAATTTTATATTTTTCTTTCTCTATTTTTGCACATCATATTGCCAGTGTAAAAAACAGTTTTTATATTTTTCTTTGAATATAATCCACCATTCAGTCCAGTTTTTATAAAACACTCTCATAGTAATATGATATTTCCATAGTAGTATTACTAATCTCTTTCCTTCTTTCTTTCATGCTTTCTCATTTATCCTTTTTATTCCTTTGCCTATTTTTATATATTCCTTATTTGCTTTTATTTCTGGCCATATTGCAAGATGATCAAAAAATCCTGTTTCAACTACCACCCCTTCTCGTATAACTAATCTTTCTGAAACTATAATACAATCTATTTCAGTTCTATACTTACCCCTTTCGTAAGTCCATCCATTTTTGTACCGAAGTTTTAACTTACCATATCTTATGACTTCTAACATTTTTATTATATAATTTCCTTTCTTTTTATGATTGCCTGTTAAATCACAAAGTCTCTTGTTATGATAATATTCATATTTATTAATACATAGTATAAAATCTGATGAAATAACCTTTCTCTTTCTTTATAATTAGGATAATATAATGTAATAATTCTATATACCTGTTCTTTCCATTTTAAATCTGCAATGGTTAATCTCCCCATTTTTGTTTAAGTTGCAGTTAATATCTTTACTTTTACTTTACTTCTACAAAATGTGGCTATTCTAGAACATTTCTCATTTCCCAAATTCCAGATTATCTTTCCTCCCTATAGTTTCTCTGTTTCTAATCTTTCTTCATTTGTTAAAATCTTGTATCTTCTAATATAATTACATCTACATAGCACATATTACACCACTCCAAAATTGCTATTCTTCTTCCTATATTCTTAATACTTATTATTCAGATTTACAGAAAGCATTCTAAACGTTTCATTTTTCCTTAGATTCATGGTTTCATAAGTGGATAGCTAATTACTAAGCTAGCTTTCTTAATAGGCTATTCTGAAACTATTAATTTTCCCTCCCAAACATGAGAATCAAATACTGTGCCTTGTGTCTGTGAGTCAAAAACTTTAAGTATTATACTAAGCCACCATCATTAGTTGTATATATTCTTTTTATCCATTTCTTTTCTTTTTTTTTCTTTTGTACTTTTATCTCTTTAAATTTTGTCTGTCATTTATCCTTTTACCAGTCTAATTTTTTTTATTTTTATTACCTTCAATTTATGTCTTCCTCATCACTTATTTCAGAACCTTATTCTATGTCCTTTTTATTATTTTTTCTCATCTAATTTTTCTTCTATTTCAACTACTTCTAAAATTAATTCTCTGTTCATTTTTTTTCTCTTTCCTTTTCTTTTTCCTTTCTCTTAGTTTCATTTTTGCAATCCATCACATAAAGATTCCATAGGTTATAGTCTTTCTTTTTTTCATATCCTCCAAGAAAAATATCTATTGAAAAAACAGTCTCAAATATAATGTCACAAAATGTCTCTTTATTAATAAGAATAAATGCTCTTACAACATATGCTTTTACAACCAAAGGAGCTATTAAATTCTCCCACACCATACCTGTCCATTTCTTTGTCTTATTTACTTTGAATCCTTACCATGTACATCTGTTTTTCATTTTCCTCTGCATTCTGCTACTCCACTTTTGCCTTCTTTTACTTTTGCTGCATATGTTTTCTTTTCTGTCTAACTATTATACTTCAGGAATGATACTACAAACTCCTTTTGTATTTTCTCCATAATGCCCCCCCCCCCAGGAAACATCTCCTTTATTTTCAGGCTCACCACCATTTTGTTAAATAAATCATCCTGCAACCCTCCTTATTGGAGGGTTGTAATTATACAGCCAGCATT
Source organism: Protopterus annectens (assembly GCF_019279795.1). Lineage (NCBI taxonomy): Eukaryota > Metazoa > Chordata > Ceratodontiformes > Protopteridae > Protopterus > Protopterus annectens. The sequence goes on from NC_056726.1 coordinate 49,950,775, forward strand.
TGCTGCCTCATCTCCACCAAATAGATTTCTTTGAAACATCTCCTCAGAATCCTGTACACATTCTCTGGTCATGATATTTGTTTCCTCCTCCAATTCTCTCACCGCTCTACCATCTCCTTCTCTCTCCATCTGCCTCCCTGTTTCTCCAGGCATCCTCTGTGCTTGGAATGGAAACAGGAAGTGCTCCTGCAAAATGGGACCCACTCACAACAATGAAGAATTTGAGAAGTTCCCTGATGCCCTGGCCAAATTTACCGTGATAGTATAAATATCACCTCAGGTTTCCCTTAAAAAGACTAACCCAGGCAACAAAGGATAAATAAGTAAATAAAACAAATAAATAAACAGGTAATGATGTAGGGACAAGCGTATCTTCTCATTCAAATGAAACAGAGTTCTTCCATAACCTTACTGAACTGTAAGCTGGACTAGTGGACGATAAATTGCTATTCTCCCAAGGTCTAACACCTAAGTCTTTAATGGGCAGAAGCAGTCTATAAATCATACTGCAGCTTACATATGTCCCTTAAAACTGATAAGGCTCAAAAACATTTGGAATGCATGACTAAGCTTATAAAGGTTCTATTGTTTGTTAACCTAGTATACACCTATGAACCTATGAAATAATGTGTCCTCTCCTTGTTTTTCTATGATTACATTTAATTTATGATTTAATTTCAGTTTCAGTTTGTTTTACTGGTCAGGGGGTAAACTTGGTGAGGGCAGTAAAGTTTTTTTTTTTCTGTGGCACAGAAAAAAAATGTGTCTGCCTCTGAGGAGTGGACATTATTTGTTAGAATTCTAGCTGTCTTTTATTGGTTCTTTCATTTTATCTTTCAGTTTAAGTGTAAAAGCAGTAATTTGCATGATGCCTTCTGTAAAGGCATCATGAAAGCTCTGCTGGAATAACTTGCTGAGAAGTGTTTTTCTGGCTTTTTTGTAAATGCAAACTTCACATAAAACAGGAAAGTACTTTAAGTACATTGTACATAGAGTTTTCTATATTTTATAACTTTTAGAGTTTGACTAAAGTTATTGATTATTGTTTTTGAAACAGTCATCTGGGTGTTATTGTGTTGAAGTGTGTTGTCTACCTCAGCAAAATGCTCTACCCATGCTTTTACACCTTTTTTCACTTTTTACATTAAATTGCAGTTTTCAGTTTATCGAGTAAAATATTTACTGTAGCATTTTACAGTACTATGGATGTTATTGTGATAGACGTCATCATCAGTCCATTACACTAAATGTTCTCATGGGGCTATTGTGTTCATTTTATATTTGTTTGCAGCTTCAGTTGGTTTTTTGTTCAGGGATAAACATGCTCAGGGCACTAGTGGTTGTAATATGTCAGAAAATAATATGGTGCTGTTTTTGAGGGGTGGACTTTATTTGCTGGAGTCCCCGTTAACTCCTCAGTTTACTTGTGCCAGCTGGTGTTACTCACAGCTCCATTCAATGCTGGATTAGACAGATGCAGACAGTTTCAGTTTTGAAGTCTCTTAGGAACCATTGTTAAGCCCATTTTCTTGTATGAGCTGTACAAATGGCAGAGTAAAGCAACCTTACATCATTGCACTCATTACTAATCTAAACCAAAATACTTACTGCGCACTGTTTTTTGCTGCTTGAACCTGATTTTATCTACATTTATTACTTTACATTGAATCAATACTTAAAACTATGAGCTGAAATTCTACTATCTTTTCTTATGTGTCCATGCCATCTAGCAATCTGATCTCATAGCCAATCTAGACTAGAATAATTCATGCCTACTGTTATCTTAGTGTTCAAACCTAGTTTAATTTGTGTTTATTATTTTCTTTGAACTAGTACTTTAATCCCAGATCCTGAAACAATACTATATTCTCTTATTCTTTATTAACATCCATTGCACCCTTGGTCTGAAATGAAAAGTTGGCCAGTTACTTTTCTCTTTGTTGACAGACTCATAGCATTTGGTATACCCATGCTATATAAAAACATGGGGTCCATATTGAAATGTTGCCACTGGAAACGTGGACTGCTGACTCGCCAAAAAAAAGACCAAAAAAAAGGAGAAGAGCATATCTCAAAGATTGCTCTTCTCCTTAAAACTTCTTTTTGCAGGGGGTCAAGCCACCTATGAGCACCCTCAAACTTATATATACCAATACCGAAATTACCATACCACGGAGGAAAGGGAATATGCAGAGAAATGGCGTCTTGAACTTAATATATGCAAGTCCATTCTTTCTGCCATTCAGTCTCTGTATTTTAGGACTCACTGCAGCAGATGTTGACTTTTCAGATGGTTACTAAAAAAATGCCCAGTGCTTACAGATAAGGATCTTTTCCTTAAATCTTCACTGTCTTTTTGTGAGAGATGTAAGCAGCTAGCCAAATGCAAGGCCTTACTTTAACAAATAAATACATCCTTTGAGCATCACTCTCCTACACCACACTCCACACATACCCATACTAATTTATCATATGCTGAGGCGTTAAAAAATATTTTGTGAAGTCCCAATAGTCCAGGCCGAAACCAAGCATTACAACACTGGTTAAAGATAGTATGACTGGAAGTCATTAAGAAATATCATATCCTGAGCCCATTAGACCTATGCCATCTATAATCACAAACAGAAATGTATTAGTGATTGGTGAGTCCAACATTAGACACACTTATTTGACACTCATGAGGCAGGACAAAATCAGGGTAACAGTGAGCTGTCTTTCATGAGCCAAGATTGCCAGGATTACACGGGCTCTGAGGACTCAAATTAGGCACATATCACTATGAGATGGTGTTGGTCCATGTTGGGTTAAAGGATCTGATGCTCAAAACTCGGAGGTCTCCATGCATGTTACAGATGCACGAAAGATCCTAGTATTGAGTGAAATCTTTCCACCATCAGGAAGTATACAGAAAAGATGACTGCCTTTAACAAGTGATTAAGTACCTTGCATCATTCTAAAGGAATCCTGTATTTGTCAAGATGGGAAAAGGTGCTTTTCAGCTATACTTGCTTCACCAAGAATAGTTTGTATCTCTCATTTCAAGGCTTACACACACTAGTGAAAGCATTTGCTGTCCCCATTGTGCCTTTTTAGGACTTCCCAAACTAACTACCAAAACAATCCAATCACTGCACCATATCAAGATGGCTCTACTTAATGCTAGAAGTCTAAAGACTACACTGCCCAACCTTAAGGCCCTCCTGCATATGGAGCACATCCATGTACATACTGTTGCAGAAACCTGATTTAACAGCCTAGGTTTTGTGCTTACCACTCATTTAGACCTGATGGAAACTCTGGTGGCGTAGCCATATTTGTTAGAGACAGCATTACCTCAAGACAGATACCAGGAGATCCACAAGTGAAGCTTATAAAGATTTAATTCACACTTACTAGGATCAGCTATCAGACCCCCATTTTGTGTTCAGAAACTCATATAATATTCCTAAATATTATTTTTCATTGGCTCCTCACTGCCATTGTTCTTCATTACACAAGCCAAGCACCCCAGTACATGTCCACACCAGGTCTAACGGTGCTTGCCCCTTTCCCCAGACTTCATCTGGTGTTGCTGGGTCCAGACATCGAAAAAGGCTTCTGAGAACTCAGCACATCTGGGCATCCAACTGGGGGGGGGGTTCACTTCTGACCTACCCCTTTGTCCTTCTTACCTTGTGGACCTAATGGTGTACATGCGGGCCTGTGTGCAATGAAGATGTGTAGCATATTGCCCTGCCTCTGTAGCAGCTCAGCCAAGTCTTCACCCTATACCTTCTTTAGTTAGACTTATCAGTGTGTCTTATCCCAGTATCCACCATGGATAAACACAGTAGATGCCCATAGGTACATCCACCCAACCCAGGATGGTAATGCCCATCTCTTCCTACCACTCTGTCAGCCACCAGAGCCACTATTATAATCCAGGTTACCTGGATTGTAGTCAGTGCTTTACCCCTCTACACCAACTGACCAGCTCTCTCTGTAAATATTCTTAATGAACTCCTTATAAGTTGGAACACTGTTATCCTACATGACTGTAACTACCCAATAATAAATTGAAAAACTTATACTACCACTATAGAATATGCTCAAAAATTCTCAAATTATATAAACAAGAACTCCCTGGACCATATTATAATGGAAGTCATTAGAAGAAAAAATATTCTTGACCTGGTCCTAACAATCTTAGGACCCATATGTCCTATCTCCAAGGTATCCCCATCACTGGTCACATCAGCCCACTAACAAGCAATTTTCTGCATCAAAATTTCCAAATCATCAGAAGCAAATATCACAGAATGTAAGGATTTCAAATTTACAAATCTCCGACAATTCTATGATGAGGTCTCCAAATGCGAATACAATGGCATCAAAACTGATGATAAGACAGAGTTATGTAGACAAGTTCTACTCTCATCTGGTCAAATTTATTAACTTGTCTAGATCCAAGCAAATGGAGAAGTCTAAAAGCAAACTAGTATGGTCATTCCCAAACATTAATAAACTAAATAATAAAAAGTCATTAATTTATATACCAAAACAAAATAACTCCAAATTATGTTGAACAGCAAACAGCTAGATAGGAAACTAAAAATTGACATCAGAAAAGTGAAGGCATTAAGTGAACAAAGAATAACAACAAAATATAAAACCTTCTTCTCTTAAGATGGGAAAATAAGAAATAATACTCAACATTACTTAGAATGCATTCATAATGGTACTACTTATTCCAATCCAGTACACATTGCCAACATGCTGAGAAATAAATTTAGTGCTAACTTCACCCTAGAGATGTCTATTCCAAGTCCAATTATCCCAGATAGAATCATGTCGCCAAGCCACCAACCATAACAAAAGAACATGTACTGAAAGTACTCTCTAAAATTAATAAATCACATTCATGGTGCCTAACAACTTACCCAGTTATCTTAATTAATAACATTAAACAAGCACTGGTTTATACCAACTCCTCAACCTCTTTAACTTGAGACCAGCCTCTGGCCTTCTTCCATAGGTGTGGCACATGTGTTGTGGTGCCAAGGGTAGATATTGCCTAATGAATCTAGTGAACGCCATTGAGAGGGCTACTCAGACTACAGACTGTAGGCAAGCTGTTGGTATAGTGTTCCTTGACCTCAATAAGGTATTTGGTATAATACAAAATGCAAACATAATAAACAAGCTGAAGGAGCTCCAAATTAATCTATACGTGGTTAGCTAGATAGCCAACTGGCTTACTGACAGGACTTACACAGTAAGAGTAGGAGGTGCATCCTCTTAGAGCATGAAGATGACCTACTGAGTTCTGCAGGGAGCTGTGCTGGGATCTGCATTATTTGCTATCCCTTTTTCATATCTCCATATATCAAACATGGATCTCTGGTTAAGAAAGTTTGCAGATGACTGTAAGTTGGGAATCATCATGAAGTTCCCATATGACATTCAGGCACTCCAAGAAGACCTTTTCAAGAGCTGGTGTACAAAAAATAGTTTCAAAGACAAAACAAAAGAGTGCAACATTTTAGCATTCAGTTAGCAACCACTAGCTCCATCTTATATACAGATAATATACCACTTCAAACGGAAGCATTAGTGAGAGACCTGAGAACATGCATGGATAGCTCCATCATGTTACAACAGTGGTTAGGAAACCCTTTTATAGCAAAAGGAATTTTCTCTAGATCAAAAGAAGTCTACACTTCCTTGTAGTCCACACTGATCAAGGTCACTAAGTGCAGCATCCTCTTTGGGATGCACCTTATTAAGCATATCAAACTGGAAAGTCAAAAGTAGTTTTAACAAAAAGATTGTGCGCTTACAAGACCTGAGCTACCAAGAGAGACTGGAAGCTTTATCTCTATATTCAGTGTCATATTGACTCCTTAAGTGTGACCTGTGCATTGTTTATACAGCTAAAAAAGAGCCAATAGTCCAAGAATTCTTATACCTCCAAAAATCAAGCCACCCCCTAACACTAGGACCAGAGATCTAAATCTATTCCAACAAATAAATAAACAAAAGTGGAGGGATATATATGGGGTCTATGTTAAATCATCAAATGCTTAAAAAAGCGAATGATGATTTATCAAACCCATGTAAGCGAAAGCTTACAATCTCGAACGCTTAGAGCAGCTCTGTTCCACAAAAAAAATAAAATGTTTAAACATTACATAAACTGGGGGGCTTCACCCCCCACCCCCTACTTAAATATACCAACTCTGAGATTTCACTACAGTCATAGAAATGGCAAAATAACAGAAGCGGCCAAGCGATTTCTTTCCCAGGGAAAGAATTTGCTTATATGCTGTTTCACTATTTTGCCTTTTTGTGCTTTCAAGTTTGATCAAGATGCTTTCGAAAGAATATGTCTTCAATCATTTAATAGGAACCCTATATATTTCATGCACCTACCTGCCCCTTCTCTGGAATAATTGTGTGACACACTGCCTTTAAAAAGAAGCTGGGCAATAGGGTGGGTATTAATAATTTCACCACTGGTGTAAATGACCTGGTCCTCCTTGAAAAGGGAGGGAAGGTCTGAGGGTGGGTATTGGCAAGGTGGGAATGGTCCTGTGGCTTGGTGGCCTTTACCTCCTTTGATCCTATGATCCTATACAACACACACACACATGCACACACGTGCACACACACACACACACACACACACACACACACACACACACACACACACACACACACACACACACACACACACACACACACATCTATGGCCAGTTTGAAGGATTACCAATTCACCTAAAGCAAATCTTCCAGACGTGAGAAAATAAGACTACCTGTAGAATATATACTTGGACACAGAGTATGAGCAGACTACACACAGGTGATACCTCAACTGAATGGGAGAATAAAATACTGTGGTACAGTGATGTTAGTACCATAGGCTGGCATATGGTTGATTAATTTTTTTTTTCCTTTTATTAGCATGTCTAGGTCAGTCAGGCAACTCACAAATAACTGACATTTGTCTTTGCAATCTGCCTAAAAGAACTTCAGCCTGAAAGTGAAGCAAAGGGAAGAGGATGTTGTGCTCTGTGTCACAATCTGAGATTTTAAAATATCTATGCCTGGGAAGAGAACTATATCTGTGAATAATGAGAACAGCTAGATATTTTCAGTGGTATCAGACTGAAATGCTATTTCAGTGCCTAGCTCTTTAAGTCATTTTAGCAAAATGGGTTTGACAAATGATAAGTTAACAGCGTTTAATGATAACTCGGTCAGCCACTCTGTGAAATATCTGTTATACCTGACTTAGTCTTGTATCAAATTAAGTGGGTTATCTTGAGAAGGAAGAAATGAATTACTGAAATCAATGAAACATTCAGAAATGTATCAAGTGATTGATCAAGCAAGACATGAATCATACCATATGTCAGCCTGTGACACTAAGAATTCCTTATATATCTGCACAGGAACTTACCCGTTAGTCTGACTTGACTTGCTACCCAACTGAAACACTAAGCAAACTAGGAGTCATTCTCTTTCTAACTCCCATAGAGTATTGACAAGATTCACAACTTTGCAGTAGAACTTATTCTCCACTGCATGTTTCTTTTCTTTTCTTTTTCCCCTGTAATTCATCAACATTTTCAAAATTATCTTAGAGTTCAGGGGCAACTATGAATTTTACTAAATACAAAAATCATTACAGAGAGTGGCAATTATTTACATTTATTCAAAAAATAAAACTTAATTTTCGTTAACTGAATTTTCAGGAATCGTAGATTTGATCCTGATTGTGATGCTGATTCTTGGGATTGTTAAGTGCAACTTTCCGTCACTTTCATGATCCTGTTACAATTTCTAGTCCTTCTTTAAAACATTTTTAAAACATTCTGAGAGTAAACAGACAATAAAGAAACCGGCAGTTTTACATGTAGTAAATATAAGAAAAATATAAGTTATGATGAAGTAGTTTTCTGGCTTAAAATGCTAAATTCCATGGCCTCTGCATTTCTTTCAGTCCACTGAGGATTCAGATGTTTTTATTTTATAGTATTTTTCCAAAAATCATTGCCCTTGATCATGGATTTGGTATTTAGAAATCACATGCTAAAATAACAAATACCTAATTATGTCTACTGTGTATCTGTACAGTATATCTCAATATATTTTATCTTAAACTGGCCCAGTTTTAATACATTTCCTCATTTTCTTAGACAGATTCATCTGGGGAGATAAGACATATGTAGGACAGATAAGGCAATAGGGGATGACTACAAAAAAAAATAAAATGTGTTACAAAGCCACATAACTATGGGCTAGGCTTATAAATGCCCTTGGGCAGATAGCCTAGTATGAACCTATGAACCTATGAACCTATGAACTACATACAAAAAATCTAGTTGAAGTTCAAGTCTATAGCTCTTGCAGCATAACTGTTTGCATATTATTATTAAACTATACTGCTTTATTGGAGTTTATTCAGAGAAATTACCTCTGAAGCACTACTAGTGCTATGCTAGTATGTAGTACTAGTGCTACGGCACTAACAAACAGTTGAGACATGAAAGAGTAACACTAAGCAAGACATCATTACCAACTCATTTGCATGTCTTAGTGTCGAACACTTAATGGAGATGAAACAACTGCATTAAGATTCTACTTCCAACGGCATTGTTTCTCCTTGCCAACCCACATAATGTTGTTGCATAGGCACCTAGAGATAAACACACACACACACACACACACACACACACACACACACACACACACACACACACACACACACGTGAGCACACATACACGCACTCAGACACATACACAGACACGTGTGCACACACACAAGCACACACACACACACACACACACACACACACACACACACACACACACGTACACATGCACACACACACACACACACACACACACACACACACACACACACACACACACACACGCACATGCACATACCCTTGCATTACTTACCTGTTGCAGCGATAACAGACCCGCAGCTGCCATAGGTGTCAATGGATGTTCACTGTCAAACTGCTTTGTTTGCCTCTCATTGTTCTGCTTTGAAATGGCTCAGTAGGGCTTGCCATTGAGTCTCTCTACAATGCTAGTTTGAGCCAGTGCACAGCCTCAGGGCAGAGCATGCAACTATTTAACTTTAACCAAACAGTCTAGCAGGCAGTGCCTTACCATTTCTTTCCCTTCTTCTGCCAGTTACTTCAGTGGCCTGAATGCTGACCAGCCTGGGTAACCTGGCACATAGTTATGACTGGATAACTGCAGTGAGTAAATGCCATAAAGTTATGCTGTGCTGAACAGATTTGCTTCAGCATGTGTTGTTATTAGGTTCCAAATATCCATGTAAGTCTCTGAGTTCTAAGAATTTTTTGATTCGATCTACATATATCACTAAGAGAACATGCAAAGTCTAAGATAATCCTCAGTTTATATAACTATGCTGTATGAACCTACTATCTAAAACAGATGATTTCATTTTCGGTTACAGCCCAAACATATTTAATCTGTAAGGATTCCCTATTAAATTATTGCTGAAGGAGTTTGCAGTTTGTGACAAAATATGGAAGATCACCATTTTCTGTAGAAGTCATGGCATTACTGGTCCTCCACTGTGCATTTATGATTGATGAGCATAAACAACTAGTGTGTCACAGGACGCTTACTCCCTCGAAGAAAAGAGGAGAACTCTTTCTATGCTAGTCAGATTTTCCCTGCTTTGTGTAAATACCACTTAAAGTGTCTTATGAAAAAGGTTCATAGGCCCAGTGGGATCCATCCTGTCAGCAATGCTAAATAAATAATATATGGGTAACTCACACTAAACCCATATAAACAGTATATAGAAAAGGGCAATGACTGTATATATCAGAGATCCATGCTAAACCAACTGAAATTTAGATAAAAATTCAAGTAAGCAAACCAAGTACAATATGTACATGTAGCTCATCCCCATGAAGACAGTGAATGAGGCATTTCATGCATTAGTTTCATAGGAACCTAAAGCAAGATTCAGGTGATAAAAGGTGGGATAACTTCCGAGTTCTAGGGGGTGACCTACCCTCTCCCCTCACCCTCTGTGTGGCTCCTCTAAGGCCACAGACATAACCTTTGGAGGGGATTTGTGCACTACAGCACGCTATATTTCCCTTGACATTTAGTGCTTTAGTGAACCATGGCAACAACAGCTCGGCCAGCTCAGAACTCCACTTTGTGAACACCTGGTACTCCCAATAGATATCACCCTTGTGGCAAGCCAGAGCTACTTCCCTTCTCCTGGCATAGTTGAGATGACAAGGGCCACTCATTCCCATCCTCCGCTGCCAGCTTCCACAGACACGTGAACTACTAACTGAAATTAATTCACCTGCAGCACCTTCAGGGCTTTCTGTGTCTATGCCAAAGAGATGTCCCCATGGTGCTACAAATGTACATCACTTCTAGTACTCAGCTTTGACTCTTCCATATGGTTTTATAAAATTAATTTCAGAAATTCCACAGAAAGAGCTAAGGCTACCCAAATCTCAGCAAAATATGTGGCAGGGCTTATAAGTGTTATGAGGAGATACCAAAATATAGCAATACATATGGCTTTAGACAGAAATATCAGAAAAGAGACCTCAGAATGTATCATAAGACATAATAGGTTCATAGGTTCATAGGTGTGTACTAGGCCAACTGCCCTAGATCCTTTTCAAGCCTAGCCCATAGAAGTGCCCTGGCATCATGCCACCATTAGTTTCTGGTGCCTCTGTCAAGTAGAGCCACTGGAGTGATCCCTGGGATGAACTTCCTATTTCCCATCCACTCATTAAGATTTTTCTTATAAAAGGCCAGTGGGGTGCTCTGCTTGACATGTATCAAAAGTCTATTCCAGAGCATGGGCAGTCTCTGGGTTATGAACCTGTCCCTCCAGCATGTTCTGTTGATTGTGGTAATGAGGTTGAGATCCCTGAAACATGTGGTGTGGAGGGATTAGGATTTCTTTAGGTATAATGAATTCCATGAAGCATTGAGCAAGTGTATTGGTGCATGAGTAGTTTTCCCAGTTGATGTAGGGGTGGTTGAATTCACCCAGTATGAGTGTTGGGTTGGAACGTAATAGTTTCCAGGGTGCTTAGGAACATGGAATGTGAGTCTTGGGACATGACTGGGGACCTATAGCAGGCTATGACCCGAATCACTGTCTTACCTACTGTTAGTTGTACCTGAAGTATCTCAGATGCGTTATGCTGGGCTACTAGTCTGGAGGTATGCATATCCTTTATGAATATGGAGACCCCACCACCTTTGGAGCTTCGGTCCATTTTTTGGGGCTGAAAGGTGTGGAATGAATTATAGCCTGGTAGCACAGGGGTGCTTTCTGCTGCTTTAAACCAGGTCTCCGTTACAGCACAAATGTCGATGTTCTCCATTTTGAGGAGTGCTTTGAATGAGTGTATCTTGAGATTTAGACTTCCAGCATTGAGCAGCATGACCCTCAGATTACATTTATTAATAACTGGTGGTGGTACTTTTTTCTTTGGAACACTGCCTAAAAAATGCACTATGGGGTGGCAAGAGCCTTAGCCAGTATCTGGAAATCTAGGGGTGACAGATGCAGGCCATGTCTGGCAAAGCATCGAGGTCTGTCAATTATGTCATCCCAAGCAGACAGAGACTGGATCCCCTTAGAATGACACCAGAAACTTATGTGAGTGGTACATTAAGATGACAAAGAAAAACTGTCTCTTCAGAATGTTTTAGACATGCACTTGTCTATCTATATCTCAGATTGATTTGAATGTATATGTACTTTTGTATTTACTGGTGTTACACAGACATGTTTACCCTCACTTAAAGAATGATGATAAAGCAGTGTTAGATTTATATATTATCCACTTTTAGGAATATAGCCTTATGGGTGTATATCATTTAAGTCAACAGAGGAACATTTATATACAACTTGTCAAAACTACAATATTACTGAGGGTTTAATATTCTTCCTGTTTTATTATGGCCTTGATGGACAAGTAATTCTACTAACTAAATTTATCAGTACTTTTGGGGCAGACAGACATGCATACCTTCTTCTTTGTGGTTTACTCATCTACAGATATGATTTACCTAATCTCAACCATATTTTGACAGGTAACCAGTTTCATTTTGATCTTTATGTTTAACAAGCAGAAAGTACCATCCATTTGATGAATACAATGATTAGTGATTCAGAGAAGGAAAGAAATGTTCTGCAAATCTGAAGAAACTGAAAAAAAAAAAGCCACCATATTAGAATCATTGTTTTGCAGTCTGACTTTTTCACACTTATTTCAAACTAAAAGAATATAATTAAAAATGTAAGAAAACTGTTTTTGGTCTTAGAATATTTTCAGTATTGAGTTGGGTCATGGAGTCCCATACAGCAAAGTCCCACTTTTATAAAAACTGTATAACCTACCCTAGACCTCAGAGCAGGTAATATTAAGAAAAAGGGTCCAGGAAGTTATGTTCCTGCATAGTAGCTGCTGGGGTTTCTTCCTCTCATCGCTCAGGAGCTTTTTTTTTTTTTTTGACAATTCTAATGGAATGGATTCCTCTGAAATGTATCTCGATTTCAGAAACTGTATTATTATTTTCTTGGATCTTTGGAATGTTAAAAGGGGAATAATCTGAACAGAAGTGTTAAAATCTCTGATGAATTACTGAAAAATGGCACCACTCTGACTATAGGTTTCTTACCGGAGAAAGACTGCAGTACAATAAGTACGTAAAATAAAAATGACTTAGTTCTAGATCTGTCAGCCTCAGACATAGATTGGTACAATAGGATAAAAATAGGACAAAACCCTATTTTTTTATGTTTCTAAAACTGGAGTATTACATTTATAAAAGTTGTAAAGGCAGCAGAGACCCTGAAGCCCAAAGTAATTATTTAAGTTACTTCTTTGTTTTAAATCTTTTGAATGTTAGTCTGTGTCAAAACAGATTCTACAACTGATGCTGGTACTTGACGAAGGCAAGAGCTGTGATCCTCCTTTTCACAGTTAATATTTTGGCCTAAATACTTGCTTTCTGATGATGGACTTTTCCAAAGTTTAATTGCTGAATTCTGGTGATTACAGGGCAGTCAGTCAGAAGGAGAAAAAGGTGAATATGTGTTCCAACTAAGTGATACAGCTTCTGTTCCAATAATTGTATAGGGAAGACAAATAGAGATCGTTGAATTTCAAGCAAAGCTTGTAACTGGGTCCTACATGTAGGGATGCAGACATAATGAAGATATTAGAGTGCCATACTAGGTTCTGGTTCTTATATAAATTGTTAAGGAAAGGGGAAACGTTAGGCTATTTTACAGCCAGGGACACAAATAATAAATTGTATATAAAAAATAGTACTACAGCAAAATTTTTCTGTGTCCCAAAACTGCATAAGAACTTTTTCCACCCCCCAGGCCGCCCTATAGTATCAGCAATGGGTTCTTTTACACATAAGGTGGCTAGTCTTTTACATGAAATATTAATAGGAGAGGTAATCAAGTTAACATCATATATTAAGGATTCATATGATCTACTGGATAAAATAAAACAGATAGTCTGGACAAAAGATATGTTTTTCATCACAGTGGATGTAGTTAGTCTTTATACCAGCATTACCCATGAACTGGGTTTGAGGGCTGTGCAATATTTTTTGAAAGAGTCACCAAGGACTCAGTATATAATGGAGCTATTACATTTTTGTTTAGTTAACAACATTTTTGAATTTGATGGGACATTATATAAGCAAAAAATGGGAACTGCGATGGGGGCAGCCTTAAGCTTCAGCGTATGCCAATTTGTTCATGGGACTGTTTGAGTTGGAACATGTCAATAGAAATAGTTTTTTCAGGGGTCATGTAATACAATATTTTCGCTTTATCGACGATTTGATTTTTATATGTAAGGGTGGTAGAGAGGAAACTAAGGTATTTATACAATATTTGAACAACAATGAATATAAAATCAAATTTGATGATATCCAAATGGGAGAAGAAATCAATTATTTGGACATAAATTTGAAGGGGCAAGTAGGCAAAAAAATTCAAGCTAAAATATATAGGAAGTTTGAACAAATGAGTAGGATGGTACATGCTACTAGCTGCCATCCAGAACATACATTGAAATCTATCCCATATGGGGAAATGTTAAGAGTTAAAAGGCTATGTACCAATGTTAGGGAAGCGAAAGTAGAGTCTGACAAAGTTTGTAATGAATTCATGGAGAGAGGTTATGACCCAAATCAAGTGAAACTAAGTATTTGGAAAAAGTAGTAAAAAACATGATTATGGAAGTAAGGATAAAAGCAGTCAGCATGTAGTCACAAATTACAAGGGAGAATATTCAAAAATGTTTTTTGTCACAAAATATACTATTTTCTCTAAAGTATTTAATGAAATGATAAAAAATAGTTGGAATAAGACAAGAAGGGAGGTACCTTCTTTGGTGAATGTTGAGCTTACTATTTCTTTTCAGAGAGGGAGAAGTTTAAAAGATTTTTTAGTAAGAGGTAGGTTTGAGAGACCAACACAGAAGCTAGCATGTGCAATAACAAGGAAGGGAACTTTCCCCTGTGGAAAGTGTGCAATTTGCCCTTACATAATCAGAGAAGATGAAGATATTAAGGGGAAAAAATTTAATACTATAGGAGCATTTAACTGCACTAGCAGGGGGATTATATATCTTATAAAATGTTTTTGTGGCAAAGGCTATATAGGGGAGACTAAAAGAAGTCTGGCTCAGAGAATAAAAGAACATGTTAGAGATGTTAAAAACAGGAAGATGAGCAGTCCAGTGGCAGAACATTTTCACTCAGAACATGGGGGTATAATAGACAGTATGAAAGTTACAATTCTGGAACAAGTATACAACAGACATGGAGATGAAAATGCATTGAAAAAGATTTTAAGAAGAAAGGAAGCAATTTTAATAATGAAATATGAAACTTTGCAGCCTTTAGGAATGAATAAAGAGTGCAATTGGCAGAACTTCATGGGTTAATTGTTAGCTTAACAATTAGGAATTGATTTTATTATGTAATGAATTGTTAATTGATATGGCAGCTGTATAAAAGGACTGTGTGAGTGAACTTTACTTTTTTACTCTGTAAAGGCTTGTAGCCGAGGTGCTAGGAGAGGAGAGACAACTTAAAGGTTTTTATTAAATTCTTATTTTGGAAAGTAGAGCTGTTTCCACTGGTCTTTTGTGTGGTTTCAGAATAATTATTTAAGTCACTTCTTTGTTTTAAATCTTTTGAATGTTAGTCTGTGTCAAAACAGATTCTACAACTGATGCTGGTACTTGACGAAGGCAAGAGCTGTGATCCTCCTTTTCACAGTTAATATTTTGGCCTAAATACTTGCTTTCTGATGATGGACTTTTCCAAAGCTTAATTGCTGAATTCTGGTGATTACAGGTCAGTCAGTTAGAAGGAGAAAAAGGTGAATATGTGTTCCAACTAAGTGATACAGCTTCTGTTCCAAGAATGGTATAGGGAAGACAAATAGAGATCGTTGAATTTCAAGCAAAGCTTGTAACTGGGTCCTACATGTAGGGATGCAGACATAATGAAGATATTAGAGTGCCATACTAGTTTCTGGGCTGCATAGTCCTCAAGTCTACATCCACATCCCAACCTCACCCCCAGCCAAGGAAACCATTGTGAAAAATCTCTCAAAAGCAAACTTCACACTTCTCAAGACCAAGGTGGAAAGTTTCAAAGCCCCCGGGCTAATGGAAAACGCTACCCAAACTGCAGAATCCTTTACAGATGCACTCTATGAGCACGTACAGGAATGCACGGATCATGCCATCCCAAGTAAAACCAAGACTCACTCCTCCAAAAACAGGAGACCAGTCTGGTGGACCCTGGCCATAAATAAGCTATACAACAGAAGGAGGAAACTATTACATGATAGGGCAAAATCCCAAAAAGGGAAGGCATCCCTGATCAGTATTAGCAAGAAACTTCACTCCATCATAAAATCATCAAAGGCTAGCTTCGAAAGAAAAATCGCCAAAGACTCTGAAGATAATCACAAGGTGTTCTTTAGCTACATCAGGAATCTGGGTGGCAACTCTCAGATCTGCTCTGAGCTGGTGCAAAATGGCACAGAATACACTGAACCCACTGACATTGACAACATCCTGTGGACAGGTTCAGTGCAAACTTTACCCCCCTTCCCCCCCAAAAGGGCCAGTGTCTATCCCAGAAGAATGCAGTCCCCCAGACATCACAGACACACAGTTGAAAGCAGCCCTTTCCAAAGTAAAAAACACAGCATCAATGTGACTGGATGGTATCCCGGGCTGCGTCTTACACGAGCTCCAAAAAGAACTAAACCCTCACATAAACTCACTGTTCCAACTCAGCCTTACCACAGGTTATGTACCCAAAGAATGGCGTACAGCAACAGTAATCCCACTCCACAAAGGTGGCGCCACAATGGATCCCGGGAACTATCGCCCTATAAGCCTGACTATCGTGGTCTGCAAGGCTATGGAGTGCATCATCATCGATTTCATAAACAAAGACATTGGGAACCTCCAGACACTAGACCCTACCCAATTCGGCTTTGTTAAAGGCAGATCTTGCCTCTTAAACCTAGTTGACTTTTTTGAAACAGCTACTAAAGCCATAGATGAGGGAAAGGTAGTCCACACAATCTACCTGGACCTCACAAAGGCCTTCGACACAATACTCCAATCTGGCATCATAAATAAGCTTACCAGCTTTATTATCAACCCATATGTCACAAGATGTGTTGCAAACTGGTTCAGGGATAGAACGCACATGGTCAGAGTTGCGGGTGCCATGTCCGACTCTAAACCGGTTACAAGTGCCGTCCCACAGGGCTCAGTCCTGGGACCCCTCTTGTTTGGTATATACTTCTCTGAGGTACAGGCAAGCACAGGCGGACTGTGGCTGACCAAGTTCGCAGATTGCAAACTGGGAGCCATAATCAACTCTCCGGCTGACACAAGCATCCTCCAGAAGGGTCTTACGGAGACGGATACCTGGTGTCAGAACCATGGCCTCAAGCTAAATGCCAAAAAGTGCATAGTCATCCCCTTTGGGAAAAACAAAGTGCCCACAAACTACCACATAGGAGGTAATCCACTAAGTACGGAAGAAGTAATTAGGGGTCTGGGGACCCAAGTAGATAGTAACCTCTCCTTTGACAATCACATTGCCAAAGTGGTTAGAAAAACCTTCTATATAGCTCACCCAATCACAAAAGGGTTCACATCTAGATCAAGAGAGGTCATTGTGCCCCTCTACTCATTGCTCATCTGGCCCTTAATTGAGTACAATGCCCCATTTGGGATGTATCTTACCTGACACCTGCAACAGCTGGAGAGACCTCAAAAGTACCTCACCAAGAGGATCATGGGCCTCAAACAGATGCCCTATTCAGCTCGAGTAAAGAAACTCCAGCTCTACTCAGTTGCTTACTGCCTACTCAGAAGCAATCTCTGCCTGACGTACAAGGCCATGTCTAACCCGGAATTGATGGACATGCTCCACCTCAAAGAAAGCCAAATCCATTAGAGCTACACGCTCCATGGATTTAAACCTCAGCACAATAATAAATAGGACATGCTGGAGAGATAGATTCATATCCCAGAAGCTTCCCTTGCTCTGGAATAGAATCCCAGTTCATGTTAGGCAGAGCCCCTCGCTGACCCTCTTCAAGAGAAATCTTGATGAATGGATGGGAAATTGCAAATTTACTCCTGGGATCACTTCTATGGCCCTGCTGGACAGACGCTCAGGAATCTAGTCTAAAAGGGTGGAGAAAGCCAAGACATTCTGGCTAGGCTTATAAATGGCCAAGGGCAGATAGCCTAGTACCTACCTATGAACCTATGAACCTATGATTCCAGCTTTTGTCAGCAACAGGTGACAGTGATAAACTGACGGATTTTGATGATTTTGCACTTATTATATGATTTTTTGAAAAGATCAGTAGGCACAGGTTACAGGTCTGCTGAAGTTAGGGTATTTGTCCTTCTTAATCATATTTGTGAGTTATAGGACCTAAACTTAGTTCCATGTTGGAGAACAACACTGGAGCTGATATAAGAAGCTGTAGGCTGTGTGTTCACTGTCATGTTTTCATCTTTGTGTAGCAATAGTCCACGTTTCCATATTGGAAAGCAAGAAATTGTGTTTCGGATGTTAGGGATCCTGGAAATTCAATGTTTTCACCTCTTCTGATAGTGGAGTGTACTCTCCAGTGTGAATACTATTGTAAGTTCTTTCAAGATAGATTTTAAAAAGTTTGACTTCTGTCGGGTACTATTTTAAATGGTCTTGCAGATCTCCTTACCATAAATAACTTTTGTTACCCCCACAAAAGTTGTGTTCTCTAATTTTAATTTGCATTATTTGATGCACATTAGCCCCTACTTTGCCTTCATAGCTGACAGTCTCAAAGGGACAACTTTGGTTGGTTAGCACAAGCTGTATGGAAGACAGCAAACACCAATGGAGGCTTCTTATGCTTAGCCATAAAACCAGAGTATAATGGCTACAGTTCTCATCACTATGATAGGATTCTTCACTTCATCCAAAAGGTGCATATGCTTTTTAATGAGTATAGAAATGGAAAATAAATGACCAGTCAGAGTGCTGGCTCTGTGATTTCATTCATCAGTTTAGAAGGGGGAATATGCAAGGGAAGTGCCTTTCTAAGCACCTGCAGCAAATGGAGGGACCACAACAATTCCTCACAAGGAAAATTCAAGGTCTTCAGCATCTGTCCTATGTGGATCATCTGAAACCAACGTCACTTTATTTTGTTTCATACAGACTACTCAGAGGTGATCTCTGCCTTGCATATAAGGCAATCTCTGACCCTGCTTTACTGGAAATGTTGCATATCAACAAGTCAAATGCTGTATGGGTTACTCGCTCTAAAGACCTTAACTTAGTATGTGACAATAATAGAACCTGCTGGAGGGGCAGATTTATATCTCAGAGGTTACCACACCTTTGAAGCAGACCCCCACTTCATGTCAAACAGAGTCCCTCATTGGCCCTCTTCAAACGCAATCTGGACGATTGGCTAGGGAAACATAAATTCACCCCCTGGGTTCCACTTGTGTCCCTCTTGGAAGGGGCAGTAGGTGCTGATTGTGGAAAGGGGCCATTAACCTACTAACTTCCTATGATCCTGTGATCCTAAGTTGGGTAGGTAGAAATGATACATAAATGTTGTGTAAGGTACTACCTCTAACAATATATCTTCAAGTAGTAAGTCCTAATAGAGGAAGTAAATGTGCATTGGTAACTTTCTATCAGCCTGAAGCCAATCATGGCCAAATTTTTTCCAGACCATCAGACATCCTTCAGTGTATGGTGGAGGAGACTGTATTTCTCTGCAGCCACTAGGGTATCTGGAAATATATCAAAAGCTTTTCTATGTATTGTCTTATTTTCTTGCATATGACTACCCTGAAAAGATTTATGTGGATCCCTAACCAAATCATGAGCTGCAAGTCACTGCTGGAGTGTAAGGGAATATGTGTCTTGCATGGAGATTCAGTAGCATTTTATATGATCACCTCTAAGAAGGTTTATGTTGTCCTTAGCCAAATCATGAGCTACAAGTCATTGTGAGAGTGGGATAGGATATGTATGATGCTTGGAGATTGGGTTTTATCTGTAGGTTAGTCCATAATGCCATTAATACTATGGTACTTTGGAAATAGCAGCATTATATTCAAGAAGAAACAACCCTAACCACCACCTGCATCCTGGTCACTAACATAGAGAATTGTTAACCCATAAATGAATCCAGTAAACCAAAGATGGAAAGAAGGAGGTGTCATATACTAAAGCTAGTATCTACTACTTAAATATGCAATATAACGAAAACAAGTGCTTTTTCTTCTTTGAATAAAATCCTTGCTGCAGCTGGAAAAACTTAAATCAATACGATGTAGAGGAGTAATCAGAAGCAAATGAGAATCCTGGACCATCCCTTGCAGGACTGCTGTGGATGCAGAATGCAAGCCCCACATTTAATCTTTGAAAGAAGCTTTTGTCCACTGAAATCTGTATGGCTCCCTCACATGCTTTACAAATTTAGATTCTTGAAAAAGTCTACTGTGGTAGTTGCTGAGCTAGTTCTTGACCTTGCCAGGAAAAGTATTGTTCTACTTATCTTAAGAAAATTAATGCAGTTGTCTAGCCACTTACCGAAAGATTGTTTTTTAACTCAGAGGCCACATCTACCTTGCCTGATGCCCACAAACTATGGTCTGTTTTGCTCCGCTAAATCATCCTTTGATACCAATATGCACATGTCTGTATAATCAGGATATTCATCTCTCTAAATCACATCTGTGACTTAAAGGACCTAAACTTAACTCCATGTTGGAGAACAATGTTGGAGTTGATACAAGAAGCTGTAGGCTGTTTTCACTGTCATGTAATCATCTTTGCAAATCAGTAGTCCAGGCTTCCATGGCGGAAAGCAACACATTGTGTGCCTGATGTTAGTGATCCTGGAAATTTAATATTTTCAGCTCTTCTTATAGTGGAATTCCTTCTTTTTGTTCTGAAGATTATAGCATGAGAAAGAAAGAAAGTTGAAAAGCCAACCTTTGAGTTTACTTTGAGAAGAAATGGCCTTTAAAGAGACCCTGTCCTTATGGAATTCTGAATTAAAGATCTTGACATACAACAACATGAAATTCGGAAATGCTTCTATTAGGACTAATCATACCAGCAACATTTTTCCAGTGCAGAAACTTCATTTTCAATTTTGCTATCAGTTGGGAAATGGGTGAGCTTCTTGAGAACATATTAAGATCTTAAGGTGAGGTGTGAAATACCACAGCATATGAAAACGTATTACCCTTTCCATAAAATAACAACCACTGCTCAAGAATCTTGTGGAACCTGTGAGAAGTGGACTTCTGTTGCTGAAAAATATATTTCCCGATGGAAGAGTAGGAAACCCTTTCTAAACAGATGAACCAAGTTTCATTCAAGAATCTATAGACCCATCTTAGTAGACATTCAAGCACAGAATATTTTCCAGCTGTGGTGGTAGGAGTTTCTGGTAGTGTGTGTACCACCTGCAGTGGTAGGAGATGCTGGTAGTGGGTGTTCCACCTGCAGTGGTAGGAGATTCTGTTAGTGGGTGTTCCACCTGCAGTGGTAGGAGATGCTGGTAGTGGGTGTTCCACCTGCAGTGTTAGGAGATTCTGGTAGTGGGTGTTCCACCTGCAGTGGTAGGAGATGCTGGTAGTGGTTCTCCTTATCATCTTTGTTACATGAATGACAACAGAAATTTTATGTTGCACTGAGTTTAGCTGTAGACTCTCCATGCTGCCTGTTAGATGAAGAAATGTTTCAGGTGTAGTACAGATCATCTAGTTGTCAGAATAATGTAGTGGGTTTTAAGGGTGAGAGCCTTTTCTGCCAGCTGAGTTAGGAGAGAGAACTTTTACTGTCTGATCCAGCAAGATGCAATGAGGATCGTGTGTATCTTTCCTATTTTGCTTTTAGTAACAACTTTGGGATCTGTATGACTGGTGGAATGCATACATCAGGCCCATTCTGTAAATACGAGAAAATCATTTGGCTATCCTGTGAGAATTTTCTCCACATGGATGTTTTCTTCAGAGGTGTACTGCCTCTGTGTGGCAACAGATGGTGATCAATTTCCAGAAAGAACTAATAGGCTTTTAAAGCTTCCAGAAGCCTGAACCTTGAATAGATGCTGCATTATACTGTATAGTTGTGGTGCTGACTGTCTTCAATAGCAGGGTCTCAGAGTTAAGTACAAAGAAACATACAAATTAATTGCCTTGATCTGTTTCAGATTCATGTACCATCTCAGTAGTTTGGGATGACTCAGACTTAGTAGTTGAGTCTTCCTGAAATAAACTCTAACCCATGTCTTCAGAACATCGAAGTGAAAAGGTTGGATGAATGGTCCAGCTATCTTGAGCTGTAAGAGCTCTGTCCAGAAAAGCAACTTTTTTCTGATGGCTGAAATTAGGAATTTTTTTCTTCCTAAGGAGTTTAATCCCTAGAGCTCTAGATTCTGCAAATGTCACTAAATATCTCTGGCCCTGTCTCACATACAACCCTGCATGTAGAGTCATTAGGATAAATTCTAATAGGAAGACTAGAATATTTTGTATATTTTGAACCATCAAATAAGGCATTTTCATACATCTTCTGAGCACCTTCTTGCATAGTCTGGACATTTCTGCTGAGAAGTAGGTCATCTGAGTAGTGGAGTCTTGAATAGCCTCCGGATTTTATGTTTCCTTGTAAGGGTAATGCACGGCTTTCACTTGTCTGTGAAATGTATATGTAGTGGAAAATCTCCAATGTGTTTGAATACTGGTTTACATTTCTGACTGGTCTAAGACCTACAGTTGTTAGCTGCCCACATAAGGGCACATGTACATAAAGTTGGCTCTGAACTGAGTAAATACTGGGAGTGGGATCTGGTAAAGGTCCTTAGAGAGGATTAAATGTTAAAGGGCAAGCTGGTACTTTTTTTGAATGCAGATATGTCTGTAGGTTTCTTTTGAGTGTAGCATAAATATCTATGCCTTTGGACCAACACTGGGAATAAGTACTGGAGTTTGTTTCTTTGACAAATTTGTTCAGGGAACTGTCTGTTTCATGGCTAAAAAGGGTTTTCAAATGAACTACACATCTGCTTATGATATAAATTAATAAATAAATAAACACTGTAAGTTCCAGAATGGGTGACCTCTTTGTGGGAGCTGATTTTGCAGGTCTGTTGTAGGCGACAGATGACCTGAGGTGTGTATAAATGATGGAGTTGGGATGCGGTCATTTATGTAATTGAAATTTGATAGAGTATCCCCTTGAAATAATTTCTTTAATGCTGGAGTTGTTTCTTATAGAAAACCTTTAACCGTATAAGTATAAAATTGGAAAGCTTCTTCTTAATGGGTTTGGGAAGGAGGTAAAAGATATGGGGCTAAGTGCATAGAAGCCTTAAGCAAAATTGTAAACACTTGAGGAAAATGTTGTGCCTTTGTAGCTGTAGTAGACTGCAAACTGAACAGGTATAGGAACTGTGGCTCTGTCTCCATCTCCTTTTTATTGAAGGGTTTGAACTGACTCCTATTTAAATCACTAATGGTAGACAACAGTAAAGAAGCTGGGGAGTGGTGCATATCTTTATTTATGCTCATTGTTTAGTCCTGTGTATATTTTGTAAATTTTTAGTGTATATCACCATCATCATCTTCAACCCCCTCTCCCCATTTTTTCAAAATGGGGTTGGGATATTGTGTGAACTTTCATCACTCTCCCAACCTCTTCAATAATCATGACTGACTGTCTCTGGTCTTCTCTCACACAATCCATGCATTTCTTTGCTGGACACCCTCATTTCCTCATGCCTTCTTCCTGTCTCTCTCAAATCCTTTTCACTAAATCATCTTCTGTGATTCTGCAGATGTGCCCAAACCATTATGATATCATTTCTTTGACCTTATCTGCACCTGTAGCTACTTTGGCATCTGTTCTGATAGCATTATTTCTTTAGTCCCCACAGTGTGTACCTTGTCTCCCATCTCAGGCACTTCATCTCCATCACTTCTTGCTTCAACTTCTCTGCCTTTACTGCTCAGGTTTCTGCACCATGCAGGTGTACTAATTACACCATTGTTTTATACACCTTACTTTTCAGCTTCTTTGGCTTTCTTCTGTTTCACACTACCCTTGACATTCTGTACCAGATGGCTATAGCCCCTTTGATTCTAACATTAACTTCCTCATTTAAACATCCTAACTCCTCAGCCATGCCTCCAAGGTACCTGAAGCTCTTAACCTGAATATTTTCTCTCCTATTTCAGTTCTCGGCATCTTGTGATTTTCCTCATTTACTACCATGACAACTGTCTTTTTTGTACTCAGTTTCATTCCATGTGCCTTCGTTTTTGCATTCCATTTCGCTATCATTTGCTGAAGTTCATGTTCAAAGTCTGCTTTCAATGACACACAAAAGGTTTGTTGATCTGTCCTGTCTGGTCCATTTGCTAATGTAGTCCATCACCAGAATAAACAAACATAGGCTCAGAGATGAACCTTTATGCACACTATCTATAAATGACATACCTGTAAGTCCAAATACTGTTTGAACTGTTGTCATTAGGTCTTTGTGCATAGCCTGCTAATTTAATAAATATTTCCAGACTTTACCATCACAGGACTGCCAAGCAATTTTTCTTAAAAACTTGTCATATGCTTTATCCAAGTCGAAGAGAGCCCAGTTGGATTATTTCCTCATATCTTGTTTCTTTTCTACTATCTGTCTCACTCTAAACATTATCCTGATCAGAAACTGAACTGTTCATCTGCCATATTACTTTCTACTATTCTGCATATTAATTTATCAGTCAGAGAACATTGGGGTAAACTATGTCACTTTACTTACCTTGCAAATTCACTGATTCACAACTATGAGCTTCTAAACAGATTTTATTGTCTACCAACCAATAGCAGGACTATCTTTGTGATTGATACCCTACTATACAAAATATTAAAATTACAACACTGCCTGGACCAGTTCCATAACATAGTGGGATAAATCCCCAACTATGCAGCAGGTGACCTAAGTTTAAATAGTATCCAGGGTGTGCCTGTAGCAGCTGATTGGGGAGATGGGAATACATGTCTGTTGCCAGCTTCTCCATCCTTGGGAGGAGGGGTGTCACTGTGCCTTACCACAAGGATGACAACTCATGCAACCACTTGCTTAGTGGAATTCAAGCTTGACTAGCCGAACATCATACTGCATTCAAACCAGCAGCCAAGTGGAGTTTGGCACATGAAGGTATGTTGGCAGCAGTGGTTGACCTTGGATGGGGTTGCTCCCAAACAGAGATTATAGGCCACGCCCCAAGGACCTGCAGGATGATGACCTACTCCTTATCAGCTATTTCTCGCAAGAGAATGGGGTTTATGCTCTGGATTCCTTGGAGGAATGACTGGGCTGCAGGGCTGTCAACTTGCCCAGGAATGCCTGGTTCCCATCTCCCAGAAATGAATGAGTTAATGGGTAACAGTAGTGGTGCCACTGGGTGAAGTCCTTGGGGGAAGCTAAACATTTTAACACTGCCCACCCCTACACAGAAAATAAGTTGGTCCTGATCAGCACTTGCCTGGTATGCTTCTATGTTGTTGTACTCTACACCATCTGAAATAATGGTGACAATTTAGTTTTGCTGACAAGATTTCCATATGGTCTAAGTATAGCTGAAAAAAGCTTTTTTAAAAATTGGGCCAGTGTCCTGGAATCACATACCTGAAATTATTCACATGTACGAAGCATTATCTTCTTTAAAAACTAAACTGAAAATACACCTGTTCAAAGGGAATTCATGCAAATGGTTCAGAGGCAATGGCGTGTAAATCTCAAATGTATGTATTGATCTAAGGGAATGAAATGACTTGTGAAAACTCTGCTAGGAAAAACAAGCTGATGAAAAACATATGCATTGCAAATGCTTGCAAATAATACTGTGAAAACCTTGTACATCCATCCATCCATAACCCTGTTTCCCATTTTTGAACATGGGACCAGGGTGTCACCCCAACAGTGACAATCATCTAGAGCCAAGGATCACATCATTGGGTGGCTAGCCCTGCCATGGCTGTTGTTTCATACCACACACTCATATGCACACTCACACTCACACCTATGGCTCTTTTTGAGTGTCCAATCCACCTACTGCATGTCCTTGGAATATGGGAGGAAACCTGAGCACCCAGAGGAAACCCATGTGAACACAGAGGGGACATGCAGACTCTATACAGGAGGCACCACAGCCAAAAATCGAACATGAGAACCTCTTACTGTGAGGTAACAATGTTATCTACTGAGTCACTGTGAAAAGCTTTTAAATACTCCCATTTAAATAATTAATAAACTTATCGTTAAGATGTTACAGGATTGTAGTTGAGTTTCTTGTTCACAGTTTACTGTAACCATTGTGATATGAACTTGAACCTTGCAGTATGTATGTATACTGTCTGTATTTGGTGTGTAAGTTCCACTCATCTCTGAGCCCAGGTCATGGCAGAAAAGGATCAGTTGACCAGTCTACCTACCTGAACTTGAATTTAAAAAAAAAGAAATAAAAAAAAAATAACATTCTCAAAACCTATATTACCAGAAACTTAATTCATTTTACCCCAGAGTACCATATATCCAGTATAAAAGCAAGCTAAAATGAAAGAACTGCCACTGGTCTGTATGACATGCCTGGGATGAAATTTAGAACTTTTTATGGCAATGAAATGTAACTCTGAAACAAGCAGAGGAGTATAAGGTCACAGCATAAAATACTTCATACTAGTTTCAGTAAAGTATCACCTAAATTTAGATGTCATGAGAAGGAAAATACTAAACTCCTAAATGCTCAAAACTGATCACCAGTTCTTACAGGCTCATAGGTTCATTGGTGTTTACTAAGCTAATGACCACAAGGGCCTTTTTAAGCCTAGCCATGCATCCCAAATCTCTCACAAGTTTTGGTACCCCTGATAAGTGCAAGCAGGGGCTTGGGAGATGAAACATTTACATACTAAGGCCTGGGGGATGAAGCATTTACAGGCTGCCTGTGTCCATTACAGACATGGGTGCCAAGCCAGGGATGAATTTCCTGCTCCCCATCCATTTGTCCAAGTTACACTTGAATTGGGTTAAGGAAGAAATTTGCTTCACAGAGATTGTAGGCCACCCCCAAGGACCTGCAGAATGAATGGAAAGCCTTTTCCAGAAATGGGGTAGTCTCTGGGATACATACCTGTCTCTCCAGCAAGTCCTATTTATATCACAGGCAAGTCTTTAGAATGGGTAATTCTGGTACTGTTTGTTTTGTGAATGCCAGGAATAGATCTCCCCTCAGCAGCCTTTGATGGAAACCAGCTGTTTTATGACCATGTGTATAACAGTGTTTGGACAATAACTGTGATAACTGTCATAATGCAAATTATGCTTTCACATACAGGTTCACTGAAACATTCTGATGGTAAATAATGATCATTTTGCCATACATAATTTGTACATTTCTTAAAATTGTAGATAAGCTACAGATTCTGCTTAACCAACAACTTACTTATTTTCCTACCCAGCCAACAGAAGAAGTGGTTCACATCTGTTTGAAAAACTATGAAATTCTGTTTCTGAATTTTTTTATTTTTTTTTTAATAACACAATTATTGATTTTTTTTTTTAAATAATGATGGTAGATAAAAACCCATCAAAACAAGAAGAAATAACACTTCACTAAACCCACAACTAATCTAAGTTCAACTGTTGACATATAATAGCGTAAGCTAAACAAATTAATGCAACTCTATAAACTGTGTACATTATAGACAATAAAATGTACAAACACAACTTGGCTAATCTTCAAATAAACAGTACTACTCCAGTATTAAAAATATCATACAGCCTAAACAAAGTGTAGTACAAAGAAAGTAGAAATAAGCGAAATAGTGATTTCTTGTCAATTGTAATAAGAAAATAAATAAATAAATGTGGTTACAATTTTAAAAGGATGGATGGGACTATCTATGCTATGTAATAGCTCAAGTACTGATAATGAGGGATTGCCCAGTATATTTAAGATAAAATATTCAACAATGTCATTGAATTATTTAAATTGATATTTTATTTTTAATTTGCCCAGCATTTCATGGAGATGTTTACAGTTTTAAGATATCTATTTCCCATATTTGAGAACTCTGTCCAATTTAGAGACTTTAAGTTTTTTTCTAGTTTTTGGTAATGTATAATGTGAGCAGAGAAAAACAACAAATCAAAATGGATACATTGCTTTTAGAAATTTTAGAAATTGAAATAAAGAAAATAGTAAATAACCATGCAATCCACTCCAAATTGGCCCTAGGTGTGAGTGTGTGTGTGCCTTCACTGGAAGGCTGGGGGCCGGGATGGCAACTAGACACTGTAAAACTCCACTGCCAATCATGAGTGGACAGGTGATCTGCTGTGGCGACCCCTAACCGGGAAAAGCCGAGAGAAGAAGAAGAAGAAGTAAATAACCATGCAATAACTTCTAATTTTGGTAAAGTGTTTTTTTAATGTTAGTGTTTAGTAAATTCCACATCTGTTTAATGCATTTACACTGCCATAAAATATGTAGAATGTCAAAATTATTTAGTCCATAATCTTGACAATGGCTACAATAGTTTGTGTAGTGTTATGTGGACATTATTTAATATCATGAACTGTGTGAGTACAAATTTTTGAAGGGGATATATGTTAGTCTGTTATTAACACAGATTTTGATATTTTCCATATCAAGATTAGTGGGTTCATAATTGATATAAAAATTGAAGAAGAGATAATGATGATATTTGTATTGAATCGTTAGTTTATAAGCTCTGGAAAGAAATCCAGTTTGGAAGATACTAGAAATTGATCTAGAAATGACATTTTGTTTATTTGTTGATGGTTATATGTAAAGTTATTTATTTATTTTATAATATGAATAATTTGATTATGTATAGACTGGTAGTCATTAGGAAGATTCCAATTGACTCTAATATTTTCACTTGATTTGCTTTCCTTATATTGTTTTAATTAAGGATAAGATAGATAGATAATTTGGTTGTTCAATATTAAATTTAGATTTTTGCCAATTGGCTGTAGTTGGAGGTGACAATCTTCTAAGTTGAGCCAGTACATTAAGTTTTGGAAAGAATAAATACAAGAAGAGAAGAAGAAGTGAATTTTAAAGCATTTTATTTCTCCTTGATTTAAGAAGGGAATTGTTATCAAGTTTAACTTACATGTTTTGAAAGCTCTATACCAAATATGAACCCAGGATGGGCACGATTGAGAATTTTTAATTTTGATGACCTTTCTTAACATAGAGGTATTTATAATTAAATAGCATAATTTAAATTTGGGAAGATTCATACCACCCAATTGTCTAGGTCTAGTAAAGGAATGCTGTTTCTGAGCTTGATGATACTCTCTCTTCAGGAATGCTGTGCCAGTCAAATACGGGGATAAAAACCTGGCCATGGCCAAGCGGACACAAGTTCAATAAGTATTTGGGTGTTTGGTAGTGTGGGCGAGAAGGATAGGTATGCCCATCATGGGGGGAGAGGGTGGGTCCCAGTTGGCTCAGGCAGAGGTCAGTGCAGAACAGTTTAGGCATGGCCATCCAAGCTGTTGATTGCATCCCCTTCTAGCTGTGCAAAGGAGCATCCAGAAGCTGATGGAAGGAATAGGCAGTCTCTGGGATGAGATATGCATCCTCAAGGAGTGGTTAAATCTTTCTTAAAAATATATATATACTCATTGCTAGGATACTCATGAGAGCACTGTAGTACTTCCTAGTGATTGCCTGAATGTTAATCTTTCTGACCAGCTCTTGCCATACAGGATCTGAGGGGATCTCCTCAGCCCTAAGGAGAAAATGGGCTCAGATCTACTACAGGATAGCTTGATGGTCAACAGATGCGGGGTAGGGTAGCACTTAGAAAAAACTTCTCTTCAAGTAGGCTGTTTACATATATACCACCCATTCATTGTAAAATAATTCCTAATGAGTGTCTCACTTTTTATTTTTACTAGGCATCCTCTCATTTTCATAAGATTTGTTTGATAAAGAGCGCAGTCACTTGCTCTCTGTGGATTCATTAAAGGCACTTTAATATCTCCATCACAGCCCCATTTCCTCAATGCTGTATTAAGCTGTTACATTCTCTATTTATATTTTTTCTGATGAATACTTTGCATATTCTTTGTCGCTACCTTCTTCCCTTTATATTGCTTGTCTCCGCACAATACTCTAGGCAGAGACTTCCCAGCTTACTATTCCACTCTAATCTGTGTGTGTGTGTGTGTGTGTGTGTGTGTGTGTGTGTGTGTGTGTGTGTGTTTGCACGCATGTACACACGCAAACACGTGTGTTCGTGTGTGTGTGTGTGTGTGTGTGTGTGTGTGTGTGTATAAACATGCTTGCAGATACACACATGTACACACACACACACACACATCAAATGAGGAGTTGTACCATGGAAGCCACTCTTCACTGTTCTTTATTGGTGCTTTCCAGGAAAATAAAAATGAGCAGTAACAGTCTACTGTGTATTGTCAACATATAACTTTTTCTTTGGTTTCCCACTAGTGTTTCTTGTTCCTGTGTATGCAGTGCCACACCTCTTTGCTCCTTTGCTGCTTTGTCATGCTGCTTGTTTCCTTTTTATTGCTACAAATGACTAGTTCCAGGTACACTTAGTACTTTTGTTTCAGTTGCTGCTTCTCCTTCAAATATGTCCTATTGTAGGTTGTTGCTTTATGGATGCCTTATTTTGCATTTATTCATTAAATTTAAAATATGTTTCAGATCATTCCTCGCATTTTGCCAAATACCTTAGCATTTATTGTATTCTTATCAAAGTATGACCCTGCTGTATATTATTTGTGTATTCAGCAAAAAAATCTAACTCTTCCTTTGAGACTGTCTGTGGAATTAAATTAAAAAACTACCTGAACTAGTGAAGGCCTCATTAGTACTTTGGTGTCTTCATTTCATCTATTGACTCCCAGTACATGACTCTCTTTCCACTTTTTTCCTAAACAATGTTTTTTTGAAATGTTACCACTCTTTGACCCACTTCTGGATTGCCTAATTTGTTGACTAATTTCTTACGCAGCATGTTAAGTGTCTTGCTGAAACCAAAGAAGGCCAGATTGGCAGCCTTTTTGGGTTTATGAACTGAATTATCCATTCAAATGGCTATATTAAAGATCTGTCTTGCATGATCTGCATAATGTAAAGTTACTTAGAAATCAGTTCTGTCTCCTCTAGATTCCAGATGTGCCAAGACTCCTTCCTCCCACAGAGATTTTGTGGTTTGCACAAAGATGAGTTCAAACCAAACATCCAATATTGTTCTGTCTACATCTTGATTTCACAGCTGGGAAAGGTTCATAGGTTCATAGCTAACGATTAAGCTGTGGATCCATGTGAATATATACATGCCTAGCCCTGCATTTCCATGAGCCCTTATATTTTAAGTATGAATAAGCCAGAGATGAGCAGAACATTTACATATTGCTTCTATCTCTGAGGAACAAGGATGCTAAACCAGGGGTGAATTTGCAGTTAGCTGTCCTTTTATCTAGATTATGTACAGTGTAAGAGAAGTAGTTTACTTTATGTGGAGAGAAGATGATTCCAAAGCAGTGATATTCTTTGTGATATATGTCTGTCACTCCAACATGATCTATTTATGCTGCAAAAGAGATCTAAATCTCTTGAGTGAGTGTTCCTGCCCTTATTGGTCTTGTGACTGTGCAGTAGGGCAGACAGGATAGGGTCTATTGATGCTCTGCACTCAAGCCAGAGATCACCCCTCAGTAGCTTGTATGACACAAAAAGAGGGAAAAGACTTCAAGATGGTCTACACAGATTTTACAATTTAGGCCCTTGAGTTACTTACTAAGAAAGCACTGCGGACATTCGAGTTGTGTAAAATGTTTGGGCAGGTGAATACCAGCAATGGCATTATACTCAATGGTCAGCTTGATGAATGCAGAGTATAGTATACTGATCATGTCCCTGGACCTGGAGGTTATACCCACAGTAATAAACGGTGCAGTGAAAAGCTCTTTCTAACAATTGTGGCCATATGGTGATAAAACGAAAGCTCATTGTCTGCAATGTTCCCAGGTTTCTAACTACTGGATTGATTTTCAGGGGTATGTTGTCAATATGATAGTTTCAAAGAACTTCTTGCTTGCTGAAGGATGATATTATTATAGATATCTTGGCATTTAGTTTGAGTCCATAGTTTTACACCAGCTATTGATTTGGGAAAGGCCTCTTGGATGATCTTTGTGTCCTCTGGGGAGTTTATGATGACACCAATTTAGATTCATCTGCACACTTGGTCAGCCTTGCACCTTCAGCAGTAGATATGACCACTGAGAAGTAAATTCTGAAGAGAAGAAGCCCAAAGACTGAACCCCTGGGGTTCATTGCTGACAT
Source organism: Protopterus annectens (assembly GCF_019279795.1). Classification (NCBI taxonomy): domain Eukaryota; kingdom Metazoa; phylum Chordata; order Ceratodontiformes; family Protopteridae; genus Protopterus; species Protopterus annectens. The sequence continues at coordinate 49,982,823 of NC_056726.1, forward strand.
ATCTTTTGGAGGAGGTAGAGCAGCCCACTATAATTTTTCACTACAATTTTCTGGGTTCCATTTCCGAATCAGTTTGCTATCCAATGACTTGCATAGGGATCAACATTTAGCTGGATAGTTTATTTATAATACCCAAATGAGGGATGGTATTGAATGCCTTTGTGCATTCTGGACATGCAGTGTGCACTGATTTGCCCTCATTCCTTGCTTCACTATCCTTCTTGAAGTCAGCCATGATAACATGATAAATAAGCAGAGTCTTCCCATAACAAATCCAAACTGTCTTGGGTTGAGAGTTTGTAGGTTACATATGCCCTTATTTAGGAAATGCATCGCTATGTTTACTTATTCAGGAATTAAACACTCATCTCAACATATTTGGAAAATTTAATCATTAACAGTTCTTCTCATAGTTTTAAGAGTTCTCGGGGTGGGGTTGGGTCTTGCTGGCACCATGAGCATGGAATCTTAAAAAAAGAGAAAAACTTTGACTGAAATATCTCCATTGCTCTAAACATTATCATTTGCAATGTATGACAACTATGACATTAAATAAAAGCAATTTAAAAGATACTCAAAGAAAGATTTTGTTTCTTGCTCCTCTCCAGCCCTGACACTGCATCTTTTTAACAACCAGTCTCTGCTTGGATTTTATCACGCTAGATCATAAAATGGGAAGTTCTTCTAATATTTAGGCAACTGTTAACATTAAGACCTTGGAGCTCAAAGGCTACCTTATCATCATCAACCCCCTTTTCCCCATTTTCTTCATGAAGTTGGGGCGTTGTCTCAACTGTCTGCAGCTCTCTTGATTCAGTGCCACTCTCCTACCTGCCTTGACAGTCATGCCTGACTGTCAAAGGTCCTCTCGCACACACACAATTCAATCCATCCATGCCCTTGCAGGATGCCCTCATTTTCTCCTGCTTTCTTCCTGTCTGTCCTAAATCCTTTTCATTAGATTGTCATATCCTTTCCTATACATGTGCTCAAGCCACCATAATTTATTCTCTTTGACCTTCTATCCAATTTGACCTTTATGGGCTTTTGCTCTGATTTCCTCATTTCATCTGTCCCGCAGTGTGTATCCTACCACCTGCATTTCATCTCCATTTCCTCCAGATTCCTCAACTGCCCTGCCTCACTCCCTAGGTTTCTGTACCATACTGTGGCCACACCTCTGTTTTGTGCAACTTACTTTTTAGCTTCTTTGGCATTCTTCTGTCATACACCACCCCTAACATTCTCGCTGCACCCCCTCTAATTCTAGCTTTCACCTCCTCATCCAAACTTTCCTTTTGCTCAACCACCCCTCCCACATAAGTGAAGTGTATTTAGATATGTTATCAATACATGTAACTCCATGCGAATTGCAGAATGAGTCATTACTGGGCACATTGCAGGTGCTGCGTTGAGCACTCCTGGCTGACATCAAAGATTGAAACAATACTAATTTCATGAACATTTATCATACTTTGACTTATCAATGGGGTCCATTCTCATCATGGTATTAGAAACCCAAAAGATTAGGAGAAATTAAAAAAGAGTGAAGCTGCTAACTTGTTCCACTATTTTCCCTTCTATTTCAGTTCTCAGCTTCTTCTGATATCTCCCATTTGTTAAATCATGACCAAAATGAACAAACTGATAAATAACACAAACTGACCAGACTAATCGACCGTATGTTGAATAAAATACAAGTTTAATGAGCCACAGTACTATAAGGTTGAGTACTTTTGTTCCACACTATTGGAACGTCATCAGAACAATGCATACAATCCAGTCACCTGTTTATATACTCAAATAAACCAATTAAAAACCAACCTAAAATCACATGACATCTCTAAAACATTTTTACATATGGATTGCAACAGAAAGTTTTACATAAATAAAAAACAATTATTATATAACATCATTTTTCATTTTAAAAATGGAAGCTATTGAACATCCTTCATTTAAGTCTGGTGGGGCCATAGCCTCCAATCTAATTTGCCATCTTAATTGTTCTTTATTAAAATGTTCATCCAGAACCTTCCCTCGTATATTCTTCCTTATCTGATCTATAACCAAAAACCGAAAATGATGGGTTGGGTTCACTGAAACATGTTTATATGACGTACTAGTAGTTTTTTGTTTTTAATATCAGTTTTGTGTTTGTAAATGCAATCCTTTAATCACCTCGTAGTCTTGCCCACATAATAAGCTGGGCATTGATAGCATCGGACCAAATATACAACATTTGTAGAGGTACAATAAAAATGCCCTCTCATTCTATATTCTTTACCTCAAATGCTGAACCCTTCACACACAATGATGTTGTGACAATATGCACAACGCCCACATTTATAAGTGCCCAGTTTCCAAGATAAATTTTTCTAATATTTTTTATTTTCTATCATCTGCTTTAAAGACCTGTCCCTCCTGTATACTATTTTGGGTTTAGTCCCTAATCTTTCAAAATATAAGACATCAACTGTGAACAATCTAGAAATTTTATTACCCCACTATACTAGTGCTATCCAAGGAATAAGTAGTAACAAATAATGGTTTTCTGAATTCATCACTATTACTCATAATTCTCTGGTTGTCAAGTAACATAATAATATTACTCAAAATCAGGGTAATAATACCCAGGTTCCTTTTTGTTACAACCTCAGTATGTATTTTCCTCAAAAAACCTTCTGGATACCCTCTTATATTGAACATTTCCATCAGTTGTTTAGACTCAATATAGAAAGTATTGTCATCAGAAATCATTCTTGCCAGTCTAACAAGTTGGCTTTTACTACAGACCTTTTCTGATGATAAGGATGTGTTATTTATCCCCCATTTGCTACCATTATAACTGTCTCATCAGTACTTATTTTCATCTTTAGTGCCTTCAGTTGTGCATTTCATTCCCCTATCCTTTGCTGAAGTTCTCGTTCACAGTCTACCTGTAATGCCACATCATCTGTATACAGCAACGTTGCTGATCTGTCCACTCTGACCCATTCATTAATGTACCACATCATCAGTATGATCAGCAGTGGTCTCAGAGCTGAACCCTGATGCACACCCATTTCCACTAGAAACCCATGTGTGGATCCAAACACTGTCCATACTTGTGTCATTTGGGCTTTGCCCATAGACTGCACTACTAATTCTACCAGTGCTAGTTGGACTTTGAACCATCACAGGACTGCCCATATCAGCTTTTGTGGGACCTTGTCATATGCTTTCTCCAATTCTAGGAATGCCCAGTTGGACTATTTCCTCATCTCTAGCTTCTTCTCAACTATCTGTCTCACTGCAAACATTGTTGTGATTGTGGTGCATCTTGATCTGAATCTGAACTGCTCATCTCCCATCTTACTTTCTACTTCTCTGTGTATTCATTCATCAATCACCCTCTCCAGAACTTTTATCCACTGTGACAGGTGTTTAATACCTCTGTACTGTCCACAGTTGTGAATGTCCCCTTTGTTCTTGTACACTTGCACTAGTATGCTTATTCTCTAGTCATCTAGGATACATCTTTCTCTCCATACTGCTATGGACAGGGGCCATTTCTAACAGAACTAACCCAACATCTTGACCACATCTGCAGTGATCTCATCTGAGCCTGCTGCTTTCACTGACTTCAATTTCCTTAGCAATGTTCTTACTTTTTCAGGGTGGGCACGTCATTCTCTTTCATTGCAGGCTGTTTCTGGGGAAGTATGACTTTTGTAGATTTTACTTCATGTAGAAACTGCTGGAAGTATTCCTTTCATCTGCCTTTGATGTCTTGTGGACTGGGGACCAGGATGTTGCTGGCATCCCTTAGGAATGGTGTCTGATAACTATCTTCTTTATCTTTGTCTTTTAACCTGATAGAGGTTCTTTATGCCATTCATTGATTCAATTTCCAGAGCCTTTTAGGGTGCCTCTTATGCCTTGCTCTTTGCTATTAAATTATCTCTTAGCCAATTTGTTAGCAAACCATTATTCCTTCTTATCCTGGGCTGTCTTTTCTATCTCCCACTTTTTCCTGCACTCCTTCTATCTTTTGATGACTTCCAGAACTTCTTCATTCCATCACCAGCCTCCCTTATTTACCTTATTTTCATACCTGACTCAGCTGCATTATCTGTTTTACAGTCTTCATAAGTGCTGTTTTAAGGTGCTACCATTCTTCAACTCCAGATATTTCCTCCTCTTCATGAGGTGGCTACAGCCCTGATTAATGCATTGACCTGTTGTGCTTTCTCTCCTGTCAGCTTTTAGGTCTTCAGTCTGGTCTCTGTTGACCGTAAAGGCTTCTCTGACCACTCCTTGCTGCTAATTTTCACAACTAGTGGTTTATGCTGTGTGTCAAATGTTTCACTAGGGATGTTTTTGCAATTGGTGATTCTACCTCATTGCCCTTTATTTACTAGGAGGAAGTCAACTTAACATGAACACTATAATAACATTATTATTATTATTAACTATATCACATTATTAGTTAACTTAACATTGGCTACTCTTGTATGTGACCTTGTGACTGTCTCCATTGCTGAACCATGTGTTGGCCACCATCAAGCCATTTGCCAGACAGAGGTCTAGAATGGCCTCTCCTTCTTTATTCCTGTTTCCCTGTCCTGATATGTGCATTTAGGGCCCCATTATCAACACCCACTTATGTTGTCCTGCTTTATCTAGTAAGTCTTGAATCTGCTGTCTGAATGCACTGTTCTCCTCACTGACACAACCCTGTTGTGGGGAGCAGGCTGAAATTATCAACACTGCCCTATCCTTTTACTAGAAGCTGATTGCCATGAATCTGTCACCAATTTTGTTAACATCCCTCAGTGTTTTCTGAAAGTTCTCCCTCACCACATTTTCCACACCATGTCTGGTCCTTCTGAGTTGTAGACTCTGGATCCCAAGCCAAGTGGCTTTGCTGCATCTTGTCTCCTGGATAAAGAGATGTCCAGCCTCCTTCTTAACATCATGTCATCAACTTCTGATCAAGACATGTCAGTCTGCCTACATTGAGTGTAGCAGACATTAAGTCATGCTTGGCAGATTGGTTTTATGTCTAGCTTTCTGTCAACAGAGCTATTCCAGGTAACTCAAGCAGGGCAATTGGGCAGTGGGCGGCTAGTAATTTATTGGCCCAAGGCTTCTCGCATTTTTATCTAGATCCCTACTCTTTAGTGACCAGCCAGCAAAGTTCTGAGGCAAGCCATACAATAGCAGGGCATTAGTGCATGCTCCCACATTCAAAGCCAAGCACAAGTCTATACACATCTTTTCATGACAGATGTCGTGGCTGGTAGACTCAAAATGCTCTCAGTCTGTTGGCTGACTTCCGGCATACAGCATTGGAGTAGGAGAAGCTAGGTACCGCTCTCTCCACTGGAAGAGGAAGAGTGTACTATCATTGATAGTTTACTCCCATCCCTCCCAAGTCACTGGAGCTGCAATTCAAACTTTATTTCTCTATTTCACATAGCTTAAGTGCCTTGCACTAGAGTTTTTAAATGTGTTTAAATTCTATGTTTAGCTTTTTTTTGATTCGACACATAACACATAGCTCTCAACCTTCCATCTCAAAATTTTGTGGAACACTATTTCTTATAATGTGGAACAGATGAGCAAAATGCTGAGCACTACTAAAAGCTTTGACTAGGAAGCTCACAGCATGGTTACAATGTGTACTTTACACTTATAAAAACGTATTTGGATGAATGAATATTATTCAGCATTATTTACAATGGAGATTAGTTAAAGCAACTCCTAACAATTAATATGTGTGAGACCAATTCAGTGAGGAGCAGCAGAGGACCTGGACATTTTATTACTCAAAATATTCCTCATAATGAGAATAACATAATGAATACCTTTATAGAACATGGTGAAAATTGGTACTGGTATAGTGATTTCACTCAGAAATGTAATTGTTCTGCATAGTCTAATAATAGTAAAAGTTATTCAGTGTAAATTCAATTAATGAAACAGTTAGTATGAGTAGTGGGAGAAATTACAAACCTCTAGGGCTTGCTGTATATATTTTTTTACAAAGTTTGGTTTCCAATATTTTAAATGAACATTTTGTTGCCCCCCCCCCCCGATGCTACCAATAATCCATCTGTCTGAGGGGCTAGTAAGTCCATTTATTCCTTGTTAATGGAATGTGAGTCAGCTGAGAAAGGCCATCATTCAGGCTGACATCAGAGGCTGCTTGAAATTTGTTGTGTTTTACCCTACAGTCCTGCAAACAAAGGAATAAGAATATCTACAGGCAAATATGTGATGAGTTGACTGTTCTAGATAGCCTCCCCCTTTCTACAAAGGGCATTCATAGCAGGTACACCCCCTGCTATAATGCAACAAAGACAGTGCTTCTCACTGTGCATAAGTATAGCCAGGGTGGGAAGAAGGGGTTAGCTGCTCCAGGCGCAACATGTTTGGGGCACAATTGGCAGATGCTCATTAGTCAGGTGTACATTATTTTCCTTACCGGCATTTCCGAATACTGGTCTAGGAATACTGCAATTCCAGTCAGGACTAAAGGGAAGTGCTTGCTTCAGTGCTTCATGTGTAGTATATCTTGTAGGAAACTTTTTCTTCTCCTTAAGTTATGGAGCATGACATTGGTGAGGAGTTACATGAGAATGATCCTTTTTTCCTCTCTTAAACTTAGTGTGGAGCGGCTTCAGATAGGGGATCAGCATTTGGCACTAGGTAAGCCAGCCATGGCTCTGCCACTCTGCATCAGGGAGGACCATGGCAACGTATATGTCCTCCAAACATGCATACTCCAAGGCCTCCCTGAGGAAAGCAAGGAAACTCTGCCCCTTCACTTCTGTCTACTGTGACCTCAGTTCCACTAAGTCCAGGTTCACTAAAAGCAATCCAGTCACCTGGGTCAAACTCAGGACTACTTTCCCCTATGGCACATAGCCATGGGATTATTTTAGTTGGGAATCTAATAGGTGAATGGAATGCTGACACTATAGTGCAGCATGGCGGGGTGCACTTCTGAATATGTCAATGTTTGGATTAAACATTAACCCGAGGTCCCATCTGCTTGAGTTGGTGGTAGCTGAAGTGGGTCTAAAAGATCCCAACGCACCTATCGAAAAGAGTAGGGGTACTTTATTTAGATACAAATATAACTCTTATTTACAAAATATTTATTTATTTATTTTACATTTGTTGACCGGGATTGTCCGACTGAGCTGAAGAGCCCTTTTTCAGAGGAGGCCTGGGGAGAAAAGCTCCAACATATTATACAATTTTCATTATAAGTTAGCATTAAACAGCAATGTTACAGGATTATTACAAGGCATTAAGTAGCAATACAATGTTATACAGCATCAATAATCAGGAGTATAGCATAACTATTTCAAGATGTATAAAAATAAACATGTCATTAAGATGAGTATAGTTTCTGGCGTAAGTGTTTACAAAAAAACAGTTTTGTCATGATGTAGTTGCATAAAGGCAAGACAATTACAGTAGAATCTTTCTCTGAGGCAATTTGCTTAATAGATTTTAGAAGTCAGTAGAAAGAGTAGTCAAAGAAGATTAGAGAGAGCTAGTGAGAAGAGTGAGTTAAGGGCAGAAAGTAGATCATGGTATGAGAAGTAGGGGATGTTAAGGAGGGAGAATGGAGTGGCAGGACCAGTGACTTTTAAGGAGCTCTTTGGTGGCTGTCTTAAATTGTTTAGGATGTGTAAGAGTCCGGATTTCCAGTGGGAGCCTATTCCACACAATAGTGCCGTGATAGCTGTACATGTTGCGTCCAGATTTATATGTGGGTTTGTAGATTTGTAGTAGGTCTTGGTTAGAGCTTCGAAGAGGTCTGGAGGGAGAATAATGGGAGATGAAAGGGGACAGTGCTGGGCAGTAGGAAGGCTGCTATAGGATAGAATGGATGATCTGGAACTGAGAGAGAAGAAGCTGGTGGGGTAATTCAAGCCAGTTATGTAGACGTATTTACATATTTACAAATATTTACATATGTAGAAATATATTTTTTTCCAAAAACTCTTTATTCAGTTTTTCAGTAATAACAGTAATACAACATATCAAAAACATACGTCGACAGTACATAAAAAACAACCATATAAACTAAATAGTAAATATATACACTATGCACACTAGAAGTCACTACATCAGCAAACAAAGGAGAGAAATACTTCTTAACATCATTTGAAAGAAGAAAGATAGAATAAGGGGCATAGTTTATAAAGAGATAGAGGTAGAAATTCAATCACTTGTAGACAAGTATACTAGGGAAACTATTTAGGTGCATAGACAGGGAAGGAGATAAGCTGCTTATATTGCAATCTTTGCTTAATATAGATTTGTCTTAGCAGGTCAGTGTAAAATCTATCATTAATTATTGAGAATTACAATTCTTTTTACCATACCCCCAAATTTATCATACTTATATTTATATAATTTTGCTATTAATCTCTCATCTTTTTCATTTATCCACTTTTATACTTTGTACAAATTTAAAGAAGCAGCATATGCAACTGGGTTAATTAACCCTAAGCCTCCTTCTTCTTTATTTACATATAAAACTGTTCTTTTTACTGGGTATAATCTAGGACCCTATATAAATTAAAAATATATATCTGCAATAATTCCTTTTCAAATACTGTTGGCAGCATAAATACACTTGCTAAGTATGTATTTTCCCATTAATACTGAATTTATAAAATAGGCCTTTTTTCTGAATGATAATTTAATATGTTCTCCGGAAATGACATGGCCCAGATTTAATAAATCCCTACAGTAAGTATACATGATATGCATTCAAGAACATCCTAACCACATTTTTATGCTTTCTAGTCTCTATTACACTAAGTGTACATGTAATCTACACTTTGTGGTACCCTTTATGAATGCCAGTCAATATTTAAAGCTGCAAGAAAATCATTAGGAAAACTAAAATTGGGAGAAAGAAGGTGTGAGCTATGCCTGTGTTGTTTGTTCCCTCAGAACGGTGTGCACTTAGTGTACACTTAGTGTAGGCAATATTGTATCCCATGGGATGTTTGCTTTTTTTCTTCTATTGTTTTTTTTCCCACTGAATTCTACTTACATCTTTATTCCAAATTTCATACCTAACACAGAAATTTCATTCATTGTGAAATATATATCCCCAATATTTTCATCACCTAAACCTTTGCTTTTCTCTTAATTTAAAGCCATCCCTGTCATATCTAGACACTTGTCTGTGCACATTTTTACTTCTTTTATCCAAATTTTGTTTGTGTAATTATTATTATGTCATCTGCATGTTAGCAGACATAGAATTCTTAACCCTTCAGGTGTTATATACCCCACCTACTTCATTTTGTAATTTGTTTCACATACTATCACATTCATAAGTAATGCAAAGAGTATAGAACTCATTGTACAGTCCTGTTTTACAACATTCTTCGTATGTACCTCTTGGCTTAACCTGACATTTACAGGTAATTTTATTTTATTATTACTACATGCTGACATACTTAATTTCCTTACTTTCTCACTTATGTTATAGTCTTTCATTTTTACCCATAAGATTTCATGTCTGATTGTGTCAAATGCCTTATTAAGGTCTCCTATCTTGATTTTTATTTCTTCTTATCTGTTCATAAGATCATCCGCAATTTCTCTGACTATCATTAATAATTATTGACAACCCTTCTCTTTTATATTATATATTCTAAGTTCCATAATATTTACTATTTATTTTCCTATCTCTTTTGCATTATTTTCATAAAGATCTTATAATCATTATTACTCAATAGTATCAGTGTCCATTTTTTTTAATTATCTTCTATATCCCTTCTTCCAAATGAATTTAAGTATTCCACTACATAATTCTTTATAAGTAAAACCTTCATTTAACCATTCATTCAACATCTTTAAATTTATTTTTTACCAATCCCTTAAATTTTTATACATTTCATACGCTATTCTATCTCGGCCTGTGGCCAAATCTATATTTACTTGTTCTAACATTTTATCTAGCTCATTTAAATAATTCTCCTTTTCCAACTCTTTATTTTTTTTCTGTTAACTTTTTTACTTTCCAAGTTTTTTTCACTAGGTTCTTTTTGTAAAGACACTTGTTGTACATATTGTACTACACTATTCATAATCTTTTCCTGAGTTCTTTCGATTTTTCCTTTTACATTTTTTATTTCTCTTGTTACACTAACATCTTCCTTTACTAATCTGCTTAAGTAACTTGATACTTCTCTTATCCTTGTAAAATATCTTTGCTTATATAACAAATTTTGTATTTTTTTATTTCTTTCATCTAATTCTTTATCTTTGACAAAGTACTTTCTGTCATTATGTTCTAAACCTTCCAATGCAACATTGTATATTCTTTTACATTTTTCTTTTTCTACTTTTCTCATATCATATCATATTGCCACTGTAAACATTTGTTTTTATATTTTTCCTTAAATATCATTCACCATTCTATAAAATGTTCTCATAGTAATGTGATCTTTCCATAACTATTACTAATCTCTTTCCCTCTTCATTCCATGTTTTCTCATTTATCCTTTTTATTCTATTGCCTATTTTTATATATTCATTGTTTTCTTTTATCTGTATCTATATTGCAAGATGATCAGAAAATTGTGTTTGAACTACCTCCCCTTCTCCTACAACTAAACCTTCTGATACTATAAAATAATCTATTTCAGTTCTACGCATACCCCTTTTGTAAGTCTATGAAGTATTGTCCCATAGTTTTAACTTACCACATCTTATATCTTCTAACATTTTTCTTATATCATTTCCTTTCTTTTTATGCTTTCCTCTTAAATCACAGTTAAAGTATCCTGTTAGTATTATTCATATTTATCATAGTGGAAAGTTGATGAAATAAGCTTTCCCTTTCTTTACAGTTAGTATAAACATATACTTTTATAAGTCTATACACTACAATGATTAATCTTCCCATTTTTAAAGTTGCATCTAATATCTTTAGTGTATTTCTATAAAACACAGCTATTCCAGAACATCTCTCATTTCCCAAATTCCAGATTATCTTTCCTCCCCATACTTTCTCTGTTTGTAAACTTTCTTCATTTGCCAAAAATCTTGTGTCTTCTAATATACTTTTTGCTTCACATGTATTACAGCACTCTAAAATTTCTATTCTTTAACTTCATGGTTTCACAAGTTCATAGCTAATTACTAGGCTAGCTTTCCTAATATGCCCAACTAATCCTAACACATTTCCTTTCCAAAGTGAGAATCAAACACTGTATCCTGTGTCTGTGACTGAAACACCTTAACCATTACACCAAGCCCCATTCTTTAGCTTTATATATTATTTTTCATCCATGACCTTTCTTTTTTTCTTTTGTACTTATCCCTTTAAATTTTCTTTCTCTGTCTTTTACTTTTTTACCCAGAGAATTCTTTTTTCCCCATTCACTACTTCCCAGTTTATGTCTTCATTACCTATTTCAGAACCTTCTTCTATATTGTCTTTATTATTTTTCTCATCTAATTTTTCTTCTATTTCTACTACTTCTAAAATTTCTTCTTTTAATTCATTGCTTCCCTTTTTTCTTTTTCTTTATTGTTATTTTTGTTTTTGCAATCCATCCATAAATGTCCAATTTTATTGCACTCCTAACATTTCAATTCACATTTCTGCATCACGTCCCATTTCCCCACAAATATAACATTTTCTTTTGTCACACTTACTTATCAAATGTCCTGAATTTCCACAAAAGAAACATGTTTGGGGTTGTCCCTAGTATTTTTAACACCACTATTCCCCTCCACATTTATCATGTTTGGTATATGTATAATTTTTTTTCTTTCTATTTTTAACACAATATTACAATCCCAGACACCAGTCCATAAACCCCTTTTGTCATAAACTTTTGCAATGTCCAGTACTTCTTTACATAATGCTTTCAAATGTCCTTTCAAGTTCTAACTTTCTAGCTCTGTTTGAAATTGTATATGAATCTTCTTTTTTGTTTCTCTGTTAAATGCTTTTATCACATAAATATTCTATGGTTTACAGTCTTTGGTTTTTTTTTTCATATTCTTCAAGAAATAAATTCCATTGAAAAAAACAGTCTCAGATATAATGTCACAAAGTGTACCTTTGTTAATAGGTATAAATGGTCTTATCTCATGTGCTTTTACACCCAAAGGAGCTATTAAACTGTCCCACACTTCATACCTGTCCATTTCTTTGTTTTCTTTACTTTGAATCCTTACCACATACTTCAATTTTTCATTTTCTTCTGCCTTCTTTTTTGCTACTCCACAGTTGCCTTTTTTACTTTCTCTGCCATGTGGTTTCTTTTTCATCTCACCACTATTGTTCAGGATTGTCTCTGCATCCTTCTTTTGTATTTCCTCCATAATGTCACCCCAGGAAACATCTTCTTCATTTTTTGGCTCACTCTATACCACCATTTCTTTAAGTAAATCATCCCGCAACCCTGCCGATTGGAGGACTGTAATTATACAGCCACCATTTGCTGAGTCATCTCCATCAAACATGTTTCTTTGAAACATTTTCTCCAAATCCTGCACACATTCTTCACTCTCAATATTTGCTTTCTCCTTCATTCTTTTCACTACTCCATCGTCTACTTGTCTCTCCATCCACCTCCCTGTATGTCTGGGCTATCTCTGTGCCTGGAATGGAAACAGGAAGTACTCCTCCAAAATGGTTCCCACTCACAACAGTGAAGAGTAGGGGAAGTTTCTTGATACCCTGGTTTTATTTCACCTTGGAGTAGAAATACCACCCCAGGTTTTCAGCCAAGTGGGTTCGATAGACAGACAGACAGATAGATAGATGACTAAAAAACTACTGCTCCAAATTGATGGTGTATTTAAATTTTAAAAGCTTTTATTCACATTATGCATCCAGAGCTATAATGTGTTGAAAAAATGTATTGTTTTCTTTCCCTCACACCACTTTGAAATTCATATATTACAGACAGACACACACACACACACACACACACACACACACACACACACACACACACACACACACACAGTAATCACTGAAGATTCACTCATACAGTAATAATCTCAGACAGCCATTCATAACAGCGAACATCTAACATTCTATTCAGCTATAATCTACTTATGCACACACGCTTCCAGATCTATGTAGCCAACCAGACTCCCATTTAGCCTCTTATTTATTAAAAATCCACACCTGATATTCATTCATAAAGGTCTTTCAAATGCAAGATTGGCATTCATTCTCTCATTCACCCACAAAATATGCAGCTCATATTCATCCATGTAAAGCATACACACATGTATTGGCTCACATAGTAACCCACTGACAAACATGCTACTCCCAAACCCATTCATAGTACACACAATGACATTAAGGTCTTAGACAAGGGATGATACTCAAGTAGAATAATTAAAGAAAATATCATAAACAGAATGTAAACTAGATACAGGTAGCTGTTTTCTTTCTTTCTTTCTTAGAAATACTATATAAAGCTACAGCCACTGTGAACTTCTTTTAACAATATAAATGTTTCCATGATATTGCAATTAGAGAACAGTGATTAATGGAAAGTCACCTGTAATTAAAGCTGTACAGTATTTCTTCATCTAATTATTTTATTAAATAACATAGTTCCAGCGCCATACACTATAAACGCCAGTGGTCAAAGCAACTGGAGTAAACCCAGTTATTCTGTGTTCACAGTATATGAACTTTAGTCTTAATGACTGGAATAATTTCTGTAAGTGAATAAACTCGTTTAACGACATCAAACATAATGAACAAGCTGAGTGAGTATATTTTGCTTTTACCATTCACTAAAACACAGCTTAGTGATGCTTATTTAGATGTACAGTGATTTTTTTTATCCCCTCCAGAGCTGCTCACTGGTTCCACTACTTTTATCCAATTTTTCTATTTTTTCCATTGGTGGTAAGAGCCAGGCATCCCAGGGCTAGGCATAAGTCCTACAGCCCACTTGTTTTTCTGGCAGTTGTTTCACAGGGTTAATGCTGTGAGATGTAGTTCCTGTAGTGCAGGGTTTGATTCCCTCAACACTCATTCACCTTCTGCATGATCTTGAGCAAGTCACTTAACCAGACATTGCTTCCACATTGCCCCTGAAAAAGGACTGGGTGTCTAGTGGGTCTATCTGGCTAATAAGTGGTTATTATTATTATTATTATTATTATTATTATTATTATTATTCTTGGCTGGGAGTGCCTAAATCAACCCATTTCCTCCACCTATGAATACAGTTGGATGGTATGGAGAAGGCCAACTTCCAGATCCAGTAGGAAAGCTTACCTACTCCAGTAAATACTCTTCCACCTTCACTGCAGCTCTGTGAACTCTGCAACTGGTACAGGACTCAGCAAACGTGCCTCTACATACTGGCTTTGTTAAATGTGCATGTACGTTGGCATTGCATATGGCAAGCTCATGCTGCATGGGTGAAATACTTTATGCTACCACTAGGTGCCACCCAAATGATGAGCAACAGCCACCAATGTACTCACCGCCATCAGGATGGGCAAGTTGTTAATGACTACTTACTCTTCTTCTGTCTTGCCAGCTGCTACAGGTACCTGAGACACTAATCAAACTTGGATCACCTGCATTGTAGTCAGGGCTTTATCCCTCCGTACTACAGAGATTGTTACATATTCATAGTCCTTATTATGATAAATGCTGACATATAAAGTGGCTAATCAGTTAGGGACTTCCCCATGATACTGTAGCCACATTTGCTCTTGTATGATCACTAAATGTTCTGATAATGGCTCCTTATAATCCTCAATTCTGATATTAATTTTGACTCTACTGCACCTTAGAGTGAAGCTGTTCTGTGTGGTATTTGTTCTCTCTAAAAATAGTTTTTATTTTGGATCTGAAAGCCCTCATTCTTATTTTGTGGCCAGGCTTATGACTCTCTGATTATTTTTTAATTAATGTTTTGGTCTTTCATCTAGCTATGAAAGGGGTGCACTTAATGTGGGATCTCTGCAACATGACTTTAATCAGATATTCTTTCAGCCACCAGAAATTATCACTTACCTCTTATGCTTTACATTGACCTTGTAGAAATGGGGTAACAGTCTCAAACCAATAAACATACACAACTGCATTCAGTTCTCTCCAGTCACACAAGTTTTGGCCCAGCAGTCTACAGTGTCATTGAAATGGCCTAGTCTAACTGTGATTTCTGGCTGTCCATTTCCCATACTTACATACTGAATACTGATGTCATAGGAAGCAATAACATTCACTGTCCTTAGCATGATAAATATTCTCTAACACACATATACCATGCTCCAGGACTGGGTTTGTCAGGTGCTATAATGCTCCATCTTTAATGACACCTAAACATCCAACATTAGATAACTAACCCTTCTCCTGTGAATGAAAGGCCACTCATTGGTTTATTCCTATATAGTTGACCCTACAGATCCACAGTTCCAGTATTCATACCCAAGTTACCAAAGACCTACCCGTGTGCCATCTGGATTGCCTACATATGTATTGGACTTAGAGATGCTGTATTCTTAGACCTTACAAAGTACTTTGACGAACTTGTCTGGCATGTTCACTGACTATCTCCATTCTCTAGGTATATAGTTTAACTAGTCTGTTTCTTTATATTTCTTTCGGACTGGAATTATTTACTATTCTGTTGGTTACCTTTTTCTAATATATGTCTTCATTAATAGAAGGGTTTCTCTCCAGTAGCAAGAATACTATTGATATTATCATAGCAGAGAATTATCCAGACAAATAATGTTTTTCTTCCTTATGCAAGCAATCCCTTATCACACCCCCTCATAATTTCTCAGACATCCTCCACAATGCCTTCTCACAATACTTGTCTATTACATCATCATCAAAAACAGTTAACTCAAAAAACAGTTACCTATAACCACTGTTCATGCATTATGACTTTGAAACAGCACTGCACTTCCTTACAATATCACTGTCTTACATGGTGTTCTTATCAGAATAATCATTGAAAAGAACACAGTGACAGAGAGTCTGTTCATTTAGACTGGTTTATTTACTGTTGTGTCACTTTGTCAGAATATAAATAGAGTCTGAAAAAAGTAAAGATATATGTCAGGTACAACAATAAACAAGAGGAAGATTCAAGTCTGAGCAAAGAAAACATAAACAGCAGCAATGCAAAACTCATATACGATTACTAATCCAATGGGTGCAGAGTGGAATGGGCAGTGGGTGTGAGCATCTGACACTGGCTCTCCCATCCTGTGGGGGGCAGCTTAGGCTCGCAACATTTACAGCCTGGTCATCCCCATGCTGCAAAAAGAATATCTCTTGGGCTGGAGGTTTCACTTGCACGGAAGCATGCATGCACCTCCTGAAGGCAGTCATTGCAGAGTACAGGGGGCTGTCATGGGATGCTGAGGATCGGGGTACATTCCTGGTAGTAGTATGTTGCTGCACCAGCATTCTCAATTTCTTCCCCAGCCCAAGAGATGGGTTGAGTTGAGTCTAAGGCTAAGACAGATCTTGTAAATTTGGTGAACAAGGACAAGAGATGCTGGCAGCTGAATGGTCAGCTGTGGGGAAGCAAAAAAGATTACTAATCAAAACTACTAAAAATAAATTTCAAGATTCAAACTATTAAAAGTTAATGCATACATATAACAAGTACATATCACAGGTCAACAGAAACATTCACCTCTACCTACATGCTATGTTTTAATTATCACAAACCTGAAATCAAAAATTGATCTCTCTCTCCATAGCTCTCTCCTCTGCTCTACGTGTAGTCTATAAAATATATTTTTGAGGGGCTACATAAGTAGCTCCTTACATTTTTGTTGTATCAAACTATTTACCTTAATTGTCCTGAGTTTCTACCACATCAGGCACATTTCCTCCTTTTGGGAAGCCACTGGTTGGGTATGCTTTTCCATATCCCTGGCATTTTCCTGTTAAATGGGGAGCTTAGTAATAATAACAAACAGACTTTATGTAGAGTGAAAACACTTTATTATTAAGCAAATCTGCAACAGAAATGTCTATTAGCTTCAACAAGCATGGTACCATTTGCCCTCCTTTTCTCTTTCTTCTCTCATTACGCTAATAAAGATCACATACCATTCTAATAATCAGTGGTGCCTAATAAGGAAAGCCACTGGTGTATGTATGCAAGACAGCAGACGAATCCACAGGTTTCAAGGTGTTTTATCTGTGTCGAGAGCTTTCTTTGTACC